>NC_092429.1:1824947-2124947 GCF_036169615.1 Heliangelus exortis
ATAAGGGTAAGGAGGAACAATTAAGATACACATAGGTCTAAATGAAATTAGATACTCCAGATGAAATCAGGCTTCTGAGTAGTGCTCTGCTATGTATTGCTGAGAAAAATGTAGCAAAAGTATATTTTAATAATCACAGTTAAGATAACTAGAGATAACACATCATTATTACATGCTCACAGTAACTAAACCATTAGAGTGAAAACAAACAGAGGAGAAGGGGAAGTGTGTTCATTTAACAAGGAATGTTTCTGTGGGGTTTTTCATCCAGGATTTCAGTGAAGTCTAAATATAACAAAAAAAAAATCAGCTATCTTCTGTTTTTGTACTCCTGCTGGCTGTTTACTTAGCTGATGACAGCTTGATCTTGAATAACACAAGTCCACACAATCTGTGTGAGAAGAATAAACACCAATTTCAGTGGAAATCAGTGTGAACTGAAGGGAACAGAATCCTAAGTTGGAAAGTACCTCTGGGGCATCTGGGTCAAGGAAAAGCAGAAGGCTTCAGCTATTTCTTGCCTGGAAGGAACAGTTTACCTGATTTTGTTTCCTCCATCCTGGTTACAAACTGGCAGCAGGTCCATGAGAACTTTGTAGAAGTACCTCAGGGTGAAGTCAATGCCCATGACTGCCACTGAATGTCCTGAAGACATCTGTGTGCTGCAAAGAGGGGAGGGGAAGAAGGAGAAGTCTTTGATAGCTGTAGTAATAATTAATATTTTAATTCCTCAGTTCCCTACTTGAAAAGGGGACTTGGTTTCCCTGGCAGATAAAGGACCAGCTCAAATCCACACCTCCAGCATGGTTCACCTGTTCCTGTTTGAACAACCAGTTCTGGCAGAGAGAAGCATTCCTGCAAATCCCAAATCCCTGCAGTGAAACTGCACTTCCCCAAAGCAAGGAGGAGACAGGCAAGGAAGCACTGGATCAGAACCAAGAACTGACCCAGTCTTCCTGCAGAGTGCTCTGCCTTAGCTCCTACACCTCGACCACCTTCAGATGGTTCATGTTTAGCCATATAAATTTAGGATTCAACATTCCCAGGCAGCTGGGTGGGTATGAAGGTGCTGGCTAATGAGCAATGTGTTGAATGACTCCAATCCCATCCCACTACCAGGCTGGAGTTAGACAGGAGTAATTAATTCATGTTAACCTGGCCCTGCCTCTCCCTGCCTGGTGATTCCAACCCATGTCACTTAACAAACACTCCCATTTGGTATTTTCCCCCAATTTAATAAAACAAACACTCAGGGAAAGGGCAGAACCTGGAACTTGTTCACCAGCACTGGCAGCAGTGCAATATTTTGCCCACACTGAAAAAACCTCTTGTGTTTCTATTTTCACACACCAGTTTGGGAATATACCCAGTTGCCTTGGCAACTGCTCCAGCAAAGTCCAATAAAACAGTCTCAGGATGATCTACAGCAGTGTATTGTCTCACAGCTCTATAATAGAATATCAAAAAGTGCAACTTTTGCTCAGTTGTAATATTTCAACTTTCTTATCCACCAGTGAAGCAACTGCAAGAAGCAAGAACCAAGTCTTGACATTTGGCTGAGACCATCTGGATGCTGACAGCTCCCTATAAAAAGTAAGTTCTATTTATCATGTTATTTTTCCACGACTTCTTTTCCTAGCAAATTCCCAACTTCCCCTCAAAAGGAACATCCAGACAGTCAAGACCTCTTGAATCAATACACCTGAACTAAGGTCCAAGTCCCCACTGGGCATCAGAGCAGTGAGGTTCTGCAACAGAAGCCTTCTGAAACACTAAGAGGAAGAAATAATAAGAGGAAAAATAACATATATTTATTACAGCAGGTCATTAAAATGATTCTATCACGTGGTGGTCTGCAGTAGCCTGGGGGTACTGAGCAATCCCTGTCACTCTTACATTTCTAGCACCCAAACTCTC
This sequence comes from Heliangelus exortis, assembly GCF_036169615.1. Lineage (NCBI taxonomy): Eukaryota > Metazoa > Chordata > Aves > Apodiformes > Trochilidae > Heliangelus > Heliangelus exortis. Next base: position 1,826,865 of record NC_092429.1, read on the forward strand.
AACCTTTGTGTCCTGCAGCACTGAGCTGGCATGGCCATCCTCTCCCTGAAGGGCAGAGAATGAGCAGCTCACCCCCCAAATTGCAGGGTGAGCTATTTTGCACCTCTTTGTGCCTCTTGTTGATGACAAAGGAGACACCTTTGACTTGCCACTTTGTAAAATTTCTGTATAATTTTATCTCTGAAGATAGGAATAAAAATGTTTAGAAAAAAGAAGGTAACTGAAGGCCACAGCTGGACTATCCAGGAGGCTGCTGGCAGCCCCCAGCCATATAAAACCAATTCTGGTAACTGAAGTTTGTTTACTTTAAAAGAGGTGAAGATGTAGTCAGACCTGATTTGTGGATTTATAGAGGTAGATTCCAAAAACCTGCAGTTCATTTATTTGTAACTTTACTCCATTTCATGAAGAAGGAATGGGAAAAAGGATGACAGTGAAGCAGCACAGATACATTTCACTTGGTGTGACAAGGCACCAAGCTATGAAGTTACTGCTCTGTCCTAACAAACAAAAAGCCATTAGGAACCCTGTAAATATTTTAGACTCATTTTAAAGCATTAAATCCTGGTTCCCTGACACAAGCTCTATTTTATTCCCAGCCAAAAACCAAAGCAAGTACAAATGGAATGGAAATGAGGGCTAAGCATCAGTTCCAGATAAACCAGGGTTGTTATCTGAACCCACACAGCAGCTCCTAATGCAAGGATGTCTGTTTAACTCTACTGACTCCTTCCCCACTCCTCTGCTTTTTTAAAAACTAAGACCTCTTTGGGGATTATAACTGCACATGACTGCAAGCTTGAGAGGTCATGTTTACCCAGGAATCACACTCCCATCTGCCAAACTTTGTTTAACCCTTCTTTAATCATGTTCTAAAAACCCACATGAGCTGTAAGTTCTTAAAGCTAACTGAACAATTGCTTGCTAGATAAAAATCAGAATTTTGATTAATTGCACTTCTCTTCTTACAGAAGTGCTCATTTCCCTTCAGTGAATTCCTTTGGGAGAAGCACCACGCAGGCATTAGGCCTGATAATACTCCTGCCAAAAAGGAGAAGCAGATGTCCTGTGGTGGGAAATCCCAAACAAAGCTGAGATGTCTCTAAGAGGAGTAGAAAAAACAAGTGTCCCAAGCTCTGCTGGCTTTGTGCTCTGTGGGGTCTCAGCTGTGGAGTGTGCAGAAGCCACATGCTCAGGGAAAGTCTTGGAAAAGACTTTGCCATCTCTGAATCTTGGGAGAGCTTCTGCTTGAAAGGTTTTGTGAATATTCTGTAACCTTCCTGAAAGAGCCCAGATCTCACACCAAACCTCAGCCTGGCCAAGGAGCTGAAGCAAAGAGGTCCTTGAGGAAAGGCTCATCCCAGCACTGCCAAGAGGTTCACAGGGAGAATGACTCCATTTTTCCTGGTGGAGATGTTTACACCAGGATGATCCTACAGCTCCATGTAGGGTTTTGTGGTTCATTTATCAACAAAGCTACAGAACACAAACCTATTCACACAACATGGAGCTTACACAGGGTTTCAATACATGATTGGGCCAAACCTCCAGAAGGTTCCATGACTTTTCATCAAAAGCATTTTAGAACAGTTTTGGTCTCTAGTTTTTCAATATGTAGGAGTTGTTCATTAAGAGTATTCCTGCTTGACACCAGCTTCAAAACACCCTTTACCTGGAAGAATGGACTGTGTGACTGATTGTCACGACATAGCCTGCCCCTCCAACATCCAGGTAGGGACCAGTGAAGGTGATCAGCCCTGGGTTGGCCACTGCATGCAGGTACCTAAGGGCAGAAACATGGAAAATGGGTACTGTGAACTTCAGGAGCTTGGACATGGCAGAAACACTTCAGAAGCTTCAGGAGCTTGGACTTGGCAGAAACACAAACACTGATTTCTGCATGCTGTGAACAATGTGCTACTGCATAAATCAGTCCTTATTTATATCAAATAAGTCCCTAAGTATGAGCAGACCCAGACCCAAAGCAGACTTGCTCCATAAATGGTTCCTCAGTACTGCATTTTAAAAAAGCTGAATTTATGTCTGTACAGAACACATCTAATGTCAGTGGAGACAGTTCTCCCCAGAACAATGTAAGACTTTGTGCCAGCAGAGTCTGAAACTCCAAGCAATCACTATCACAAAATGATGATGTTGCAAGGACACCCCATAGGCAGAATTCACACAGAATTCACAGCTGGGAAGGTGTCAGAAAGTGATTACAAATTACTCTTCTAAAACTTACTGTCAACATAAACGGAGCCACAATTAAGTCAAATACCTTCTTACTGTTGTCAGAAAGTTTATAAAAACATTCCAACTGTTGGAAACACTGTTGTGCATGGAAAAGCTATTACTGTGCTTTCCAGCATCCTGACCCACCAGCCTGGGGGGCACTGTGGAAGGGACTGAATTCTGCTTTATTACCACTGCTCTGATTGCAGCTTCTTTCCAAAACACTTTTTAGGGCTTTCTGTCACCACCAAGACACTGTGGGGCACTGTGTATGTGGAGGCTTTTTTTTTTTGGTTGTGAAAGACAAAAGAAAAAAAAAAAAAAAAAAAAGAGAAAACTTCCCCAAAGCAATAATCAAATAATTACAACTCACTACAAAAAAAAAAAAAAAAATTAGAGCAAAATTCCACTTAACTGTCTAACCTTTCAGCAACCACATAAATACCAACAAAAGGAAGAAGAAAAGCCAATCAGTAGCTACAGTAAGGATTTTTTTCAGGGAAAATGGGTAGAGCTACAGCATGGCCAAAGCCAGGAGCAAATCAGAGCCTTTTCCATACAGCCAGAGGGCTGGGACACAGTGCCTGCTCCTGCCTTTCCCATGTGGATGTGTGGCAGCACCTGGCTGGCTCCTCACATCCAAAGCCCCTCCAGAGCTCTCTCATGTCTCAGGCTCTCATTTGTAAAGTATACAAATATTTTCCCAAATCAGCTGCTAGTGCATAATTAATAGTGTGCAGTCGAGCCAGCAAATCCCTCCTCTAAATTAGGAAGGAAATCTGCTGTAAACAAACAAACAAAAAGACTTAAAGATTAACAACCAAAACCAGCAGAGGGAGTTGGGGAAAAAAAAAAAACCCTCCCGAATTAGTTAATCCCTAAAGGGGATGCTCGTTTGCTGAATATTTATATTCCCATCTGCCAGAGCAGGGATATGAAACAGAAACCATCACTTAAAATAAATAGGGTTGAAATCAGAAGGAATCAAGGTGTTACCTGGCTGCACTGGGGCACTGAGCCTGTGACCCACGATGAAACCATTTCCCCAGTTTGTGACGAAAAAACCCAAACCGAAACAAACAACGGAAAAAAAAAACAACCCTAAACAGAACACCCCAGGCTACGAAATCCACACCAAATATTTTCCTTCTCACCCTGCAGAAAGCTTTGATAACGGAACCCTAAAAAAAAAAAAAAAAAACCAAAAAAAAAATCCTCACCATTGTCTCCTGGTGGGATCAAATGCTTTGTCCATGAGGGAGCCGGGGTAAATTCGGAGCACCCCATTGGGGGTTGCTATGTAGCGGCGCACAATGTAACTGTTGAGGCTGCTCATTTCCATCTGTGTCATCCATTCATCTGTGACGTGACTGGTAGCCATGACTTCATTCCTGACAGAGAACTGCAAAACAAAGGCAGGCCTGGCAGGGTTCCTCTAAAGACTTGCATGAAAAGATAATAAGCTGCTTGGCGGGGTTTCCTAAAGAGCGATCCGAGATCATCTAAACTCAATTACTTGTTGAAAGTCTCCTCACATCAGAGGGATCTGGCACATTCCAAGCAAAGGGAAAGCTGATTATAGTGAAATATTGTGGTCGTTATCTCTGTGGCTTTCAAGAGTTTTGGCTTTTTTTTTTACTTCACATAAATACAAATACTGCTCTGCTTGCACACCCAGTAGAAATGTCTCATTTAGAGGCCTAAGAACACGAAGGTATTTCTGCTAAGGATTTCTCATGGAATTATTCAGGTTGGAAAAGACCTTCAAGATGATTGAGTCCAACCATAACCCAGCTCCCACACCCACTGAACCATCTCCTGAAGTGCCACATCTGAACTCTTCCTCAACGCCTCCAGGGATGGTGACTCCACCACCTCCCTGGGCAGCCCATTCCAATGCCTCACCACTCTTCCAGCAAAGAAATTTTTCCTGCTATCCAACCCAAACCTCCCCTGGCACAGCTTAAACCCATTTCCTCCCATCCTATTGCTAGTTTAAATTTTCTAGAGCTTATTTCAACAGCTGCTTATCCCTTTTTTTTGCTCTTCTTGACGAGGAAGCCCTCGTCCTCCTATCTCCACTCTTCCAGGCCTTGAAGCCTATGGCCACCCCTCCAAACCACCACTTCAGAACCCCCTGAGGGCCAGGAGATCCATGTTTTAGGTACTTCCCTGCTGGATGAAGGTATGGGACAGGAGGAAGGGGGCTGAGGAGGCCAATCCATACCTTGAGGCCAGGATTGGCGATCAGGCGGGTGTTGTCGCTGAGGTAGGCAGTGTAGTGCTCCACCACCCTCTTTGTCTCAGGCTGGCTGAGGTGTTCATAGGGAGAGGAGAAGCTGCCTGCAGACAGCATGACTGTAGGGCTTTCTGAAAACAGCAAAACAGAACAAAATTAACAGCAAAACAGGAGAAAGCTGAAGGTAACGAATTGCACGTGTTTCCCAGTAAAAACGTTTGTCCCACAAACAGGTCCCCTCCCCTCTCTGACACTGCACAGCTCCTTCAGGCCATGGGTGGACTCTGAGAGGGCCCAGAACATGAAGTTTTCCACCCAAAGCAGAGCAGCTCACCAGCATAGGCACTGGCAGAACCTGTCTCTACCTCTCTTGCTCCAGAAGTCACAAAGTTACCACCCAACTGATCTCCTCGGGTCACCTGTTCAGTGCCCTTGCTCTCACAGACCAAACAACTTCTGAATTATTATACTTTTGGGAAAGATTACAGAGGCTCTTTTCCCATAAGAAAAGAGACTCTACTAATGAAGAAGAAATTTATTATCCATGTTTATGTTGGATAAAGCAGAGGGAAACAGAAAGGAGCACTTTCAGTTACAGATAATCAAAAAAATGGAGAATTACAACTGCAGAGGGGGAACTACCAATAAATGTGCTGCTGTCTGGGGTGATTTCTCACAACAGACTAGGAAGTAAACCTTCCTTGTGCAGAAACTGCAACACCAAACAGCTTGTTCTCCTAAAAAGAAAAGCTGTTCTAATGGTGCAAGGGCTGAATGTTGAGAGTAACACCTTTTCTGAATATCTGACCTGTGGAACCTGATTTCCCCCTGTGTAATGGCCTTCAGAGGAAAAAAATTCACTGGAATATGTGTTCTGCTTTCATTCACATTCCTCTAAAATACATCACCACACATCCAGCAACCACATGTACTGCAGCCATCACTTATGAACTTCTATTCCACTGCTTCATCTGCTTCCCAGACCTGATACTGTGATGTGACTGCATTTTGCTTTGCAGTCAGTTTTTCCACTTGTCAGCCTAGTACTGCATTTTTTTGATACTTCCCATGTATATCTTGTCTTTCTGGACAAAGAAGAATCAAGACTAGGAACCACATTAAAGAAATAAAGAAAAAAAACCTCTGTATTTTAAACAACTGGGAAAGCAATTTCCCCAGGTTTGTCAAGTGCCTCCACAACTCCTCCAGGTCTAATCTCACTTAGCTATTTGTGGCACTGCAATATAACTAAGCAAATATCACAACTGAGCTGCTAATCCACCAAGAGACCTTCAAACCTTGCTCCAAACAAAAGCACTTCATTCAGAACTTCTTATAATTCAGCACAGGTTTTAACAAACCCCCTCAAGATTAATACTTAAACATGAAAGCTTGCAACTTATAATATAAAGAAAACTCTCTGTTCTTAGGATATATCATGTTTTTCAAGTTCTCTATCCTTTCCAGACACTCTGCCAGAGATTCCCTCTTTCCAGTATGTTTAAGCCTGAAATTAATCAGGCAGAATAGGATCAGTTTAGCTTATCAAAACCAGGAATGCACCAGTGACCTGAGAATTTTTTTAAGCAGGTCAGGAGGGTCTGGAAACCATCACAACCCCAGGAGTTCTCAGTTTCCCCCAAAAGACTTAACTTCTGACTTCACAGGGATCAATGGTCTTAAATGATTATGGCAGTGAAAATCTGGCATAAATCCCAAGTCAAAAAGCAGTCCTGCATGTCTGGCTGGGACTTCATCCTACTTTGGTTATTTGTCAATACAGCCACGAGATCTTAAGTTTCCAGCTTGGTGAGAATCAACAAAGAGCTCCCAGAAGGTAACAGCCAATTAGAAAATCAGCCTCTGGGAATAAAGCCTTTCAAGAAGAGAGTATTTCCAGCATTTTGTCAGACTTTCTGCTGCCACAGTCCTCACAAACATGCCTGAGCTGGTGAGGAAGAAGCACAGGAAGCTGTACCTAGGGTTGCCAGCTGCTTGAAGTGCAGGCAGGCACTGGGCTGGCCCAGCAGATCCAGGCGATGGTAGAGGAGTTTGCTGCTGGGGACAGTGTTGAGGTTCTTCAGCTGCTTAACTGGTATTTCTGGCTGTATCACCACCACACAGAGGATAAAGGATGTGTCCTGGACCTGAAAAAAAGGGGCAAGTCATGAAACAAAAAGGTGGAGGTGTTACAGAATGCATTTCTTATTTATTTATTTCCTATTTAGCATTCGTTCCCTTTGCTGTAATTGCTCAGCTCATCCAGTTCTGAAAGGCAGCACCACATATCCCCATCTCTCAAGAATCCCAGTTCCCACTCTCTCTGTCAAGAAGCTAATAAGGACTTGATCCCACAAAAACCAGAGGGAAGCATGGTGCAGACCAAGTTTTCAGGCTGTATCAGTCTCCATGCAGGACAGAGACACTTTTTTTCAGAGATTTGATCACTGCAACTCAGTCCCTCAAGCAGCCATTCTCCAGTCTGCAACGATCTGGGATGTATCAGAGCCCCTAAGCTGTACCCCTCAAAAAAAAAAAAACAAACCAACAAAATTTTTCCATAGTCTATGCCCAAAATAAAATAGCTTTCAGGGAATTTCAGGAATTGTTGCTCAATTAGCAATCATTTCTAGCACTGTTTTGCAGTGTCATTAACAGAGGAGAGGCTTTGGATTTACAGCTGATGAAAACCCACTGGTATTCCCTTTATGAAGAATTTAGACAATTTAACTCTCAAAAATAAGCTTTTCTCATTACCACTCTTAATTGTGTGCTGTGTGAGTGGTTTGCATTAAATAACCTCCAGTACCTCCAACTGGCAAACATGGAGCTGCCCAGCTGCTCTGCAAGGGTGTTTGATATTTAATGTACCATTACAACATCAGAAAATGAGCTCCAGACACTCTCCTATGTGAATTTCTGTTGCATAATGACAGATTTAATCTCTTAAAACTGCTCAGCTTAATCTTTTTAGGCTGGATTTAACTCAATACACTGAAACCATCCACGAGTACCCTCTTGAGTTTGTCGGCACAAAAAAAAAAAAAGTAGCCAATTATTTCTGGCATCAGCAAAATTCACCTGGAGTGTATTGAACTTTACATTCCATTTTAATCCCAGGGTCAAGATTAGAGTTCAGATACCTTCAAAAATTAAACTGAAGCAAGACAGCTGCTAGGAGCTCTCTTAAAGCTCTTCCAACTGGTAATATAGCTGTTGGATACATGCAGGACTCAGTTTCAATGCAACTTATGTATGTAAGAGAAGTTTTAAGTTACAGCAAACATCATTCCTGGATACTGATACAGCTCTGAAACAAGGTAGTATCAGATTGAGAAGTTGATATTTTCCCAATTAATGGATTTTACTGCTTTGCCCCAAACACACCAAGAGGATTAAGCAAAAGAATGACTTAATATTAAACTCTGCCTCAGCACCCTCTGCAAATGTGGTCTCTGGGAGGTATTTACATGTCAGCATGACATCAGGGTGCACTTACTTCCAGTAGGAAAGCATGAGTAGAAACTCTGTGTGACTGCACATTACACTTGCACCCTAATGAAATGAAAAGAGCAGACACAGATCCAGACACATCCCTGGAGATGACACAGGAACAAACCTGAAATGGCCATTTCATTCCTTCCTCCTTGTGACAGAAACCTCTGTATCAATCTGGAGCTTCAATATATTCAACATATTAACATGCTCTTCAACACAGGAACTTTGTGCCCCCCTGCAAGTGTGTCACTTCTCTCCTTACCATTTTCCAGGCATAGCTGACGTTGTAGGCTTCTTTTCCAATTTCTCTCAGTTTATTTACATGCCAAGACAGAGAGGAGTTGACAGGAACTGTGATGATCTGGCTGCCCAGGGGAATGCTGTGGTGGCCAATGTAACATACAGCAACTTATTAAACACTGAGAAAGCTCTCAAGCAAAAGCCAAAATACTGTAAGTTTTGAAGACATTAATTGTTATCTGCCTTAGGGGAAGAAAAAGCACGAGTGTGCTGAAAATGCACTTGTGTACTGCCAGATTTTGAGTTAGAACACTTAGACAAAAAAGAGGCTAAAGAAGAACTCTGTCCAAATAGTGGAAAATCTACTTGACATGGAAGAGAGACAATAGGAAGAGAGACAGTAGGAAGAGAGACAATAGGAAGAGTGACAATAGGAAGAGTGACAATAGGAAGAGTGACAATAGGAAGAGTGGCCACAGGAAGAGAGATAACAGGAAGAGAGACAACAGGAAGAGAGACAACAGGAAGAGAGACAACAGGAAGAGTGACAATAGGAAGAGAGACAACAGGAAGAGAGACAACAGGAAGAGAGACAACAGGAGGTATGACAATAGGAAGACTGACAATAGGAGGAGTGACAATAGGAAGACTGACAATAGGAGGAGTGACAATAGGAAGAGAGACAACAGGAAGAGTGACAATAGGAAGAGAGACAACAGGAAGAGAGACAATAGGTAGAGAGACAACAGGAAGAGTGACAATAGGAGGAGTGACAATAGGAGGAGTGACAATAGGAAGAGAGACAACAGGAAGAGTGACAATAGGAAGAGAGACAACAGGAAGAGAGACAACAGGAAGAGAGACAACAGGAGGTGTGACAATAGGAAGACTGACAATAGGAAGAGCATCCCCCAGCTCAGCTGTGGGCACTGCTGCTGAGCACACCAAAAGATAAAATTAAGAAAGCTGGAGGAAAAACCAAACCAGAGCTGTGCTGAATTTGGGAGAAAAACCAATCTGAGCATCCAGAAAGGCAAAGGAACTTTAAGCTCACTTAAAACTTCTCCAGAAATACCCTGTGGGTTGCTGATGTTTGAACTTGGAGCTTGGGCTCCTTACCTGAGGATGTTCTGGCGCACCAGCTCAAACTTAGGGATGTTCTCATAGTGGATGATGTCAGTGTGCAGGGGGGGCTCAGACAGCAGGTAGGGCCTGGTAAGGGATGGGTGCATCAGGGTGTAGCCTGAAAAACACAGACACAACCCAGCACAATGAATGCCCAGGATGAGCACTTATAGGGAAAAAAAACCCCAAGGACACAGTAACTACACTCAATTTTCACAAAGGCTACACAGGTTTAAGTACATGAGCAATATTATCATCAAAGGAGCTGAAAAACTAAGAAGTTGGGGAGTTGTAAATGAAATAAAAACCAAGCAACAAGAGATTAGGATGAGAGAAAAGGAGATGAACACACACAATGTTTTTTTTGTTTTGCCTTTTTTCCTAGACATAAAGAAAACCTGGATGTTGCATATCCAGAAAAATCTCACCAGCTACATCAAAACACCAAAGGAATGTTCACACCTACAGTCTTCAGCAGCTCTCAGGCAACACTCATTAAACAAGATACAATTAGGAAGCATTATAATTCATTACTAACAGACTATTTAGAAAGATGAGAACTAAGAGCTTCCTTTTGATGGTTAATGACCTCAGTGGGACTAGAACAGAGTAAATGAGCCCCAAAGTTACCTTTGTTATCAATGAGGAAAGTGTAGGAACCCAAAGAGTCTTGGTAATAGGTGACATCTTCCAGGATATAGGCAAGATTCACATCCACTCCAACAATCCCTAGCAGCAGGTTCCCAAAGTAACAGGGTTTACTTACAGTCATGATCAGACCTTGGAATGAGAGAAAGACCAGAAAACCATCAGCAGTAATAGCTACTTAATTATTTTGAGAGGAAGGCAGGCAAGCATTTTACCACTTGAAGATGAGAAGCCCTTGAGATTTTGTAGTGTGTTTCCTGCAGGAATACAGACAGAAACTGGCACAGCTCCAGGGTGGCTGCCAGGTCTGGCTGCTGTTACCCACTCTCCCTAATTAATTTTTATCTTTCTATTAGTGACCTACAAGACATGTAATAAATTGCTGAAAATTCCCACCACAGTCACCCTTTTGGGGGTTCTGTCCATCCACAGGTGGATGCCTGACAGGTGAGAAGCACACTGGCATGAAAAGCCAAGACAATATTTTGTTCTGTTAACATCATTTAGGGCAATATTAAAAACAGGGGGAGCAGGAAGAGAATCTGTACTTGTAAAGCAACAAAGGCAATGAATTATTGCTCATCTCATTGCATATTCAGAATATTAAACCTCCTCTCCTTAATTAAATCCCAATATGGCCACTGCCCAGGGAATCACACCCATAACTACACACAGCTTTGGGAGGCAGCCTGGGCCTGAGGTAAGAACTTGTGGTAATGCCTCACTTCTCACTTTCCACTTCTCAGTCTGAGTATGGAAAACTCAGTGATTCTTCTCCTTCAAACCAACATGAAATTCATTTGCATGGATAAGCTTTTAAGCACCCTTTGAAACTATGGGAGACCAACCTTCCCTGCTGCATCATTTCTCATCCTTCTGCTGCTCAAGATTTGCCATTATGCCAGGAGTTGGGTTTTGTGAGAGATTAAGAATAGAGCTGAATTACCAGGGTGAGAAAACACAGCAAGCAGGAAGCATTCTGAATCCAACCTATATCTGCACCATATCTTCTCACCACTTTTTTCATACCTAGACCTTCCTAGAATGGGTTGGGTTGAAAGGGACCTTAATGACCATCAAGACCCAACCCCCCTCCAGGGGCAGGGACACTTTCCACCAGGCCAGGCTGCACAAGGTTCATCCAACCTGGATTTAAACACTTCCAGGGATTACCTTCTGCAGATAAAAAAACCCCTAGTGGCCTGCAAGGCTGATTTTACATTTCCCTTTGGAACACACCTAAAAATACCATAAAACTCCAGTATATTTGGGAATATGTAAGCAAAGGAAACCTAACCTGTTAGGTTTTAAACCCTAAACTGAGTGTAAGCACTTACCATCCCCCATTTCATCTGAGAAAGGCAGACTGAAGACTGCCTCATCAATCATTCTGTTGGGCAGGTTTGTGTAGAATCTGCCCACAGTGGTTTCCAGGTTGCTCAGCTGGTTCAGGACCATCATGCTCCCCTTGACCACAGGAAGGGCTGTTCGGTCTGGCACCCCATACTTGACTGAGTTCTGCTCTGCCAGGTCCCTCAGGAAGGCCAATTCCTTCAAACCTGTCACTCCCTCTGCAGGTGAGAAGGGAAGGAAGGAGAAAGAAGCAGCTTAACAGCCAGCAGGAGCTCTGTATCTTACTCCAAAGTACTGGAAATAAAAGCAAAACGATACAGACTGCAGACTGAATGTACTGTAGGTTTACTCAAGTGATAAAATGGTGAAAGATTAGGATGGCTTTAGGGAAAGGAATCAGCTAGGACAACACTTGGTGAGATTGTGCTCTGATGGAGCAAAAATTCCCCATGCTGTTCTCATCACCACTGAAAACAAAGATCTTTTAACAAAGACTGATGTGACCCAGAAACCCACGGGACTTCCCTTTGTTCTCCACTGGTGGTTACTCCACATCAAGGACCAGGAGTGTATTACAGACCCTTGGAGATAACAGGCTTTGTTTTTAGCTTAAACATGGTAGTTTCACATTCTACTTTAAGTCCCAGGCTCAATTCCTGCAGACAAATCAAAGACTTTTGTAGATGTAAGGTCTCAAATGAGGATTGAAATTTCTAGGCAAATGATACAGCAGTTTAAGCTCTGGTTTCCTGGGCTAGAGTTGGTGTGCAATTTTTAGTAACACAACATGCAAATGCTTGAAAAAAAGCACAGAATGCCCAACTGCTGTGTGTGCCTCTTTGTATCTAACTTCCCTCTAATCAGAGCACTTCAGGTTACACTGGATTTATGTTCATGCTCCTTAATGACCAAGAGAGGAGCCCCTGTGCTCTCATTTTGCTGCAGCAGGACACATGGGCAGTGCCAGGGAGGTTTCTAGCTGCAACAAGGATCAAACTGAATGCCACCTGGTTGCCTCAAGACAATTCAGGCCACAATATTTCTGTCCTGCAGCACCACCTGTACCCTGGCACAGAGCTTAATCTGCCAAAGTGGTAACATCTGGAGGCAGCCTCTGGACCCCACCAGCCAAACCCATTAACAAGCTGCTCCCAGTAAGGTGTGGAATTAATTTGGCTGAGCTTAATGAAGTGGCTGTACAATGAAAAGGGAATTTTCAGCCACTGGGAAAAAAAAAGGGATTTCTCACCATTCATCAGTGCATAGGTGAGGATCATGACTGAGTTATTGAGGAAACTGTTTTCTTCATTGATGACCCGTAGTGTAGCTTTTTTGTCATCTTCTGAGGAATCTTTTGATGTAATCCCAGCTGAGAGATAGATGATGACCATGTCAGTACCTAAAAAGAATCACAGGTATTCATGATTAACCCTCCATGCACAGCCTGTAACAAACACCTCCTTGTTTCAGTGCCTGAACACCACCTACAATCCCTGCACAACACCTTTTTCTTCCACTTTGCCTTCTCTGCCCCTGCATTTACCCCTTTCAACCTGTAAATTCAAGTGGTTGCTTCCACACCACCCTGTTTCATCTCTATTAAAAGTATTTTATGTATATAATGAAGAACTCACAGGGATCACACCACCACGTAGCTGGAATCACATGGGGTCAGTTGGTAATGCACCAACTTTGCTGCCTCAGCAGAGTTTGTGTGTTTTTTGTGTTTTTAAAAAAAAAACAAGCATGAATGCTTCTGACCTGCACATTTTGTCATCATGACTTGGAAAGAATTTTGGCCAGAACTGGCTACAAGTTAAGAGGAACTGATAATTTAAGGGGAATTTCTACCTTGGTTTTTGGGGTTTTTTTTTGTTAGAAGCTAAAGCTAGGAAAAAAAGCAAAGCCAAGTGTTAACACAGCTTAAAAAAACTGTTAATGTCTGTAATAACTACTCTGAACTGCAGCCAGGCATGATGCTTCAGCCCAAAACCTTTGTTACCAGGAGTAAAATGATATTCCTAAGTCTGTGTCAGGGTTTAGGGAGCTAAACAAGCACCCTGTCATTTAACAGCTGATGATCTCCCTCTTTTTGATACTGTATGAGTATAATATATATATATTTATATACACACACTGCTATTTTTAAATATACACACACATCCCCTGCCTATTTAACTGGACTGGTCTCAGGGAACACCAGGACTCAGAGTATTTTCTGTCTCTTTGGGATGAGGTTCTGCTGAGCAGGACTGTAACAGGAATTCAGATGTGTTCCAGGGCACAATTCTTCCATCTCAGACCAACAGCTCCCTTCTAACTTTCCCAGTGTGAATTTGGGAGCTGTATCTTGACAGCTTCCCTGACACACCCACACATTGTTCTCCAGGAACAGGATGTTAGAAAATTAGCAGTGAAATGAATGATTATTTTTTTATTATTTTTTTTCTAGGTTTATTTTTCTTTTTTCAAAAGATGAAAAGATTATTTCCAAGAAAACAAGACGTGTTTTATAAACATCCTCTTCTCAAACCTATTATGGCTCACCCTATCAGTGCTGAAATTTGCTGTAAATACATTCAGTTTTCAAAATCTTTCACACTCAGGAGAAAACCTAAATCCAGAGCACTTGCCTTGTGCACCCAAACAATGGTGTGGTATGAAACTCAGTAAAATTATGTGTTTTCCCATTCATGAATATGCCAAAACCTCCTAATCCTAATACATAAAGGAAGCACATAAAGTGGGAGCACATTTCCTTAGTCTTTCTGGAGCATCTTTATTCCTGAGCTTGTCTTTTCCACTTTCTTCAGTTCTGAGTTTGAAGACAATGAGGAAATTTACACTCAGTGAATCAGGCACAAACCCAGCTGCAGGATCTGAGTGACAGAAATGAATGACAGTGACAGAGCTCACTGCTTCTCCACCCAACCTTTCCTGATCCCAACAAGCACCCAGAGTACAGCTTCAAGAATCTGCTTTCCAGTCCTTCCTGGCAAGCAAATCTGCCACTCCAGTTGACATCCATCTTTTACCACATCCTCATGGCAAAAAAACCCTAAAACAACCCCCACAAATCCCCCAAAGTCTTAGGAATGGGAAGGAGAAAGCCCATCATTCATACACCAAAATTCAGGAGGAGGTTCTTGGATGAGAGAAAATTTAGTCAGGCCAACCTCAAGTTCCATAAAATAGAACTTATAATTATTCTCAAAAAAAAACACCTCTTTCCCTGAGAAGTAAGGGCCACTTCCACACAATTGCAGTTTGGGGGATCACCCATACAATGTGTGTTTTAGCAGTGTGTCCATGAACCTGAGGCAGCAACAGCAATTTTTATTCAGAGGACAAAACCTCTGGCCTGGCACACATTTGGGAAATAATTCAGGCAATTCAACCCTGCAATTTCATACCACAGTTCAAAAGAAAGTGAGAGAAGTTAAAAGGGAATGGCCACATTCAGCAGTCAGCCATGGAGACACCAGCTCAAGCAACCACAACTTTACAAAAACCCTGCTTTGATTATTCTTTTTTTTTTCGGAATATTCAAGACACTTCGCTCCTTTGGCCTTTGTCCAAGTGAGAAACTGAGAAGAAGAAAACACTCCTCAAAAGAAGAAACCCCTTGGAAGCCTCAGAAATAATCAGGATTGCCCAACAAGGGACTTACTTCCTTGGAGTTTTGTCCCATTGTTTGTGTTTCGGATCAACTGGAAAGCCTTCTGGAAGCCCAGGGCGTGCTGCGTGGGGCTGTCGGAGGACTTGATGCTGGTGACAAAGGTGGACATCTTCCTTTTGGTCTCACTGGTGGCAGGGGACAGAAAAGTCTTGTAGCACTGATCCAGGGAGCAGGTTCTGACTGTGTCTGCCACGGTCAGCACGGAGATCTTGAAAGAGAAGAAAGTGGATTGGATTACCTCAGCACTGAGAGTTCTGCAGGCGGCGAGACGGGAGGCAGAGTGATAAGCCCAGCTGAAGAGATTCCCTGGGTTTTAAAAGGCAATTGTTGCAAAAATAAATGCTGGAGGCATAAATCCATCAAATTTGAAAAGGATTAGACTTGTGGTGATTTTTCAGAGAAAGAGACTGCAGGCTTTGTTTCTCAGATGAAGCCAGCTTCACCCTGCTCGTAAATAATGGTTAACAGACTGCTGGTCAAGTAAAGTGAACTACAAAAAAATGAAAATAAAATCAGTAGAGGGTATTTTCAGGACAGCCCTGAGTGCCTATGGAAAAGTGGAATGCACACAGAAACTGAAAAAAAAACCAAACCCCAACAATAAACCCAACCCTTTTAAGAGCTTTTCACAGGCAAAGCTTTGGGTTGTTTTAATATCTCAGTCAAAGCAAGGCAAATCTCCCATCAGTTTTTATCCTGTAAATAGGTTGAGGCATTTAGTGGTAGCACTTGCATGAATCCACACATACCATGCCAGTCTTATTAAATGAGTGGCACACTTCATTAGAAATTACACTGATGCAAGAGAGTCCCAGAATTAAGCAGTAATTACACACCCCTAGAACAGGTTTTGTAACCACCGAGCTCCTGACCAAGTAATACACATCTTAAATGTATTTTCATCTTTATAGGTCTGTATGAAAACAAATATCTTTGACACTTCAGTTGATGAGCTATTAACTCTGCTAAATTATAAGCATTATTTCACAGCACTAGGACTGTGAAATAGAGGTTTGAAGTGTTTTTCCCACACTATTCATGAGCAGACTTGAAGGCAAAGATGATTATCAGTGTTCTTCAACTTCGTTTGACTGGAACTCCCTATTAAAACAAACAAAAAAAACCCAACTAACCAAAAAAAAGCAAGCAGGGTACTACTAACAGAATTATTGAAACTCCAGACCAAGCTGGGGCCCGCTTGTCATCCTACAGAAGCACTTTATGGGCCCTGCTTGTAATCCTTTACTTCAAAAATTACAAGTTAAGCAGCTTCTTCATTGTCAAGCAGAGTATCTGTGACAGAGGAAGAAATACAATCCACCTTCCTCAGCCCTCTGCCTCATCCTTTCCTTGCTGGCAGAAATCGTTCTCATTTTCATAAGCAACAAAGACAGGCTCAGAGGCAGAAGGAGCAGCTCTGATTAATGCAGTACTTCAGAAGTACTGAGGCTCAGAGCATGGCTCTCCTAACTGCACCCTGCCTCACACTTCACACCATCACCTTTCCAAATTACTCAGCAAAATTTTGCCTCGGATCACTCATTTTCACTTTTTTTTTTTTTTCTTTTTTCCCCCCAAACGTTCCCCCCGCAGCGCCACGAGCTTCCAAAAACGAGTCCAAGTCTTCAGCACCACAGATCCCCACGAATCCCTGGATCCTAAGTTAAAAACTACCAACACCAAGAATGGTGAAACCCCATGCAAAGCTGCTGGCTGGGTGGTTAGAAGCTCACCTTATCGTGCTCATCTATGGAGCTGAGGATGACCTGAGCAGCATCCTTGGCAATCTGCAGCTGCGTCTCGGTGACCGAAGCGCCGTGGTCCACGATGACCACGATGTGCTTGGACTGAGGGCGAACAGTGGAGACATAGACAGGCCTGAAAGAGGACAAAACCCAAGCCCCTGCTCTGTGAGCCATCTGGAAATGGGCACTGAAATATTTACAAGTGAAAAGAGTTGGCAAGTTAAAGCAAAATAAATAAAAACCCGAACGCTCCAGGAAGAAACGATGAATTGTTTGAAGAAACGGTGAATTTTTGCCTTGAGGAAAGTTTCTACTTGAATCCTGTGTTCAGTATTGGGTCCATCACTACAAGGAGGACACTGAGATGCTGCAAAATGTCCAAAGAAGAGCAATGAAGCTGGTGAGGGGTCTGGAGGACTCTTGTGAGGAGTGGCTGGGGCAAATGTGGTTTTTTCAGTCTGGAGAAGAAGAGGCTGAGGGCAGAGAGGAGGCTGTAGTGAGGTGGGGAGTGGTCTCTTCTCCCATGTAACTGGTGATAGGAGGGGAGGAAATGGACTCAGGTTGCACCAGGGGAGGTTCACATTGGATATCAGGAAAAATTTCTTTCTGGAAAGAGTGGAGCAGGCAGCCCAGGGAAGGGGTGGAGTCACCATCCCTGAAAAGTTCATAAACATGTGGACATAGCACTGCAGGACATGGGTTAGTTGGTGCTGTCAGGCTGACAGTTGGGCTCTATGATCTTTGAGGTCTTTTCCAACCTTAATGATTCAGTGGTTTTATGATTTTATGACTGGACTAGATAAGGTGAGCTGAAAGTCTGAACAGAAAGGCTCTTGTCTTCATTCCCTTTCTGGATTTTTTAAACCAAAATCTTCTTTTCTCCCTCTGTCACAGCAACCACTTTTGAGCCAGAAATAAAGAATTCTGCTGAGGCAGCAGCAGTGCTTGGGTTTCCTCCTGAGCTGGCAGCAGCTCACATCAAGCTTTGAATTAAGTGTTGACAAGCAAGGAATGCCTCACAAGAAACCTTGGGTGCTGAGGACCTTACTCACACCTAAAACTCAGTGCAAGAGTGGGGATCTGTGGTTACAGGACAAGTGAGAACCTGTGCAGAGTCACATTAGCATAGGGTGTTTGGTGGAGTGTAATAAGGGAAGGCTTCTGGCCAAGAAAAGGCTTTCTCTTCATGCTCTGGAATGGATTTCATGTGGGTTGTGCTCCACAACCCCTTGGGTCTGCACAATTTTAAACCTGTTGCTCAATCCCAGGTAACTCTGGGCAAGGCTTTTGGGTTTTGGCTTTTTGGACCCCCCTGTTTGCAGTGAAGCAGTGCTCAGCTCCACTCCAGTACCACAGAATCATTAAGGCTGGAAAAAACCTCCAACCCAACACCACCATGCACTCTAATCCTTGTCCTCAAGTGCCACGTCCACATGAATTTAAGAAACCAGGATTCTTCCCTCTTCAGTCCAGACCCTAAAGAAGCTAGAGCCAAGTGTGATTTTTTTATCTAACTTTTATGATTTTCAAGGCAGCCACAGAAATCCTACTAAGAGTAAATGCAGAAGATTTTAGACATGGCACTGCAATAAACAAGTGGCACAAATCAGTTCTGAACTGTAGAACAGCCTACAGCTCTACCCTGGTGTTATCTAGAACTTAAATGGGGCCTTTGATCTTCAAAGCACTTAAAGATTAACTAATTAATCCATCCAACTACCCTCTGAAGTAAATAATAACAAAAAGATATCCCCTATTTAGTCACAGAGAAACTGTGACCAAGACTAAAATGATCTGGATGAGATCACCAATGGTTTTAGGGACAAAATTCTGATCAAGAATGGGATACCCCTGGCTCTCACACCTTCAGACCACAGAAAACTTCATCAAGCTCAGATGCTTTCAGCTCCAATGAGACCCAGAAGATGAGATCTGTGAACATCTGGTTGCTCAGCAGAGATTGGTAACCAAAACACTTTTTCATCTCTGTACACCCAGCTATGTTGAAATGGACCTGGATTAACTGCTACAATCAGCTCAAGTGTGACCAGAGACACTGAGGCCACTGCACTTTCTCAGAAGATTCTACCCTTGATTCTTGGTCAGTCACAAAATATTGCCAGGAAAGTTTAGGGAAAAAAAAAATAATACTGCATTGCAACTGCTCCATGCTTAGTGAATAGAAGTATTTCCCTGCATGGGATAACCATGTCACTATTTGATCCATTTTTCTACACTTTTCTCAGTAGAAATAGAAAGTTTGCACTGTTGCCACTTCCCTTGAATGTGCCACTTGAGGCCTGGGTGGAAATTAGAAAAATGTTCCACCTATCTCACCCTTTCCAGTCTCCCATCCCTCTGCCCCTCTTCCCAGAGCAATGCACCTGCCACACCATCAGGATACATCTTCAGTACCTTATTAATGAGGCTCAAGTGTGGGTGAAACACAAGACTAATTTTGCCTATGGGCTGACCTACAACTTACTGATATTTACAGCTAATTTGGTTTGGGATTTTACTTTTGAAAGTTTCTTAAAAGTGAAAAGTGGTGCTGTAAAAACCAAACCTAAGAAAAGCCAAGGGACCCCCCCCTTAAGAATTACTCATGGTTGTTGTCTTGGCAAAGTAGAATACTGGAATGAAACCCATGCTTGAGGAATCCTACTTGAGTGTTTTGCCCAAAGAATTGCAAGGAGATAAATCAAATATCAGGAGATAAATCAGGCATGAGGAGAGAAATCAAACATGAGGAAAGAAATCAAACATGAGGAGAGAAATCAAACAAGACAAACCCTACCTGCTGCGATGTTCGTAGCTGCCTTTGCACCGGAACTTGTGGGCTGGGAAAACAGTGAAAATTCCTTCTTCTGAGCTGAAATACTGCCATTTAATTCCTGTGTTAGACTTCAGATTGTCAGCAAGAACTGAAGGTTGGAGAGGGGAAAAAATGAGAAATGAAATAGAGTTACAAAGGGAGGTCAAACTTGGAGGTAGCTTTATTCAAGGCCCCTCTCCACATGGGAGAAGGAAAACCTGGGTGCCACCACCAGCTCCAAGCTGGAGTGAGAGAGCTTCATGTCTGCTTTGCAACCAGTGAAAGGCTTTTGGAAAATTAACACAGGACTTGCCAGAGTGGGTTTTTTACTATGTGATGACAATTCCAGAATCTCTGAAGTGTGACTGAGGCCGAGAAGCCAAGGCAGTAGCAAGGAAGAAGAGGTTAAGACAATTAAATCTAATTTGGATACATGTATATACATGTAATGATCAACACACTGGACACGTGGAGTTTTCATTTGAAAAAAAAACCATCTTAGTTGTAAAAGAATTGTGTTCTTCACATGAAAATAACACCAAAACATTAAAGAGATGTGCTGCTTACAGCTCCATAACCCACACTGTTAACATTGTCTATGCTGACATTTAAAAATGTGAACATGAACACTTAGGAAAAATAGTTTTGCACACAAAAGTGAGCCAAGGAGAAACTCAATGTATGGAGAGAGGTGAAAAAAAGGAGAATCTTTCCTTGTTGCTCTCCATGCTCTCCTCTTTGTGTAAGGATAGGGAGGTACAGCTCCCATTCCTGGGACTCAAGAATTTATCCCAGTTTCTCCTTACCTCTGAGCCATAATTAGCAAGGCTGTGGGCTGGTTATGCATTGCTTTTAAGGAGAAATAGCCACTTTTCAGGGAAAATGCAATGTCTTTCTCTCAAAGGGTTAGGCTCAGAGTGGTCTCACTCTCCGAGCTATTCCTGGTGGGTGGTGGCTCTGTGCTGGTTCCACCCCCTCACCATGAGCATCACCCACCAGATTCCTGCTTTTAAGATAATAAAATTGAGAAAGAATGATCCAACAGCTTTATCACATTTTTCCTCCAAGTCTCTCAAACTCCTCTGTGGCAGGGGATCATCACATGGACAAAAAAAGGGAAGAGAAAAAGAAGGCAAATGCCACGTTCCTGACTTGTGCAGTCAAGCAGGAACCAAGGTCAGAATACAACCCCTGGGTATGGATCTCAAACCCTCCTGGACTTTGCAGAACACATTTAAAACCACTCTTCAAACACAGGTGCTTCCCTACTGAAAGGATCTTTAAGGAAAAGCACTCCCAGGAGAGAGGGAATGGCAAGAGGTTGGCATGGGAGCTCATCAGTAACAGGATTATACTCCAGTGGGAGAAATCATCATCTCTGCTTGCAGCAGACAACTTAATGTTTGAATTCTTTTGCCTTGACCTAACAGCTAAAACAGATCATCATCAGCTTCAAATGCCTTTTAAAAAGAAAAAAAAAAATACTAAGTATTTTGTTGCCATTTCTCCTTTCACATTCTTTGATTCTAAAACTTGCCAGAGCTCTGGTTTCTAGTGCTTCACCTTGGCTGAGCACTGACTTCTGGCATCCCCCTTAGGACTGACACTGAGGAGAGGCCCAGAGGGTTTCATCTCCCCCATCTCACTCATTATCAAAATCCCAAAAGTGTTTGGGTTGGAAATCACTGCAAGGCACCTTTCAGACCTTACCAGACATTCAGGAACAAAATACCCAGGCAGAGCACAGTCTGAGTTCAACATCCTCAACAGTTTAGCACTTTCTCAAGTTTCCCAGCCTGGCTGCAGCCACCATGTTCACTCCACATTCAGCTCAGCATAATTACCCTGAAAAACCACTATCTTGGGTTTTTTTTTTTTTTCTTGCACACCCCCCCCTCCTCCTCCTTTTTTTGCCACAGTTGTTTGTATTTCCACAGCTTCTCAAAGTCCCAGTGGAAATCCTGGTTGCTCTGCACAAAGATGCAGCTTTGCACAATTGTGGCTTTGAAATATTTGGTGCCTGAATGGATGAGGAGGAGAACCAAGAAAGAAACAAAACCAAGAGATGAAATGGCTGACGAGGGTTTTCTCTGTGTTAATAACCAAGTAGAGGATCAGAACTCCACTCACACTGAGCACCTTCTCATCCTTCTCTAAAAATTACCAATTCAAGCCCAACAAGGATGCCAAAATGTGCTCCTTCCCTCTCCCCTGTGTAAAACCAACCTGGTTTGTGATCTCTTGGGAGAAGAAAATCTCTTCCTTGGGAGTTTTTGCACATTCAGAGAAAGTTTCTTGTGATCAAAACTTGCAGGCAGGGAGAGAGAAGAGAGCACTGGCCATTTAAATTCTTTTTTAGTCTAGCCACTAGGATTTCATAGGCCTGGGCTGAAGTGTGGCAATTGTTTCATACAGAGAATTTCTGATATTTAAGTTTATATTCTGTGTTAAAGAACTTGAAAAATATCTTTTCAAATCAGACACATAAACACCCAGTTAAAGCCTGGATGAAGCAACTTGTCCAGTTTAATTTCACAAGCAGCATTAAAACAAAGGAGTTGGTAACTGGAAGGCTTTTCTTTTTAATCACTGCTATTTGAAAGATAAACTTACTCACACAAAGCCATGGTTTGTATTTATTTCCCCAGGAGAATATCCTGATTGAGGTGCTCATTTTCCCTATAAAACAATTGGTTTTGAAACTCAAACTCCTTACAGCCTCAATGCCTGTCACTGCTGCTCCTCCTTTTCCACAAAGTTCTGCTCATGTTTTCCTTCAGACAGTACTTCAGTTCAATAATGCCTTCCCCTGAGATTACCAATTTTATCCTAACTCTTTGCTTTGCTTTTTTTCCTTTTTTTTTTTCCCTGTGACCACAGCAGACAATCTCCCTGCAGATAAACCACGACTGAAATAGACATATTTCTGAAGTGTACTTTTGTTTTCCATCCACTACAGCAGTGAGAATGCCCTGCAGATATTTCCTCATTTCTTAGTCCCTGCCAGGGCACCCTTTTTTATGGTTTTTTTCAGCCTAACCTCACTTACCCCAGACTTTCCACTTCCTCAGCTGCTTGCCCTGTACTTTCTTCTCACCTCCTCCTTCCAGGAAAAGTCAGGTTCTGGACAAGCTACACCATAGGAAGACTCCAAAAAAAACCCCAAGAAACCCCCCCCATGCTGTCAGATGAGTTATCTGTGTAGTTTATAGCTAAAGACTGAATTTGTTCAAAAATTCCACCCTTGGAAGCACAAGCAGGAGGAATGTGTTCAGGACATCTCCCTAGTATTCTCTTTCTGGGGACCTGCATGCTCAGTGAGGACCCATGGTTCCCATTTTAAGTGAAAAGCAATTTAATTTCTATTTTCTGGTCAGGTTCAAGTCATTTTTGTAAGGAAAAAAATTTCCCTGTTCTACCAGGGATGACAAAGTCCATGGCATTACTGAGCACCTGAAAAGCCACATTGCCACTAAATAAAGACCCAGCCTTGATATCAAGCTACTTGGAGGGAGCCAGGAGCCCAAGTCTTGCAGAAATCTTAGTGATATCCCTAAATTCCAGGCAGACTGGGGATAGAAACAGCCAACTGGGAGCTGCCCATGAGCTGGAATTGCCAAGTCACCCCCAAGCCTCAGTCCCCTTCACTTCCAGTGTGGCCCCATCCGACCCCATGTGCTGCTGCAGACAGGGAAAAGTTGGGAAGCATTAAGATGAGAGCATTTGGAATGATTGTTCTCTCTAATTAGAACTATTTCACAAGGCAAAAAGGACTCTCAGAAAGGAAGCCCTGTGTGAGAGTTTATGCAACTTCAAAGGGAATGGGATATGATAACACTTAGCACTTCTAGATACCACTTTACATCTTCAAAGCACAGCCAAATCATTAACTAATTCATCTTCAAAGGGCAGCACAAACAGTCAGTGGGAGAGAGAAAAAAAAAAAAAAAAAAAAAAAAAGGAACTACTGTACATAATTGCTCATTATAAAGGAGTTTCTTCCAGTCCCCTTCTTCAGCATTACATTTATGGAGCTGCAGACCACATGGTTCTCACCCAGCAAAAAAATAAAAGAAGTTTCATTTTACTGTGCACCACACTTGTCCTGGTTTGGGCCAGGAGAGAGCTGACTTTGTGTCTGACAACACTGCAGTTCCTCTCTGACAAGGACCTCCCTGAAAAATAAATAAGCAGGGAGAAGATAGCTCAGTGCTCCCCAGACACAGCAGCAGAAAGCAAAGGGCTTCACTTCACAGAAATCCTCTCCCTCCCAGACCCCCCCATCCGATCCAGGACTTTCTGAGGCAAATTGTGCTCTGCCTCACGTGGTCTCAGCAGCAATAAAAGGCTCTGCAGCTCAATCCCAATTAAAATTCTGCTGATGGTGTGAGCCAGAACAGAGCCCAGCTCATTTCTTGGGAGCTATTTTGCCTCTGAAGGGCAAAGAAGTGAAACACCTTTCATTTCAAGGAACAAGCCCAGCCTCTTTGATAAAGAGGATTTGGAGGATTTTGTTCATCTGCTCAATTACTTCCCAATTATTTTAACTGAGCCATCAGTTTAGCCACAGCCATTAATTATTGACCAACCTGGTACCATCTCTGCACGTGGCTGCAGAAGGGCACTCTGCTAAAGCTGCCTGATTCCAAAGAGACATTTGAAGGATGAGAAGGAAAAAAGTTTACTGGGTCCTGGTTTAGTTGAAAAGAAAAAAAAAAACCAAGGAATCTGATAGCATGGTGCACTAGCACTGAGTAAGATTTGTTGTCTAATAAATAAAGTTCTATTATACCAATGAGCACGAATTTCTACAGCTAACTAACTGAAGGCTGTGATTCCATCTGAAGAACAAAGTCTCCTTATCCAGTTTGTAGGAATGGCTAACAACATTCCAAATGGAAAACTCAAGCCAAGATATAACAATAAAGACACTAAAAAAAGACACCTGATACCAAGAAAAAAAGGGGGCAAAATGATTATGGAAGAGTTGAGCAAAGAGAGACATACATTTATTTCTTTCTTCTTTCCCCAAGATTAAAGCTTTTTTTTTTTTTGATGCTATAAAAAAAATCTAATGGGCTGCAAAAAAGCCAAACCAAACCAACTCTCTTCATTTTTGCAAGTTTCCTGAGCCACACTTATTCTTCATAACACATTATTCTGAGGTTGGGTTTGCACTGAGGGCTCTCCCAGACTCTGCTCCTGTGGCTTGCCCAGAGCCTGTGGTGCAAATTCCATTCCCTTCCAACACCTACAGCTTCACCACTCTGATCCCACTTTCCTTCTCTGCCCAGAGTGGGCCAAGATTAACATTTAAAGAACTGAGATGGAGGCCAAAGAGAGCAGAGTTTAAATTTATGTTTTGCTGAGAGCTTTTTATAGGCTGGATTACCCAAAGTGCACAACTCATGCGGGAAAAGAGATACTCATGGGAATTCTTTTTTTTTCTTTACATGAAGGATGAAATGATCAAGCCATTTGGGAAGACAGCTTTGTTGGTGAACAGGCTGGGCTGGTTTTGGGAACTGGGCAGAGAAGGATCTGGGCTGGAGGAGCAGAGGGCTTTCAAATCCTTCTCTGAGGCCGATGCACTCGGGGTTCACACCCCAGCACGCTGCCCCAGAGGAAAAGTTGATATAAGATGGTTTATGGGAAGCTGTGGGATCCCATTTTACCTTAAAGTCTAAATGGGGGGAGAGGGAAACCAATCAAAATACCCAGATGCAGGAAAAATAATTCAGGCTGAGGTTGAGTCTGAATCCAAAGTGCAACAGACAGGGCTCGTTAGCTCTTAGACACTTAGAATTAAGATACAAATATGAGGTTAGAAAACCTTTTTTTTTCTTGTTTGATCTTTGTCCTCTTTCAAAGGTGGTTTTAGTTTAGAGTGACAAATACACAGAGATTCATTCAGAAACAGCTCCCATGCAGAGTGCTCTGCCCTAAAGGTGTTCTCTACAGTAAGCAGTTTCACTCAACTAGCTCACTGTAGAGAGAAAAACCAAGTTTCAAGGGACAGATGACACCAAGAAGTACTTTTATGAACCATTTGATCAACACTTCACAGCTGCACAGCTGCTGGTGCACTGACAGCACTCTGTCTTTCTGACCAAAACTGCTTCTTCCTGGTCTGTTTATATCCCTGGACTGTCCCAAACCAACTCTTGTCTTAGAAAATTATTTCCTTTGGGCAGAACCAGCTTTTCTGGCACTCTCACAGCCCATGACTACAGAAGTGAGAGCTCCAGATACCACCAATACAAAACAAACCCCCAGCCTCCTGCCCCCAAGACTTCCCACATCCATTTATCCCACATTTATTCCAAACCCCAGACACTTTAGTGGTGAAACAGGGGGTGCTGCATCGGATGTGGGGGATGTCCAGCTCCACACCAGCATTATTCTGCTCAGCCCTTCCCTGAAGCCTCCTGCTCTGTGGCCAGGGTGGTGGTGATCTTATGGTTTGGATGTTCTCAACTGGGAGAAGGTGGGAACAGACATGGAAGTAACTTTCCAACACCTTGGCAGCAGGAGGGGAGCACTCAGGAATTCCTGGTAGCTTGCAGACAGGAAACTTCTTACTTCTCTAGGTGTGTACCAAATATCAACTCCTGTTTCTCACACAAACCTGTTTCCACCTCATTTTTCTGCATCAATCCAGTTTTCCCCTATCATTTCTCTCTTACAGGCCTTTGTTCACTAATAAAAACACTCCCTCCCCAAGGCTGGGTGTCTGGGAGCTGCTCACTGAAAAGCTGAAGGAGGATCAGCTGTCAATAAATCCTGAAGCATTTCCCTGCTCTTACAATCATCCCAATCCCCTCTTCTCCTCTGCTGCCCTTTCCTGCCAATGCCACTTTTTGAAGATATTCCTTTCATCAGGAAGCTTTCAAGCTGGAGGCAAGGGAAGAGGAGGCACTCAAGGCTGGCTGTCAAGCCAGGACAGCAAGAAGCTTGAGCATGCATTTATTCTTTCTGTGAGAATTCAAACCAGAAATTTAAAAAATGCTTAAGGGAAGCTACAGCTTATTTGTTTTCCACCACTCAGGAAGGAGGAATATTTCTGTAATATTTTTTTACATGCATCTTCTGCAGTAGAAAAAGTAAAGAATAGGTTTTTTGCTTAAATAAAAAGCACTGGTTCAGTGATTTCCATTTCTAACAGAACCTGAAAACTTGCCTTCAGGAATTATTTTGATCCCTCAATAATTGCATGTGACTCTAAACATGATTTCAATGAGTTGCTTGAGTTTTTAAATAAAGAGATAACTTATGAGTGAGACAGAGCCCAGTGAACCACAGTGAGTGAGCAAACACTGCCTGGCTCTGGGATGGGAAATTCTGGACAAATGATGATGATGATGAGACACATGTCAGGAAATGAGCTTGTCTGGCCAGCACCTGGACTCAAGATGTGTGGATGGGATGGAAAGGAACCTACAGGGACTGTTCCTTTGGCTTCTTTCACTTCTTCTTTCAAGCAGTTATCAGCCAGAAACAATGCAAAGCTGGAAGAAAGGAGACAGCAAGGGAGCCTAGCAGAGATTTGGGGTTTATTCCCAACATTTATTTATTTGTTGCAAGGTATGCAAATGCTCTGTGCATGCTGGGGATGGAATGGTGGCTCTGCCACTTCATCCATCAAGTTAAATAAATCAGGACTTTACTCCAAAAGACATCTGAGAATGAAAAGAAAAAATTCCCAAGTCTGCAGCACTGGTCAGAACAAAATAAATATCCACAATCCAAAAAACACCCCCCCAAAAAGCCTCAAAATTCCATTACACCAAATCCTGAACTGCAATCTGTAGCATTCTCTAATTCACATCACTAGGGAATCTTTAGAAAGTTGAAAAGGTGGATGGAACAGCTACACAAAATTAAGATTAAAAAATAACCAATCCTGAAATCCATCAAGTAGAGCAGGATGCTGAAAAAGAAAACTTGTGCTGTGTTGGAGGTCCAAAAGTGGAATTTTTTCAGGGATAAGTCAGATGTATTTTGGTCCTGAGCATACTTCTAAGAGCTCTTTGAAGTGTGTCAGGCAAATGCATGGCTTGTCAAGATGGAACTGCCCTGACAAAGAAAGGAAGTATTTTAGTGTTTCTTTTATATTTTGTGCTTTTTGCATATCACTGCAAACAGCCTCAGATTAGCTGAACTCAGCTGAGAAGATGAGAGGAAGTTCTTTGCATGGCCCCTTCTGCAGCTGACACCACTCGTGCCAAAGCAGAAAGCCAAGGGCAGCAAAGTGGCCTGGGGAAAAAAAATTAAGACAGACAGAAAAAGTGCATAAACCACAACAAAATTATCTCTGGGAGGCTGGAATAAAACCTTCATGACATTGTGATAAAGTACTTAGAAGGGCATTACAAGAGGTTCATCTTGCAATCATGAAATCCCAAACTAAGAGCAGCACCACAGTTTCAAGGGGAAAGACAACCTTGTTGCTATGGCAATCAGTGCTAATTCTCTCTGCCAAAGAAATGTTCAAGTCTAATGGGGACAAAACAAAAAAAATCAACCTCAACCAGAAGAAAAGTGGAGTATTTACCAGAATTTAAGTCCCGTCCAGGATTGAAGGCTCTGCTGTTGACAGTGGTGGACAATCTATCACAGCTGATAGTCCGAGAAACATTGGTGTTAAAATTCCCATCAAACCTGAAATGACAACACCAGGATCAACAATCTAACACTGTTACACCTCCCCAGCATTCCCAACAGCAGCACAGCTTTCTGAAGCCTCAGTGAAAAAGGACTGTTTTGGAAAGTCCAAGATTCTGGATGTTTTTAAGGGTCCAGGAAAAATTCGGAAACTCGAAAGTAGGGTGGGGGGTGAATGAGCTCATCATGGCTGGGTTCCATCTGCTCCCTGGAATGAGCTGGGTTCCAATCTGCTCCCTGCATTTTCCCTCCCACCATTTTCCTTGAAAGAGAAGATCATAGGAGAGAGGGCTCTTTCATCTGGCTTCAACCAGCAGAGCTTCCAGCTTGGGAGATGTGTGTAGAATCCAGGGCTGCCATCAGAAGGCCTCTCCTCCTGCTGCTGAACCCCGAATTCTTCCTGCTAGAAATGTTTTCACTTTGAAAAAAATTATCCTGAGTGTCTTGCATGAAGAGGATGTCCTCCTTATGGACCAACAGAGCAGTTGTAAATCTGTTTTCTGTACCAAAACTACAGGATTGACATTCCAAACAGAGGAAGGAACTCTGCAGTCTGAAGTTCTGTTCCATTTTGGTTAAATAATCCCAATGCATTCATAACTTGGATGCAAAAAGTATTTCAGAGCAAAGTTCCTATGATGATAAAACATAATTAAACCAATGCCTTAACAAAATTTAAATAAAAAGGATTTAAAATGTTTATAAACAACTGGAAACTCTTCTGAAGCTTTTGAGGACTTAAATGCAGTTTTGATTCATATCAACAGACCAATTTTATTTGTTAGCATTTTTGTGAACTTGAACATACTGATGGCATTAGACTTATGGTCTGATTACTCCAGTACTTCAAAATGTTATTTAATTCCTAGCAAAGCATTCCACTACTCCTGAGAAATTACAATGAACTGCAAGCTGGGTGAGCATGGAAAACCAGCTTCAGGAACCTTGCTGGCATAAAAGCAGGTAAGAAACAAGACTTGGGAGAGAAACTGGGCAGGACAGGGATTTTTTTTTTTTTTCCATACCCACCAGTATACATTCACATATAAACACACTCACCTGTAAATGCTATCACACAGGGGAGGCCTAAAACACTGCAAGCAAAAGTGCTACAGACCAGCAGCACCACTGTTCTGGTTGAAAATTTTAATTAGGAAACTAAAATCCAGTAGGTTGCAACTACTTCAGTGAATTTGGTGCCTGGTAGGAAAGGGAGAGACTGATTTTCTGGTTGTGTCCTTACAAAATGCTTGTGGGAAGGGCTGGGGGTGGCAGACACAAACAATGAAACAATGTGCTTCCAAATCACTGCCCTTAAAACAACAATTAGCAGAAACAGAACCCACAGACAGAGGGAACTGGTTACCATAAGGAAATTTCAAAGCTCTGACCACAGGAAGAAAGGGGTTTTTTTAAAGCCAAACCTCTCTTAATCTAATATATTATCTGTCAGCCCAATTCAAAATAATTTGATTCCCTGGGGAGGCAGCTGCAGCAGCCTCAGGTCAGGCAGATGCAGGATGTGCTGAGAGCCTCCACCTCCTGTGGGGTCACTGCATGGAGGATCTAGGGGAACCCTGAAGCAGAACTTTTTCTGACTTGGAAGAGATCAATGAAAACTCACTAAGGAAAGGAAAAATACTTCTGCAGGTAACCAGGTCCACTTCCAGAAATTTCAGCATTCCCAAACCAGCCCAATGCTCCCCAGAGGAGCACCTGGAGCTCATGGGAACAGCTCTGCTGTTGCCTGCACAGCCTCTGAGTTTCTCTTTTATTCCTGATTCATTCCAGTATAATTACACTTAAGTTTGGGCTGACTTTTATTTTTTTTTCCCCCTGAAAGCAGAGTTTAACTTCTGCTAGGAGTCAAGAGCAGAACAGAGCCTTCCCACAAGTTCAGGAATTGTCCCTTTGAGTGTAGAAGTCATTTCCCCAGAACTTACTATTAAACTCCTTAATGATTTTCTGCATTAGAAATAAGTCTTTTATGCAGCTGCATTAAAAACCTCAGACACTGATTTCTTTGGTCTTAACATCACATCAGATCTTAGGATTCTTGTAGTGTCACAAGCAGCCTCATTTTACACAGCCAGAAGCTCATCAGACCAGAGGCTGTATTTGTAGAGGCTTTAATCAAACTGAACTGTTGAATGGTATTGATTGCCAACTGCTTCATTTAATATCTTCACTGCCAGGTAGAAATATCAATAAAAACAATGTTTAAATACTACCTTAATATATATCCATGCATCTTGTACATCATCTACACACATCATTCTACAAATATCTGCATTATTCCTAAAGATGAACGTGTCTCCTGGTGTTACTGAGGAGTTTGTGGTCCCTCCTCAAACCTAGCCTTAAGGAAAAAGAAAACCAAAAAAATGAATCATATTTATTTCAGAATAATTAACTGCCCTCCATCCACTTGAAAAATGACATAAAATAAATGCAGCTTAAACACAGCTCTACCACTTTGGGTCAGTATTTTTAATATCCATACATAAGTACCAGAGGGGGAAAAGAATTAAGTTGCAAACCTTCTACCACTCAGCTGCAAATATACACAGGAGTGCAAGTTGTGCCTGAGGGAGTCCCAGAACAGTCTTTCCCTCACCTCTTCCCAAATATTTGAGATCCCTCAGGCTCTGACACAGTTGGGGACCATCTACAAACACAAACCTTTACCCACCTAGCACATAATTATGAACTTGCTCATCACTGAAGAAACATCTTTATATGTGGCAGCTGCTGAACACATCAGAACCACTCAGCAAGGAGCCATGAGAATAATACAGCAGGAACCAGAGCAGGCAGCAACTCCTTGCTCTACAAAAAGGCCCCTGGCTTCCCTGGTGGATGCAGATATTTGGATAAAATACCAAAAAGCACCAAACAAGCATCATCAACAGCACTCCACTGGCATTGGTGTTCTGCTTCAAGAGTCACACACACACACAAAAAAACCAAAAAGTCACACAAGGGCAAAGTTTTTGAAGATGTTCTGCATTATCCTCACTCTTCATGGCAAGGAAAAGAGAGAGGAGTGGACAGACAGACAAACAGACAGCCACAGTCACTTCTGTGCTACAAAATATATGGCTCAGGTTCATCTAGCTTTGCAGTGTAGCTTCTCTTGTGTTTCCTGTCTTTTCTGAAAAGTTTATTGCTCACTCAGCAGATCATGTTGATCTGAAGAAACCAGAAAGCATCTTGGAATAAGTGGTCATAGCAAAAGGAAGCTGTCACGTGGAAGCAGGCATCCAAAATAGATATTAAGACACCTTTTCTTTTCTCCTGTACAGTCTCAGCTAAAGTTACAACCACAATAGGAAAGCAGGGGGAAGAGCTAGCAGAAGCTGTTTGAAGTCTGCTGGCTGTAAAGCTGGAATGCTTTGTTCAGAGAAAGAAAAATTCAGAAAAATCTAAGCATTACTGCAGTATTTATTATCAAAGCATCCATCTGAAACATGGAGCTCCTGAAGAGAAATGGGGTTACTGAGGAACTGTCACCTTTCTTCATCTTCTTCACCAGAACCCCCCACCACCATGCTGTAAGATCCAGATGGGATGGAATGGCAGCCACTAAAACTCTGTCAGCACAGAGCTCTGCATGGGTTCATCCACTCTGCTGGGAGCTGCTTGTTGAAATTTTGGCAACTTGCTCCCTGGAAACTGCCCCAGGTCCTCTCCATCCAGGGAAAGACTTGAGGGCTCCCAGGAACACAGTTCTCAGATCAAGGCTGGGGCTTTTCCTCCCCTCATTAAAATGTAACCACTTCCAA
The DNA here is from genome assembly GCF_036169615.1 of Heliangelus exortis. Taxonomy (NCBI): domain Eukaryota; kingdom Metazoa; phylum Chordata; class Aves; order Apodiformes; family Trochilidae; genus Heliangelus; species Heliangelus exortis. Next base: position 1,858,891 of record NC_092429.1, read on the forward strand.
AAATTACAGCTTCTTACCCAGCAAGCAAAAACACTGTAGATTTTTTGCTGGCCAAAGAATCTCAAGACTAAGATGGATTGATACAGGATGGGTTTCACAAAAAGCACATTTATCTTTGGGCAAAACCAGATGGAGAAAAGCTAGAGCCTGCAAATTAAACATCTCCATCCTAAAGAAATATTTCCGAGGAATACTGAAGAACAAAGTCCTAGGGAAAGATAATGACTTTTCAGGATGTTAGCAAATTGTCCCTCTGCTCCCATCAAAATCAATTAGTGAATGCACCAGGATACTTTGGGAGCACCTCCCATTATCCAACCCTCAGAACAGAGGCAGTAAATGCTGCAGTTTCATTCCAAATCACCTGGAATCTTCCTCTTGATTTTATCTGATGCCAGAAGCCACCACTCCAAGTGCACCCAAACCACTTGATCTGAATCCCCCAGAAATTGTCCATCTCCTGACCCAACGTGTTGAATCACTTCTCCCTGGGCACCAAGCTGAATTTTGGGTCTCTTGGTTGTGACAGACACCAACATGGGGTGTTTGCAGGCAGATGAACATCAGGTGCCTTCCAGGAAGGCAAATCTGAAGTCAACACCCTCACCACAGGGGCTCCTGCAGCCCCAACCCCATCACCACAGGCCAAAGGGAGATGTTTTCCAGCTACAAACACCTCACTACCATTGTTTTTGGGGCATGGCAATGCACATTAATGCACAAAAACCTCCCTCAGCCTTGCCCAGCAAGCAAGCATTTTGTTAGCCATAAGGAAAATCAGGGTTTACATGCTTAAATAATTTCCACCAGAGCTGGAGAAGGAAAGCAATAAATTTTTGCAGGCCAGGTCCTTCCTCTTGCTGGACCAGCCAAGGAGCAAAAAGAGAACACAGTTCATAGGAAAATGATATAAAGAAAACATGCAATACAAGAATTGGTTTAAAGCCCATAAATTAAAGAGCAGCCCTCAGACAGCCCTGTCACCCTGGAGCACAGAATGCTGCAGACTAAGCTATGTGGGATGACCACCTCCAACCTTTTTCCAGATGCAGTTGGCTTAAAAAATGATTTTTTTTTTTTTTTGTGCCTTGCACAGGAGTGTATTTTTCAATCTTGCCTGGTTCCATGACACAAGGGCCCTGAGGAGAGACCAGCTCCCATCACAACTGCAGCTCCTCAGAAAACCCAAGCCCACTAACATTGCAGTATTTGCCTTAATTAAACTGATGAATTTTCCATGTGCTTCTTTGGGATGCCTTTGTGTTGTTTCAGTTAAGAAGGTGCTATTCAACTCTTTGGCAATCTTCACCACTGAAGGAAGATTTAAAACCAAAGCCTCAAGGCTGCCATGTGGCACTGTGAGCACTTCTACTCCTGGCTGTAACCACTGCTTTTCCCTTTCCTACCATGGGTTTATTTACACCTCCCACCTTTTCAAACCATATAAAACCTTCCCATCTCTTGCTTTAGAAGTTAAACCCCCAAACCTTGAATATTTTAGGGTCTGCAGAGAAGCACTGATCACTCCCCCTTTCTCTGGATGAAGGAGATGAAGGAGTTTTACCACTCTCTTGGTAAAAGGTGGACAGGAACAGCAAGAGCTGAGGTTTGACCCAGACCATTTCAGGGTCCTTCCAAACCCTTAGCAGAGAAACACCCCAAAACTCAGCTGTTTTAGGTTTCATCCTTACTCGACCACAAGACATTGGCTGAAATTTCAGTCCCAAACCCCCCCCCCTTTCACCCCCAGCCCCTTTTCCTCTCTTCCAGCCCTTCCTTCTGGATTCACTTTCATGCACAACCGATCGACACCGCCTCCCGGGGGAGCAAACAGAGCCCTGGCTCCCACTTTGATCTCCTCCCCACGGAGGAACCCACTCCCTGCTTGCTTTGCAAGATGTTTCACTTGATTGACGTTTGCTCTGATGTGCGAAACCACTTTGAACTTCAGACATGAAATTCCCATCAGGCTCTGCTCATTTTTATTCTCCTTCTGCGGGATTTACAAGCGGGAGATCAGCGAGTGGAGAAGATAAAATAAATGTGCAGAAGCTTTTGAATCTTGCATCAAACCAGGGCTCAAGTGAGCTCCAGTTGGATCCGGGGCGGCCTGAATTTACAGCATAAATCAACCCTTTGTACAGTTTCAGTTTAGGGGAAAACGAGGGAGCTGAGGATTAAAATGACATTTGAGCAGCTACCGAGGGGGTTGTGTTGGTTTAAGAGTCATTTCTCTCCCTGCTTTGCCACTCACACAAACTGAAGTGTGATTTTACCATGCAAAGTCCACTGAAAAGTCAGTGGGTCCTTTGAAATTCCCAGCTAGGGGTGTTTTCTTGATTGTAAGGCAAGGTTTCCACTTGGGCTTTACACACTTAAATAAATGCCTAAATACACGGTCCCACAACAATGTTTTTATTAATAAGTTCAATTAAAAATTAAAAAAAAAAAAGACTACTGATGATTCCATAAACCAGTTCCTTCTGGCAAGGCATCCAAGTTGTTCCAATCAGCTCAACTCCTGCTTGAAAGAAGTCAAAAGTCCCCTTGCTCTCAGATATAAAAAAAGTGTATTATTGGCAGAAAGACTGCAAGCCAGTAACATAAACTCTTCCAAAACCTATTTTTTAATGAGAAACTCAGCCACATTTATGAAGACAAAGCACCAATCCAAGAGAGCAATTTCCTAAACCCTGGCTATAGTTTATGGGCAAAGCAAGGTCAAGCCAAGACTAGCACTCTGCAAGCTCCTTATAATTTCTAGAGACCCAGATGCATTACAGGAGTCTGCCACTCTGCAAGAATAGCAAATATTTCTTAAATTTCATGTGCTGTGGCCCACCCACTTCTCCTTTGGAAGTGCAGCTCTCCAGATATGGTGGGAAGTGAATGGGATTCCTGTTATCTCCCACTTAACCTCTCCCAGAGAGGGAAGATAAACACAGAAAGAGCTGTGATAAAACTGAACTGCATTAGCAAATATTTAACCATCTGGGTTTAAAAAAAAAAAAAAAAAAAAAAAAAAAAAAGGAAAAACAACAGACCACTTCTGAAGGCAGTATCAGAGTCAGTATCAGAGGGAGTAAATGATTTTCAAAAATAGGTTTGTAAACTGGCTTATTCAAACAGCTCTATGAATGTTTGCAACACAAAGCTGCCAAGTAGTGTGTTCTGCCAACAAATATTTCTCCATTCAGTCCCCTTTCACAGATTTTGATATATGCATTCCCTAAGCTCTTATCAGCATCATTAAATAAAGAATAAAAAGACATTTCCAGTCACCTCAAAGCACTGATGTCAGCAGCACAAGCAAGGAGTGGCAGATTGTCCCCAAAGAGATGGTTTTTGGAGCCCTACAACAACTTCCCATAAAAACCAGCAGTGAAATTCACTTCTGTCCTCCAGGGGAGGAGCAAAGAAGAAGTGTGGATGTTTCCACCAGGACACCTGGGTATTCTTGTCCCATCTGTGGGTGCAGGGTTATGGGGGGCTCAGGGGCCACCCCTGGCAGCAGTAACTTTGACTTCCCTGGCAGAACTGGAAAGCTGAAAAGCTCTCACAAGAGCACCAATCACTGCTTCTCCTGAAATTTTGCCTACCAGGTAGGTGATGAATACTCAAACATCATCAGACTTCCTCTTTCTTTTTGTGTGGAAAGACTTCAACTTTGTTTCATCTGCAAAGATACCACATAAAACACCTGTCTGATCTCCATGTTGCCATCCAGTCCAACACCATCTTCATGAAAAAAAGCTCTTTGTCATTCCCAGGTCTGAGCCACAGACTTGCAGAGATACAACCTCATGCAAATCTCATGCTTCCAAACCTGTTTCCCAAAACTTAGTCCCTATTTAGACTCTTCCCAACCAACACATATCCTTTAAGTTCCCCCTGAAGGTGCAGGGATGCTGCAGGTGCTTCAGATAACTTCTAATAAATAAATATTGTTGATTCTTTGCCTGTCACTGCTATAGCCCCACCTGCACCCCACAACCATGAGGCCATTTCAGTTCCATGACTTCCTAACAACCTAGAGAGGGCTTTCTCAGGAGCAAAGCACCTCAGGCATGACAAACAGACTGTACAGAAAGGTATTTATCCTCTTAAGAAGGAAGATACTTTAATTAAAGCATTGTCTTGTAAATAACCACCCACTTTAATCTGATTGAGAATGTCTGGAGACAGCATGACATCTCCTCCTCATGACTTCTTTGGCAGCCTGTGGTAGTGAGGAAACACAAAGCCTCCTTTTTCCAGCAAGGATTTCTTGAGGGATTAGAAGATGGATGTCACTTGACATCCAGCCTCCTTATCTGCCATCAGTTTACCCATCTGCTCTGCTAAAAGCCTGGAGCACTTGAGCCACATGAAGTCTGTCTGGTTGGAGCAATGCCTCTTCTCCACTGCTCCAGGCACTTCCTCCCTGTGACAGCCCTGGGAAAAGGAGAAAATCTCCAGGCTCTGACTCCAGGGACACAAAAAGGGGCAGAAACTTTGTACCATCCACCTCTAAAAGCTTCTCTTAAAGCTCTGCTCTCTGCTTGCCCAGCTGCTGCCTCCCCCTCCATTGCCATCTTGATTTTGCCATTCTCCAGCCTCCATAAATTAGAGTTGAAAAAGGAAACAGCTGAATCTGAAGCAAGGAACAGCAAGAACTAAAGGAAAGCTGCAAGCCCCCACTCTGCTGCTCAAATTCAGCAGTCCAGCACGTATACATTTGTGTATATACAGTAATTTATGATTAATTTCCATGTGTACCAGCCCACACTTAAACACTTTGGTAAGCAGGGTGAGCATAAGCATCTGATTAAATGTCTGAATTAAAGCCCATGGAAAAAATCCCTTGCCAAAGCTGCTCAATAACCACCTCGTGCTGCCTCATCAACTTCATCTTGCAGATTCCAATTTCTTTTTTTCACCACCTCCCAACACAAAGCAGTTCCACTGCTCAAACCTTGGTAGGGAGAACAAATCCGTGACTGCTTGTGCTTCAAATGAGTTTGGCTGCTCTCTGTGGGGCACCACACAGCCACTGAAAGCACAGTCAGGCTCTTTATTTTAATTAAAAAGTAGTCACTATAGACTGGGATCACTCAGACAGAAACTTACTCACTGGGGCTTCTCACTGTAGAAGTGCCACATGAGGGCAACTAAATAAACAAAATAAATGTTGTTTTCCTGGTCCTATCTCCCTACTCAGCTAAAAGAGCAGTTTCAATGTAAAGGTTCATTTTATATCTCAGTTTGCCTCTTGGTTGTCCTATTTTCTGTCATTTCTTTCTAATCACCAGGTGTGGTATTCTCACAGTTTATCTGTCTTCTAAGCCAATGCTCAGATTTTCAGGATAAATGCAAGCAAACACAAGGCCACACACTGATAATTTGGTTGCTGCTAACAATAAATAGGACCTAAAGACACCAAGGCATTAAAAAAACCCTCAAAATAAATCCTGTCCCACCAAAGCAGTTCAGAAACTCCACTCTACATGGAGAGTGCAAACATCTTCCCCACATCATTCTTCAAAAACCAACCCAAAGTTGCTGCATCCCTAAAGCAACATCACTAAAGTGGAGAGTGGTGCAAAAGACCCAAGTGAGCACACCAAGTGTCCCCAGAGTTACAAATGGCACTGAGCATTTAGAGGCTCAACACCATGTGAGAAACAACCTGAGATCTTCAGAGGATCACAGATGGGTTGGAAGGGACCTTAAAGATGATCAAGATCCAACCCCCTGCATGGGCAGGGACACCTCCCACCAGCCCAGGGTGCTCCAAGCCCCATCCAACCTGAGCTGAGACAGGGATGGGGCAGCCACAGCTTCTGGGGGCAGCCTGGTGGTGAAGCCCTCGTGGTCTCCCAGCCCTGCAGGAGAAGGCTTCAAATCTACCTTAAAAATCTAGAGAATCACAGAATGTCAGGGGTTGGAAGGGACCTCTGCAGATCATCAAGTCCAAGCCCCTGCCAGAGCAGGACCAGCTGATGCTGCTGACAGTGTTCTTGCAGCAGATGTTTACTCAAGAGGCCACATGAAGGAACAACTCCCTGCCCTGAGAAAAAGAACAGAGTTAAGCAGTTGTAAGACAAAAGTTTCACAACCCTCCTGATAAAAAAAAAAAAAAAAAAAAAGCCAAAACAACATAGCCCCAAGGCCATGTGGCATTCCAAAGGTACAAGTCTAAAGCAAAGCACCTCCTGGAAACCCCAAGCAGCACAGACACATCTGTGACTGCTTCCATGGCACCTCTCCCACAGCAGCAGCTCATCAGTGCTCTAAAGCAAAGTATTCTCATTATTGTTGCTCTGACTCCAGCACCAACACAGCTTTTAAACATCAAGGAGAAGTCCTTGCCAGGAGAAGCCAATCTAACTTTACTCTTCACAGCTGGACCAAGTGACTCCAAACCAGTTTGAGTCAATCAGCAGCACAACCTCCAGGTGGGAGGTATTTTTCCAGCACAGACACAACTAATTCCTGAATCCAGGTTCAAACACTCAGATATGTGTTCTTCTCATTAAGGTAAGTATCTTCTAGTACTTTCTGTGAAAAAAATCCCAGTTTACCCATCTCTTTGGACAAAAACCATGAGCTGCTGGTGATTTCCAACAGACCTGGAAACTGAGCAATTTTGGAGGATAAAGTAAAAAGAAATTAATGAAAGTTTCCAGTCTAAGAGATTATTTTTTTTTTAATGAAAACCCATTTATAATTTTCAGTCTTTCTTCTCTTCACCCCTTGCTTGGAAGGTGTTACTGCTGGCTGGTCATTCTTCCATGGAAAGATCAGGAAGTTTTTCATCTTTAACTAATTCTTGAGCTTTTTACTTACACTGCCAACAGCCTGGCCACTGAGCCCCAGATGTGTCAGCATTTTATGGGGGCACCTTGTCCAGTAGGAACTGCACTCAGACCACCAAATTAATGCACACCCCAACAGCAAAGCACCCCTTTCTTGAAGGCAATGAATATATTAAATCCTCACATAAACCAAGGTGAATGCCATGCTTCAGAGAAGGTGACAGCACACTGTCATTAAGAGCTGTCTTCTAGGTTGAAGAAAGTGCTCCTAATATTTATTTACACAAATTTCCTTCCTCTCTCCAAAATGTTTTAAAATCAGACTGAGATCTAAATAATGAAAATATACTCTGGAATCAAGGTTTGCATAAAATCAAAGTTACTCTTGTTCTTAGCCATTGTATAAGGAAGTAAATGTTTGAGATGTTGAGCATTTCAAAGAAACTATTACACTTTTTTTTTTGAAAAATCAGACTTATCACACCTTCCTACAATTAGGAAACCCAAAGAAGTTTATGCAGACACACAGCATAATACAACATGGCTAAAGACAACCAACTGGCTGGGCTTAGACTATTCAAAACTCCTGTCTTTAAAAACAAAACAAATTGAAAAGGAACCAATTCAATTTCTGAGCAATGAACTCAATGCTGGGAGCCCTCTGTGCCTCAAACAGCACCGTGTCAACTTGATTAAACTGTAAAGCAATATTTTATAGCACATGATGTGCTGACCAACTCGTGATTTTGGTTACTGCTCTTCAAATGAAAAAAAAAAAAAAATCCCTAAGTCCCATGATCAGCTTCAGAAGAGTTGTTCAGGCTAAACAAGGTCTTGATGCAAAAAATCACTGGATATGGATGGACTGATTTTTTATAGATTATTCCATGTAGTTAAGGGTTGAACCAACTTCTTTTTTTTATTAAACTTGCACATAGTAGAAATGTAAAGAAATGAGGACAAGGTAAGGAGCACCTCTGGAGTGGTGTTTCCCTCCTTCTTTCAGTTACCAGACGAGCAGCAGAAAATGAACGCAGGCTGCTTTGTGAAGAAAACAGCTTTTCTTTCTTCATTTATGAGAGCAAAATTTATCACTTACTCCATCATAGATGGTGGAATTGTACAGCAGTCCTGGATGGCAGTCAAGGGGGAGGTGAGGTGAGCAGTGTAAGATGCTTCCACTACTTGCTTGTTACGGTTCACGACGTCCAAGTAACGGTTAAATTTCTCACGGATTTTTTTTGCCAACTGGAAAACCAAACAAGAAACCAAGCAAGAAGGATTAAAATGAAGGCAGTTTCTCTGTATGACCACATTCCTCATTATCCAAGTGCAAGGGGAAAGTAAAAACTCCATGTTTAGGATAACACTGGCCTGTTTTGCACATTGTACCTCTATCTTGGTTGTTTAAGTGCTGTGAAGTCACTGATAACATTGGCCATGGGAAGCAGTCTATACAGTCAGATAAAAAACATTCACCACTCAGCAATGGGTAACTGAACATCAACTTTTGCTCCTGGTCTTTCATTCTAAATGAAAAAATTCATTAAATGGATCAGGCACAGGTAAAATTCAGTATCCTTTTCATCCCAATGTATCTACAACCCTTCATCATCTGCCAGGCAGATCCTAAGTGAGAGGGAATCACCTCTAAGCAGCAAAGTGCAGTGTCATACACTCAAAACCATTACATTCTGCATTTCTCCACTTTTTTTCAGAGCTGAGGTTGCCTTCTTCATTTACAGCACTCATCTCTCCTGCTGCCTGCACACTCCAAACTCCTTGGGATGACTGAACAGAACCAGTGCCTGGGAGTGCTGAGACACAGTCGGCTGCTCTGGATTCCCTGGACTGACAAATATTTTTCCTGACTTATTTACAAGCCATTCCATCCTGCTTTACTTCATTAGAGGAATAACAAGGCCAACACTGATCACAGGCAATGCCTTTGCCTCCACTGTTCCCAGTAAATGCTGCAGCCCAACAAGAGGTCTCCTAGGAGCACAGGTTTTAACAGGACCTTCCTCAAAGGGCTGGCAGAATGATACCTAATTAGTTTTGCAGAATGATTTATTGCCAAGGCACCAGAGGACTACTAATGGTCTCCTCCATGTTAGGCTTCCAACACTATTAAATTGCTCCCAGTTGTTAGATAATAAGCTGCTGCCTGGTTCCTTTTCTCTTTGCCAGTAAACTTTCTTTTTGTCCAGCTGTAGGACTCCAATTTGTGCCTGGGAGCAGCGTGTTCTTCTGGATGGTCCCAAATAAGCACAAGCCAAATTTCCTAAGCCAAATCATTTCAATCCCACAGTCACAAAGTTCCTCTCTCAGCCTGGGTAAATGAAATACCCAGCCACTTGAACCTATCCAATTCTTTCCTGGTTTCCCTGCCTCAAATCACAAAAAGGGGAAAGAGCTGAAGTTTGCTGAAGAAAGGAGCACACGACCATCATTAGCAGGAACAAAACACAGAGCATCAGAGCAAAGGAATCTCCTTTGCAATCACTGCTTGATAAATGAATGCTTCACAAGATGAGGTTTCAGTGCTGATGAGTTTTCACCTTCCAGGTTGAACAATAAAAGCACCCCACAGCCTTTGAATTTTACCCTGCTGTGAGGAGCCTGAAGATCTGACAAAGCAGAAGAGCCCAGACCTCAGATGCTGATAACAAAGCAAATGTGTAGTACCCAAACTGCAGCTCCCATCTAAAAAAAAAACCTCTGAACAGCTCAGAATCATTACATTCCTTTTATTAAATGGGATCCAACACTGCTGGCAGGGCAGAGAGTCAAGTGCATGTCAACAACAAGGGACATGAAGCCCCCCAGAGCTATGTGGATATCTACTCCCTGCCCATGTTGGAAGAACTGAGTTTGTCTCATCTGAAGAACCTTCAAAATAGTGCCAAGAGAACACCTGCAACAGGAAAACCACTTTCAAAACAACTCCAAAAAGTCACCTATGGTGAGATGATCCTAAGCAATTTCCCATAGAAAACTGATTACAACAAATCAACCAAGCTGAGAACCTCAGGGTAACAAACCCACCAGATGAAAAACTACAAAAAACAAACAGTTCCAAATCATCAAATAGAAAATTCTAATCCAGATACAGCCTGGCAAAACTAACTTCTTTTTTTTTTTTTCTTTTTCATAGTTGGGCTTCACTGGAGCACAAAAATCCGAGGCAGTGACCAGGAATTCCAGCTCCCAGTGATTAAAACAACAGCAAAAACCAAAACATGCTCCCTAACTCTTCATCTCTGCTTGCCTGACCACCCATGCCTGCACCCTCACATCATTAGCTCAGAAAACATTATTCAGTTTGCAAAGTGATGTTCCCACTGCAAGCCTGTCAGAATAAAAGCTGTGGCCTTCTCAGATCAACTTCTGATTTTTTCCTAAATAAAAACCTAACATCTTTACCCAAAAGCTGATTATTTTATACCCACTGTATACCCACACCATGCTAGTGAGAAACCTGGAAGGTACAGAAGGAAAGAGGTAACAAAAAAATGAAAGGAGAGGTAACAGATACTGACAGAGCACTGAGCTATGAAACCACCCTAAAATTATTGTTTAAAACAGTTTAAAGCAAATGGAAAACTCTGTCCCAAATCAAGCAGACAAAAGGGGCAGGCAGCTGATACCCCACACTCAGCTCTGCCCTTGGGTAGGTACCAAGCATGACAGAGCTCTTGCTCCCTCAGAAATGCTCCAATTCACCCATTTTAATGGAGACTAAAAGAAATCTGGATACCTTGAGATTGACATAAAATACCATTATTCCTGGGTCAAGTCTCAAAATGCTCTTCAACTCATTTTAAAAAACACCCTTTAGGAGGGAATGGGGTGAATTCCTTGGCATTTATCTTTTTTTTTTTTTTTTCCCCAGATTTCTAGATTTTTCTCTTTTTAAAGAGCTGAGCAGTAAGAAATGAGCACTCACTCCAAACAATGCAGTCATTAGCTCTATTTTTTTTTAAATTTTATTTCTTTTTAATGTGTTTCTTTTGACAGCTGGCTTGCAGCCAAAGCATTTCAGCTTGCAGACAGGTTGGATGGTAACACCTGTTTCTATTAGCCCAGCACCCATGGGTAATGCACTTCAATTGTCACCAGCTCCAGTGACAACCTTTCATCACAACACCACTGAGTTCCCCTCATTTTCCCTGAGACATTTCCTTCATCTGCATCCTTCCCTCGAGCTTTTTTTAATTTTTTTTTTTTTTTTTGGAAAGCTTCCTTGCACAGCTCTGAAGTTTCTTCCCTTTTCAGAGGGAAAGCAGAACTCTGAGGTGAGGTTTTATTTCTGGCTGTATCTGGAAAGCTGAGGTACTTTTCATGTTTTCAAGCCTGGCTATAAAATATGTAGCAAGGAGGTTGAGAGGCAGGGATCCTGTAATGGGGACTGAACACTGCTGGGCTCCTCAAAAAAGTAATGCTCATGTTTTCAAAAGTCTGGTTAGGATTTTTAGTTTGAAACCCCCTCTGTAATCCAGAACCATGGAATTAAAGTACCTCTCCCCAGCACCATACCAGGCACTCCTCTTGCTCTATCACAGCTCCCCTGTGCAGCCAGATTCCTGTTTTAGATGATTTTTAACATTTTATTCCTAACCTGCTTAGGTCTTGAAGAAACCACTGTTTGTCTACAAAGCCAGAGGAGCAGGGAGGACAGCAGGGCCATGGCTTGAGAAAGCTCAACAGAATCACCCCCAGCTTCTTGCCACACTTTAACAGATTGGAACCATTCCTATTGCTCTGGAGGACATGGAAAAGAGACTCACTCAATCAGGAAACTGCTTTCCAACACGTATTTCTTCCGAGAGACCAGCATCATTTGAGGTTTTCCACTGGCCAGGAACTCTGGCAAAGCTGCCCAAGGCTTAAGCCAATGAAGATGCTGAACTCAGTGCCCAGCAAGAACTCCAGTGAGGGCCACAACTCCAAAAAGTCATTCTGGACAAAAATTTAATGCCATAACCCTCACCTTTTGCCACGAGGCTCACAATAAACTGACATAAAATTTAACTTTGTGCAAGCATCACTTTTTGTAGCCAGGCAGATGTCATGGTTCAACAGCAAAATGTAGATTTTGCAGCATGTTGATGTATTATCTCTGAAAAAAAATCAAAAGCTCTTTGCCCAGCCCAAAAACCAAGGTGATTTTCAGCTGACGTGTGGATATTTACCCTCTCAACTAACTTCATTACTTTATTTGCTCCTGCTTCTTTCCCCAGGATCCATGGACAGACAGAAACAAAAGGAATTATTAGGAATTTTCTCTCTGCTGCTGTGCTCCACCTTCTCTGCCCCAGCTGAAAGCATCAAGATTTCCCTGCATGGAGCTGGGAAATACCCTCCTGGCTCAAACCTGCATCCTGATCCTCTCTCCTCCTTGCAGCCCAGATTCATTTTCTTCTCTGCTAGAGAAACAGATGTCTTGCAGGACCCTGAACACATGCTGGCTTCCTCCAAAAGGCCTAATCTAGTTTTTCCCCTAATAAAAGCAACCATTTGCCACTTTATAGCACTAGTTCACACCACTAAAGTTTCATATCACACACGGGTTCTCTGATATTGAAATAACTCACAGGAAAGGCACCCGAGTTATTTTTGGCAATCTCCAGCCTATTTTTAATAAGCTATTCAAAGCAAAAAAAAAAAAAAAAAAAAAAAAAGGGGTTTTCTCTGTTAGCTACAATAGTAATTCTGTGGCTGCAGACCTTGGAAAGTGTCACAAGGTGAAGCCCTCCTTGTGTGGCATGCAGAAAGCCAAGGGTATTAAATAGTGAAGGGCTGAAGGCCAACAGCTGTAGTTTGTCACTTTCTCAACAAACAGAAAGTCATTATTTACACAGTTTGGGATAAGAAAAACACCCCCCCCACAACAAGCCAGTGGCCTGCCAGGGAAAAAAAAATAAAAAAAAAATAAAAAAAAATCCCAGCTGCCATCAAACCCTAATGAATTGCCCTTGGCTATCAGTTGCTAAGAAAATGCTAATGAGTGACAAAGGGAGGAATGAGTGACAGGGATTTATTTGCTTTATATTTGTGCTTGCTCTTCCTCATGAAACTCAGGGAGCTTGCTTGTGATTCACTGGGGCTAAGAGACCTGGTTATTAATGAAACAGAAGTGCTCAATGATTCTCCCATCCACTTCACTGCTGAGCTTTTAACCACAGTAATTATGCTTCACCCAGGCCTCAGGTTTTTTGTTTTTTTTTTTTCCTCTGACAGCTTCAAATTCATCACTTTACCTACAGTATTTTGTTCTTTCTATCAGCTTAGGGTGAACACATCCATCTGGGGCTGGGAAACAAGCAGAGCAGCTTTTCCTAAGTGGAGAACCAATAGTCAAGACTTCAAAGAAGTTTTAATCCAGCTTTTTGGTTTCCAAAAAAAACTTCTGGCTTTCAAAAGCCATCTGATACGTATAATCCAGCCCACATGGCCCTTCTGTGGTGAGCAGACCACCCAGAAATACTCCAGGAAAAAAAAAAAAAAAAAAAAAACCAAACCCAACACGTTTCCCTAGTGTGATGTCAAAGCCAGAGAAGCCTTGTTTTAAGATGCAGGGATGGTTTTGGACTTCAACTTTTAAACTTGGGTGAGAATTACCCCTCCGTGGTCCCTCTGCACTCAAACACCCACCTGGGTGTGCTCAGAGGGAAGGCAAAGCCACAGAAATGTGGCCCCTGGCTGCATCCCTGAGCATCACCTTTTCTGCACACCCAGCCAGCCACCACCACCAACTGAACCATTTCTTCAATGGGATTGTAATTTGGACATTTTTTTTGATTTAATTTGAATTTCCAGTATTTCGTTGAGTCCTCAACAAACAGAAAAAAAAATTATGCCCACATTAGTAAGAGGGACACACAACACAAGTGTGGAGATTCATAAGAATGACACAAAATAAATCCTCAAAAATGATCAGCCATACACATCTGGACCTCCAGGGGAAAACCAGGTTACTTATCTGAAGAGCACAGGGTGTCATTGCTCTCTGTTCCATATAACCCCTTCTTAATTAAGTGTTCTTCAATTAGAGGTTATGACCAAAAAAGAAAAAAAAATTGGGAGCTTTCTTGGAAGATTTAAAAAAAAAAAATTGAAGGCTTCTAATACAAGATCAATGGCACACCTGCTGCCCCCATGTCATGACATTCATACCTATCACTGCTTAGTAAAAATACAAGAAAAAAAAATGAAAAAAAGGACATAAAGCAGAAGTCAAAGCAAGCCAGCAGAGAGGAAAGATAATTATTAAAAGCATGGAAAGTTCTGCACAATTTACTTGAGAAGCAAAGGGGAAAGGTGGTGTAACAAAGGCAGGCAGAGGGATCAAAACCAGAAGAGGGAATGTCCTCCTGGCTCATTTACCCCTCCCCACAGTTTTTCACTCTGGGTTTACAGGTGATGATCTCAACTGTGATGACTGAAAACCCTGTAAAATCATCAAGCTTCAGCAAAACACTTGCACTGAGTGACTTCTCACTAACCAGAGCTAGGAAAAACCTCCTGTGAAGCACAACACCGTGGCTGAGACACTCTTATCCTCCAGCTCCTGCAATCATTAACACCAGAATTAGGGTAATTTTCTAGGATTAATGCCTTGCTCTGGTTTCCATGCATCTCTATCTCACCAAACAACATCTAACACTGACACAAGCAGTTCCAAAGCTGAGCTTTTTGTGTGTGTGAACACAAACCTTGTCACTTTTATGATAACACGCTCAAGAAATTCACCTTAAAATGTGTATGATGTCAACTGAGAGTCCTATTTATACCCTAGATCATTAATCACATGCTCCTACATTTATCCAGGTTTTCTGTTAACATTTTTACCCACTTCAGTTTACTGCCAGCATGGGGCAAGGCTCCTAAACCAAAGACTTGGGTTTGGTTTAACAGCACCCCAGCATGAGTGGAAATTTTCCTAAACTAATCCACTTTCTAGAAACTAATTTAGCTCCTCCATTGGCCATGATCCCATCCAAAGCCACCATATTTCTTCTGAAATAGGAAGGGAGCTGAGCCCTGCTCTCCAATCCAAACTCTCCAAAAGTTTAAATACAGTGTGCAGGGCTTCACAATCCCATTTGAGCCAACTCTGCTTTGATGGTTTCCTTGGGGAAAAAATAAACTAAATAAATCTGGAAATGTTAGTATTTACAGAAAGACAACTTAAAGAGTGTTAAATGGTTTATCTTACATGACCAGCTTTAATGCACAGCAGCACACAAAGCACTGATATGCTCCTGGGAACAGCAGAGGGTACCTGCAAGGCTGAAGAAAAATTCTCTTTTCCCTGGGGAGAGCCCTGCTCTGAGGCACTTTTGTTTTTATTGACCATAAAAACTGGCTTGCTAGGGGTCCAGGAAGGTCAGGTTACTCACTGAAGGTTAAACTGAGAGGAAAAGCCAGTTCTTTGTTTAGATGCCCAGGTGCCTACCAAAATTCATCACATTTACCACTAAGGTGCAGTTTTAGGCAGAGGGAATCGGTGCCTTAATTACTTCAAAATTAAAAATAAGACCTATTTGACCTGTTTTTTTAAAGAGCTGATCAAAAATTCATTCTCCAAATCGTGTGCACATATTGAAATGCAACCAGCCCACGTGTTGAGCTATTTTATCTCCCTGTTCATTGCAAAGTTCCATGTTCCAATGTGTTCCCATAAAACAAAACAAAACAACCCAGACAATATTGCCAAAAACCTGAGCCACAACAGGCATGCAGGAGGCTGTAACATCACACCCAGCAACTGATACCATTTCCACATTGATAAACAGGGGGGTTGCTTTTAATTAAAACTATTTCAAAAGAGACACTTCCCAACATGAAAAGCAGGCAATTAATGGGGGGGATGACATGAAGACCCCAGCTCTGCCTTGGCTCTTTGGGTTCTAAGGGAAGGACCCCCACAAAGCACATGCAAAGCTTCCCCAATGCAAAACTCTTGAATCACACGATGTCCCAGGATAGGTTGGGGGCTGAGCTGCTGGAGAGCAGTGGAGGTGAAAGAGACCTGGGGGTCCTGGTAGACAAGAAGATGACCATGAGCCAGCAATGTGCCCTTGTGGCCAAGAAGGCCAATGGCATCCTGGGGTGCATTAGAAAGGGGGTGGTTAGTAGGTCAAGAGAGGTTCTCCTCCCCCTCTATTCTGCATTGGTGAGGCCACACCTGGAGTATTGTGTCCAGTTCTGGGCCCCTCAGTTCAAGAAGGACAGGGAAGTGCTTGAAAGAGTCCAGCGCAGAGCTACTGAGATGATGAAGGGAGTGGAACATCTCCCTTATGAGGAAAGGCTGAGGGAGCTGGGTCTCTTTAGTTTGGAGAAAAGGAGACTGAGGGGTGACCTCATCAATGTTTTCAAATATGTAAGGGGTGAGTGTCAGGGAGATGGAGTTAGGCTTTTCTCAGTGGTGACCAGTGATAGGACAAGGGGTAATGGGTGTAAATTGGAGCATAGGAGGTTCAAGTTGAATATCAGAAAAAATTTTTTTACTGTAAGGGTGACAGAGCCCTGGAACAGGCTGCCCAGGGGGGTTGTGGAGTCTCCTTCACTGGAGACATTCAAAACCCACCTGGACACGTTCCTAGGGGATGTACTCTAGGGGGCCCTGCTCTGGCAGGGGGGGTTGGACTAGATGATCTTTCCAGGTCCCTTCCAACCCCTAGGATTCTAGGATTCTATGATTCTATGATTCTATGAATCAGCCCCCTGTACATAGCAAACAGAAATGGGGATGGGTTGTGTGATGTGCCACAATAAATCCAGGCAAAAATCTCATTCCTAAGCTGCCTCTGACTGCTGCCAAAGGGCAGGAGGAGGTGGGAAGGGGATCTGGGACTCACCTGCTGAACTTCGCTTTCTCCATTCGAGGTTTTCTCCGTGTACACAAAGGAGTTGAAAATCCTCTGCAAGAAAAAGCAGAAAGGGTGTGTAAGAGACCTTGTGACACACAGGTGACATTAAAGCAGCTCTAGGAAGCACACAGGTGGGGACATCTGTGTCAAGCAAGGAGCTGGGGAGTTTCCTGCCAGGCACATCCAAGGGGAAGCCCATATCCCTGCTGTGGGATCTCTGTGGGTTTGGGTTTTAGGGCAAACAAGTGGGTGGTTTTTTTTTTTCAAAATATCTGTTAATTTACCAAACTGACTTAAGATGGTAAAACATCCATTTCACATTTGAAATCTGCTGCCCACACAAACTCTGACTGCTCTTATTGCTAAGCATTTAATCCAATGCAAATGCTTTAAAAAGCATTTGTTGCTTCCAACTAACAAGAAGCTGGGAGCTGAATTTAGGTCTATTTCCTGCCTGGAAAAGACAAAAATGAGACCCACTTTGAAACACAATCAGATTGAGCTCACTAATGGCAAAAAAAAAAAAAAAAAAAAGATATGCCAAAAAATAAAGCAGAGGGAGAGCTGTGTCCTCCCCTGGGGAAGCTTCCCCTCTCCAGGAGGGGACATGAGCAAGCCAAGGTGATTTTTCTCCACCAGCCTCAAGGGGAGCTGGGATTTTACTCCTGGAGTGGATTTCACATCTCTCAGTGTCAAGTCAAACACATGTCAAGACACCAGCAAGAACATCTGAAGGCACAGGCACATCTGGTGAGGGACAGGGACCCTCCCATGACACGAGAGTTGTGAAATTCCCAAGGGTCCTGTGCAGAGCAACATAAGAAACCAGAGAGAGCTCTTCCAAATTGCTTGCAAGACCTGCAATTACTAAAGAAATCTGCATTTCACCCAAATCCAATGTGATCTTTGGCTGAAGGCTCCAAAGAGTTTTCCTGATGCATGTTTAGCCTGATTTCCTCCCAGAAAAGCTGTTTGCAGCTCCAAGTGGCAAAACCAGCCTGGAAAACCCTTTGGTGTGTTCTGCTCCACTTAGGATCCTCACTTTCCCTTACCCCTCTCCCTCCTGAGGACTTCAGGAATCTCAGAAATTTGAACTCTTAATTGGAAAGAAGCATTTGGCAGGGCAGCAATAAATCTCCTTGGTTTACAACTCTCAGAGAGCCAAAGAAGGGGGGGGAAAAAAAAATAAAATAAAAAGGCATCTCCTCGTAAAAGCAGCCCATCCATTCAGACTTCCTTTTCTTCCAGACCTTTGTTTAAAGCTCTGCTTGGGTACTTTAACTACAAACATGTTGGCTTCCCCCCCAAGATGAAAAGATAATTTAAACATCAGAAGGAAATACATTAAAGCATGCCATTTTGATGCAGAATGTTTTAAATGGATTGAATTTTTCCTCCCCAGGCATCAAAAGGGAGGAGAAGGAAACAGCCTGTCAGCTACTGAGAATGGAGCTTTCTGTCCTCAGCACAAAGCTGACCCCTTCCTCCACCCCTTTTCCACTCTGCCACGTTTATAAACTTCCAAAATAATGCCAGAGAGCATTATGCATGGTTACACAAAAGTCACAGTGCCAGCAGGAATTTAGCTGCCCACTGGATTAGGTTTTTAACCTACTTTTCCTTGATTTATATTATTCTCTTAAGCTACCTTCTTTTATTTTCTTTTTTTTTTTTTTTTAAATTAAAAAGTCTGTGCACGGCAGAGAGCCTGGGAGCTCTGTCAGTAGAAACTAAATAAGGACTGAAAAAAAAAAAAGACTGAAAACCCCCCCATGGCACACCTGAGGCTTTGGAAACTGCTCAGTCCCTACCTGGGTCCTGTCCCACCACTGGAGATCCCTCCTCTTTTTTTCATCAACTCCTACACCAAAGTTCACCCCGAGCCAAAACCCTCTCCCAGAGGGGTTTCAGCTCATTTCCCTAATTTAAAAAACCCATCTAACTTTTCAGCTGAAAACCAGAGCAAACTGGCAACCATCCTCATCAAGTTAATGGGACTTCACAGACCCCAAGAGCAACTCAGCTCCAAAAAACTTAGCAAAACCAGCCTAAATATTTAGGAGAACTCACCCCCTTGTCCTTTACACAGCACATTAGCATCTGTACTTTATTCCTCCTCCTTTCACTGAATCTGCCAGGCAGATGGGAGCAGGCTGGCTTGCCCCAGGAGGAACAATTCCCCTCCTCTGATGTCCCTGGTTGAGGAGATGCTCACCCAGGAGTATTTGCCCTCACCCAGTGGTTCAGCTGCCCCCCATCCCCTCCTCACCAACCCCCACCCCAAACCCAGGAACAGCAGTTTGTTGGATTTTCCTCCATCTCCCCCTCTTTTTTCACTATCATCAGCTTCTTGTCATCTCCAGAAATCCCCAGGTTCTTGCTGAACCTCCAGGTGAGGAAGATTTTGTTTTTTTGCAGGAAATTCTCCATTTTTTTTTTAAACCTGACATCTTTAAAAAAGGCAAGAGCTTAGCTCTTGGGGCAGAGGGCAAAACTACACCCCCTGTGCTGGCCACTGCTCACCTGAAGCACTGAGAACCCCACATGTGCCATAAATAATACACCTGCACACCACCCCAGCAGCTTGGGTTCCTCAAGCACCCTGCCACAAAGTTGGGGTTTTTCACTTGAAAAAAAAAATAAATGGAAAGTAAAGGAACCTCTCTCCCTCCCCCCCTAACCAAACTCTGAATTGAATTTCAAGATTTGGTTTAGAAATCAGCATTTTGTCACAACTCCCATTTCACCCAGCCCAGCAAGCAAACCTTGCTTCATTCCCTCCCTCCAGCTATTTCTACCACAAAGCATCAGTTTTCCAAAACAGTGTTGAGGAACAAACAAAACTCCCAACTTCTTTTAAACTTAGAAGTGTGCCTGCCTTTCCCATGCTGTATTCCAAAAGCAAACTTGGGAACTGATGGGAATTCCAGATTCAGCCAGCTCTAAATCAGCCCAAGTGCCATTTTCTTTTCATATTACTTCAATATTTGAGCTGCTCAGAGGGAAATCTCCCTTGGCTGCCTGGCTGGATCAATCACCTCCTGCTTCAGACTCACTTTTCATCACCGTGGGGCAGCTGAAGCTGAGCACAAAGCCCTGAACCATCCCTGGGGTCCCCAAGCCTCGGGCAACACCTGGATCCTGCAGCACAACCCTTGGCACATCCTTATCCTCCCGTTCCCAAACACAGGCATCACCTTTAGCTACCCAAACAAAGCCTGGGAAGAGAAAATCCTGGGATCTGCAGGGCCCAGGGGGGATTTCTGGAAATCTGGGACAGCTCTGAGCCACGCAGCACAACAGAGATGCAGAGGATGACCACAGCCTGGAAGGAATCCTGAGAAACCTGGGGTTTGTTCTACAAATTCACATTTTCAACACATCAGAAACTCTTTAACTCCTCATCTGGAGGTCAAGGCACTTGCAGCTTCCTAGAAAATCTTCTCCTGTGGCTTGCAGATCCCACTTCAAGGACTTGGAACTGCAGCCCAGTGCTTCTGGGTGTCCCCAAGCTGCCTCATTTTGAGCTTTGAGCACCAGGAGAAATATTTGGTGAGCTGGAAGCAGGGAGAGGACCCAAGGGCAGGGGTCCTGGGGGCTGGGATAGGGAAGATCTGGGCCACCAGCATCTCTAAAGCCTCCTCCCTGACAGTGATGAATGGGCCCAGCACTTCCAGCTGGGATGGAGTCAGGTTTCCCAGGAACAGAGATAAGGAGTAGCTCAGAGTGAGCTTCATGGTCTGGCAAAACAAGGCTTAGGAGGTTTTGACATCTGAAGCCAAAAGCAACTCAAGTTTTAAACGTGGGAGATGATCCCAAACCTAAGCTCAGCCTAGAGACTCAAATATTAATGGCCTTGGTCACTCAGTTGCTTGAAATTAAAATCAACCCAGCAGCAATGCAGCATGGTGAGAAAATACTTCAAAAGCCTCCAGTTTGACTGTCAGCACTTCATTAAAATAAGCAACAAAAAAACCAACAAAAAAAAGATCACCATCCCCCCCCAAGCCCCTAAGGTCCCCAACTAAGGGGACCC
Organism: Heliangelus exortis; assembly: GCF_036169615.1. NCBI lineage: Eukaryota > Metazoa > Chordata > Aves > Apodiformes > Trochilidae > Heliangelus > Heliangelus exortis. Next base: position 1,879,602 of record NC_092429.1, read on the forward strand.
AACAAGTGCCAACTGCTCTGGAGAGCAGTCAACCATTTGCACATCACTTGATTTGCCAGATGAGACATGAGTCCATCTCCTTCCTGACAAAAACAACACTTTTAGAGACACAGAGAACCAGGAAAAACAAATACAGAATGAGGAAAATAGCCACTGAGCTGTGAGTGCACTGAAAAATACACTGAAGTTGGTTTAGGGAAGGAAAAAGAAAAAAAGAAAAAAAAAAGAAAAAAAGGAATTTTTTTCTTGCAAAAGAAAAAAACCCATAACTTTCAGCAAATTTAGGATGCAGACTGCTGTTCCCTGTCACATCTGGGTAGTGAAAGGATGAAAAAAACTCAACAATATTTAAAAAGCACACAAAGCAGCAGCAGCAAAACATCCATGGGTCACATCTAAGCAGCATTAACCCAGCAGGGCTGTGATATTTTTAAAACCTCGAGCAGCTACTAACCAGGGTCTGTTTCTGATTTTAAAGGTTAATGTTTTAAAAAGTGGTGAGCAAACAAATATATAGCAAATCCTTTTATTCTGCTGGAACTTGCAGCTTTGAGGGCAACCTATGGCTTCTGTCTGGAGTTTATTTTTGCAGTGTCTGAAGCCCTATCACGTTCTGTTTTGTTACCATTCTCTCCACCCCAGAAACATTAAATAGTGGGTTCCCAGGAGAGCAAGGACATCTCTGTGTTTTCCTCTAAGAATTTACAGTATACAGAGAAGAAGTTAAAAGTAAATTGGAGGAAAAGGCAGCAAAAGGCAAACTCAGTTGGGTGAGAGCAATGAGGGCAGCAGCTCAGAACTCCAGACCCTGCTCAGCTCAGAGAGAAATTCAGGGACTAAAAGGAAAATCCCAACATCACACTGGGAGTGCTTTTCTGTGGCTTTCAGAACAGAAGAGATTTTCCACAAGGATTTAACTAATTCATGGTTTGGTTTTGGTTTTTTTTCGTTGTTTTATTTGTCAAGCAGCAACTGGTACCTTTACCAGGCAGAAAATGTGGTGCAGAGCTCAGAAGCTGAGCTCAGGTTGGTGTTTTTTGGGGGGGTCAGGGCAGCACCTCCTGAGAAAACACCACCAGAAGCAGGACCTTGAATTAAAAATGGGGAGATGCAAAGATTCAGCCAGCTTGTGATTCCCCTGCCACCAACATCTGGCTGGGAGGAGTGATCTGTGTCACTGATAGGAAATGTTGGCCTGTGCCCAATTTGTCACTGGAGTGTTGGGAAACCACAGCATCATTTGACTCATCCTTTGGCAGCTTCACTGAGATGCTTTTAGTTATTTTAAGTCTAGAATTTACACAGGATTATTTGGAACGAGGAGGTATTTGGGGGGAAAAAAAGTAAATGTTGGGACTATCATAGTTTTTCTATAAGCACAGAACCTCCCAGCATTCAAGACAAATAAAGTGCATGTGTTTGCAGACATTTATCTGGGATATATCTGCAGATATATCTGGGATATATATCCCACCTTTGTGGGTGGTTTTCTTTTGAGAAGGTTTTAAACCAGAAAACATCATTTCTCTGCCTGATTTTGCTTTAATGAAGGTTGTTTACCAGGTCATTAGTAGAGAATCAAGCTCCCACTATTTTCTGCCCTGTGCTGAGACAGCCCATGGCATCTGGGATGGGAGGGATGGATGAATGTCCCATCCCTGGAAGAGTTCAAGGCCAAGGAATGGGACTTGGAGCACCCTGGGCTGGTGGAAGTGTCCCTGTCCATGGCAGCTTTAAGGTTCCTTCCAACCCAACTCTGTGATTCTATGATTTTTGCTCCCCAGCCTGGAACAAAACATTTTATGCAACACAAAAATACCAAGAGAAGAACTGGTTTGATCTTCCTAGAAGATATTCATTGAGCTTTTTCATAGAAAGCATGAGAGTCACCACTTCTCATTAACCTCTCATCACCAGCCTGGGGGAGGCAGAAGCCTTCAAGATCATTTCCAGAAGGGGAGATGCTAAGTCATAGAATCAAAGAATCATGGAATTGGCTGGGTTGGAAGGGACCTCAGAGCTCATCAAGTCCAACCCTTGATCCACTCCCCCCGTGGTTCCCAGCCCATGGCACTCAGTGCCACATCCAGGCTCTTTTGAAATATCTCCAGGGATGGAGAATCCACCCCTTCCCTGGGCAGCCCATTCCAATGGCTGAGCACCCTCTCCAGAAAGAAATTCTTTCTAATGTCCAACCTAAACCTCCCCTGGCACAACTTGAGACCTCTTGTGCCCTCTTGTCTTGCTGAGAGTTGCCTGGGAAAAGAGCCCAACCCCCCCCTGGCTCCAACCTCCTTTCAGGGAGTTGGAGAGAGTGATGAGGTCTCCCCTGAGCCTCCTCTTCTCCAGCCTCAACACCCCCAGCTCCCTCAGCCCTTCCTCACAGGACTTGTGCTGGATCCCTTCACAGCCTCCTTGCTCTTCTCTGGACCTGCTCCAGCACCTCAATCTCCTTCCTGAGCTGAGGGGCCCAGAACTGGACACAGGACTCAAGCTGTGGCCTCCCCAGGGCTGAGCACAGGGGCAGAATCCCTTCCCTGGACCTGCTGGCCACGCTGTTCCTGAGCCAGCCCAGGATGCCATTGCCCTTCTTGGCCACCTGGGCACACTGCTGGCTCCTCTTCAGCTTCCTGGCAATCCAGACTCCCAGGTCCCTTTCTGCCACTCTGTGCCCAGCCTGGAGCTCCCCATGGGGTTGTTGTGTTGAACCTCATCCCGTTGGGATCAGCCCAACTCTCCAGTCTCTCCAGGTCCCTCTGCAGAGCCCTCCTGCCTTCCAGCTGATCCACACTCCCCCCAGCTTAGTGTCATCTGCAGATTTGCTGATGGTGGACTCAATCCCCTCATCTAAATCATCAATAAAGATATTAAACAGAAAGTCACTACAACACTGCTTGAAAAGAGTCAAAATAGAACATAATTCTCCTAAAGGTGTTGTCTTGGGAAACTTGCAAGGCATTTGCAAGGAGAGAAAACTATGGAACACTGAGTAGCTGCAGATTAATTTTTTTTTTAGCATATATATATAATAATTTTTTTTAACAACCAGCAGATTAATTTTTTTTTTAATTTTTTGGTCGTCTTTTTCAAGGGCCCAGAGAAGGAGGAAAAAAAGAGTGAAAATACTCTAAGAAAATTAGTTCCAGATGTTAAAAAAAGATTATTCATTTAGCCAGTGTAACTTGACTAAGATCCTGCTCGTGACAATGTATATGGCAGTATTTCAGAAAAAGGAAAGTCAGGCTACCCAAGCTTAAAACACAAAGCAGATGGCTCTTCTCAATACAATTGGATTTTTTTCTCCCTACACTTAGTCCTCATTCCAGCCTCTAGGATACAAAACTTGAAAATATGTAGATGTGTTTTTTTCAGGTTGCAAATATCATGATTTCTGGGCACTTTTCTACTCACTCATTTTGTTGGTCCTCTTCTCTTTAAAGAGAACAGAAATTGAAGTGTTGATCAGGAGCAAAATTGAGCTGAAATTTAATTCTACTGGGAGAGCTCTGGGTTTCATTTTCCTGGTTTGTTTTCAAGCTCATGTCAGAATGCCTGCCTAAAAAATGGGGAAATGCTTAAGCAGCAAAGGAATCCATGTAAATGATGCAACTCTATAGCCAAAAGAGTTGGGTATCATTTTAGTATAATTACTGCCCTTCTCCAAATTAAATGTAAATTCAATATTCAGCAATCACACAGAATAAACAGGGATCAATTCATGCAACATTCCAGCTAAGATTGGGTCATTTTACAGCAAGGTCCCCAAAAAAACCCCAAAAAACAAAAAAAAACCACAACAAAATCAAAAACCAACAGCCCAAACCCAAAGGGACATCCAGACACTGCCCACTGATTTTGTTTCCTGGGCTGTTCAACACCACCAAGGCAGAGATTGGGTTTTGTTTGGAGAAACACTGCAGCACAGAAACAACCAAGGCAATAAAGAGATCTAAAAAAAAAAAAAAACCAAACCAAGACCAACAAGCTTAAACACAGAAATCTGTAGGTCATAAATCACAACACTGAACTTCTGTGCAGAAAAAAAATGGGTTGATGCTAAAGTAATTCCCAAACTGTTTTCTTTACATGTCCAAGAGCATCATTTTTCAGGATCTCTCAGCAAGAACCATCAGCAGACAGATATAAATATCATGATAAGAGCCTTTCCCTGCAACCCTGTGTCTTAGCTGACTGCCCAGTACTGCCTGCACTCAGAGAGACACCAAAGTTTTAAATTTTAACACAGTTCACAGCTGTTTCCACCCAAGGCACCCAAAAATTTTTTTTTTTTTTAATTTTTTTTTCCAAGAGAAAAATACAGTGACAAGCTGAAAGCTCCTGTCTGTCCCTAAGCACCTGCCTGGCTGAGGCAGTGGCTGTAGCAAAAAGTACAAGAGTGCTCTCATCCAGTGATGTTATTTGTAATGATGAATAAAAGAGTTTTAAGGTCACCTGTTGACACATGTGCATTGTTTCTCTGTGACACAACCCACATCCTGCCTTTTCCAAGCAATTCTTTCCACTCCTGATGTCTTCAGAGGTTTCATTTCTCCATTAAATGTTGAAAGGAGTTAAAAAAGCAACTCCAGAAGACAAACATTGCATTGCATTGCACTGATTTTCTTTATCACTGCCTCCAACATGGATGTAAAGTGATTGGAAAACAACTCCTGACTTCCAACTCTTGAGTGTGAAATTTGAAATTTCCAAGCTTTAGGAAAAATTTTAACATATTTAGGTGTTAATGAAAAGAGAATTAACCATCAAGCAGCACTGGAAACAGGGTATTTCTCCCCTTGCTTCCAAAACAGGGGTGGGAACCAACTCCAGTGTGAAATTTGAAATTTCCAAGCTTTAGGAAAATTTTTAACATATTTAGGTGTTAATGAAAAGAGAATTACCCATCAAGCAGCACTGGAAACAGGGTATTTCTCCCCTTGCTTCCAAAACAGGGGTGGGAACCAACTCCAGGAGGAAGGATACTCATGAACTAAATCATGAGTGGGAGTTTTGTGAGTCAGAGACCACCAGACACTATCAAACAGGATTAAACAGTCCTAGAACAGAAGGAAATGCTTCAGCCTGGACTCCAAAAAGTAAGATCCAGATGCAAAGCAGCCAATAATTGCCAGGCCAGCAAAGCCAAGAAGATGGGTGACCTCTAGAAGACCTCTGGATGGATCTCTAAGGCTGGACCAAGCTCTGCAGGACAAGAACCAGAGGAGCAGAGCACACAAAACAGCATCCAGGAACCCACCTTCTGCTGGCTCCTGCTCAGCAGAGGTCACTCAGTCCCCAGGACTGTTTTTCCTGAGTCACCCCTCTGCAAAACAAAAGGCAGGAATGCTCCATGGGAGCCAGACAATTAACTGTTCTTCCTCCTGTTTGACTTCTTATCTTGGGACACAGAAGGAGGCAGAGCAAGCCCCAGAAAACAACTGCAATCTGCTGGAAAGAGCAGAGCCATTAGATGTTATCAGTTGGTTTAAAAAAAAAAAAAAAAAAAAAATTAAAGATTAAGACTCCTGCAGCACTTCAAAGCAATGTGTGTATGAATGGCAGCATTTATTCTTCTAATTAAAAAAGAAAAAAACCCAAGCAAAATGGTAAGACACCACTTAAATGAAAGAGGGGGGAGCAAAAGAAAACAACCAGCAACAAAAATCTCAAACAAAACCTCCAGTGTAAGCAAGGGCAGAGCAGATTCCAACCCAGAAGCAGGAGAGACAGCTCCAGATTTAATGAGGAAAGGCACTGAAGAGCAGCAAAACTTGTCTCAGCCTTTTCTGTAGCATCTCTGCCAAACCACCCCACCAGAATTTCTACACTCAGCCTTGGGGAGAAAAAAAAAACCCAAAAAAAATTGATCAGGTGTATTGCAAAGAAGAGTCCTTCCTCTTCTACCCACATCACTTCCCAAACTGAGGAGCCTGCAGGGTCCTGGACTGCAGAGCCCAAAAGATGGGATGGGATGGGATGGGATGGGATGGGATGGGATGGGATGGGATGGGATGGGATGGGATGGGATGGGATGGGTAGGGATGGGATGGGATTGTTCCACCAAGGCAGCTGCTGAGAGGGAGAGGCCTCAGGTCAGAGAGACCTGCCCCAGGATGAGGTGTGCTGGGCACATATCCTTATTTCATTGTTTTGCTTTTTGGAGGTCTTAATTTTACAGAGAAAGTAGTAATAATAATAATAATAATAATAATAATAATAATAATAATAATAATAATAATAATAATAATAATAATAATAAAAACTGGCCCTCACACCTTTTCCCACCTCTGTATCAGGTGTCCCCACATGCCCATCTCACCCATCACCACTGTGTCCACATCTCATACCCCACAGCACAGCTCCAGTCCAGGATTTAAGTCAAAATGTTTGTAGATACTATCCTGGTCTTCAAGACAAGCTGAAAAACACTGTCATGATTCCAGGAGTCATTATTTAACCAGGGCTTCAAAACATCAAAACAACCTTGGCTCTGCAACTTGAGCATTATTGCTATCTCAGCAGAAGCAGACTCTGGAGCATAAAAAGGTTTATGAAAAGCTCAGAACACAAAACAGAATTTCTAGTCTGTTGCTCTGGTTATTTTAATAGTGGCAAAGCAGTACTTATTATCTTAAATAAATATAATAAATGCACACCATGAAAACAAGTGTCAGTCATAGTGTAGAACAGCCAGCAGTATTTCCTAACTAAAAACTATTTCAGCCTTCTAAACAGTAGTTTTACTGGAATTATTTTTTTTTTTTTCAAACACCAGGGAGCAAAACATTAGACTCAACCTCGATTTAAAAATCAGAGTACACACTCTTCTGATGAGCTGCTGGTTAAAAATACCAAGCTGAACAACTTCTACATGGTTTCTGTTTGAAAATGAATGCTACAAAGCAGCACCTCTAATTGGTAAGAATCCTCCCCCACAAAAAAAATTTTTTTTAAGTGTTTCACCTGGCTGAAAACGACCCCTGAGATTCCACTGAAAGATTTTTTTTTGGTCTCCACATAGGAACCTTTTCCTTACTCACTGGCATGGGATCTTTTTGCAGCTATTTCAGTGTATGGGATTCTCCTTGCCATGTGGTCAGATTCCTGTGGTTTCACATAAAAGCCCGAGATCGTCAGAGCCACTGCAGGAGGAGTTTGCTGCTGGGGGTTTGTCCCACATCTCCCACTGTTTACCCTGGAGTTTTCCAGAGAAAAATGCACGACTTGCAGCTCCAGCTCCAGCCCGAGCAGAGCTGCACTAAACCCAACTTCTGCAAGCTGGTGTTTTTAAGAAACCTTTGCAAAATGTTCTCCCTGTACAATAAAGAAGGTTTAGCACTTGCTGAGCACATGTAACACTGAGCAGAAATACTCTGTTTCTCAGTGGGATTCCTTTTCACTCACTAAGAAGTGAGGTATTTCTTTGGGAAAAAAAAAAAAAAAAAGTGTAAATCTTATTTATATCTTTGAGTGTGCAAAATATATTGTGGATTGAGCAGCACTACCTGGTCTCCATTTTCTGAATTCCTCCTCTAATCTCCAAGGTCTGGCAATATTCAGGCTCTGTGCTCCTCTGGCCCTTGGAAAATACCCTTATGGGCTCCTCAAGTTCAATTTCTTTGTGAAAACGCTGAGAAAAGGGCCAAGAATACTGCAGGGTGCAAAGGGTTTTGTGGGCTGCTGTTTGTTTTCAGGGGTTTTTTTTGGTTCTTTTCAAAAGGCTGTTTTGTTGGTTTTTTAAGAGGTTAATTCCTTTTAAGACACCAAGTCGTTGCCAGATGGGTTGTACCTATTAAAAAGATCCAAAAGGACTCAGGCACAGACACATTGTTAAAATTAAAACAATGACAGAGGCAATTACTATTTTTCATTCCTTCTGTAAATATTATTACAAGCTGCTTTTTCACAAAACATTTACCAATCCTGAAGCCAGTTCCTCTGCTCCTGGTAAATGAACACAATTAAACCCATTTCAGTTTCAAAACAGAAAATAAATTAAAAAATTAAACAGAAATTAAAAAATTTTTTAATCTTTTTTTTTTTTCATTTCTCACTTTAACTTGGTCTAAATAAAACATTTTGGAGCCTCTGGAGAATACTCCAAATTTACTCCAAATAAATCTCTGCTGTGATTTCCTTCAGAAGACACAACTTCCATGAACTCACTTATTTAAGAAGCACTCATGCTGCTCATGTGTGCAGTGCCATCTTAATTAAAAATAATCAAGACTCCCCAGGCAGACATTTGCACTTGAAATTATAAAAATCTCAGTGTTCCACAGTACTGTGAGGGCTCCTGCCCTTCATTCATATTTAATTTTGGAGGATGCTTCAGTGCACATCAAATATTTATCAGCCAAATGTTTAATACCAGCTCCTTTCTGAAAATAGTTTTTCTTCTCATTTTCAGTAAATCAGCCAAGCTTTCACTTGTGAAATTTTATCCAGTTCAGAAATACAAGATGTTGATGAAAAGCCTGCACTTGCTCCTCCTGCTGCACTGCAACAAGAGCTATTTTCCTAAAACCTGGAAGTCTTTAAAAGCATGATATTAATTCCACTCTTTCTGAAAACATGATGAATTGTGGCACCAAAACATCACTCTGGTGGCAACAGAGCTCCCAACATGAAAAACTCAGCCTCACCCAGCACAGGAGCCCAACAGGACTGACAGACAAACCTGAAATTGAATTAAGGCTTTAGAAGGCTGGGTAGAGACCACCTCCAGCTCAGCAACCAAAATAATTTCCCTTTCTTTTGCTTTGCTGTGTAATTATCTCTGTGTTGCACATCTGTCTGAACATGCTGAAATGACACTGTAATCCACTTTGGTATCAGGATTAGCAGGTTCAGACACCAAGGAGAAATAAAGGCATTAACAGCAGAGAACTGAAGCAGATTAATGTTACTCAGGGAATAAATATTCCTGTTGTCACACACAGTTGCTACTACAGAGGTATTTGACAATCAGCAAGCAGGGAAAATAGAGATTTATTGGACAGGGAGATGCTGATACTGATAATCTAACCTAAGAAATTAATTAATAGATTTTAACTTGAGTAAATTAATATTAACTTTTCCTCCATGTTTCAGCACACAATTTCTATTTTAATTTCCAAAATTAAAAATAAATAAAATAAATCTAAAATAAATATAAATATAATTAAATATATTAAATATAAAATAAAATAAAATGTTTTCTCTAGACTATCAGACCTACACTATCAACAGCTTAAACATCTGTCTCACCTCCCCAGCTTGACTTTAATTCTTTCTGTGCCTTTTCACTCTTAACCATACCAAGGATACAAACATGAGTCTTAGGTGAAAATACCAAAAGCATCAGGCAATAAATACAAAATATTATCAGGTAATAGAAAATATAATCAGGTTCAAAGTACACCAAGAAGTGATGTCCATCCTAAAACAGGTATTAAAGAACAGCACAGACAAGCAATGGCTTGGGAACAAGTCACAGGATATTGAATTCCTTCAATAAAAATTACATCTTCTGGAAATTCTGAAAGCCCTATCCCTGGGGAAGGCAAAGTCCCTTCCCTGGTGTCTCACAGGACATTAAATCAGGGCTCTAAAGAATGTGGTGTGGTCCTGGTTCTCCCTGCATTGCAAATGAGAAGCAAAAGGTGATAAGAAGCAGCTGTGGAGGATTCACACACTTGCACATTCAATAGATAGTGATTTTTTTAAAATAAAAACTATAATGTGGCAATTAGAACACTCTTTCCAAGTACAAAGTAAACCCCACCAACTCACACCTGTGTTTCCTTCACTTCCAGGTGACATCCCTCACCCCCCTGCCTGCTCCCAAGTGAAGTTTCCATGAGCTAACAAAAACACACCATCACATTTAAGGACTATTTTTTAGAAACACATGTTTTGAGCACAAAGAAATCTGTTATCAGGCTTAAGGGCCTTTTTACATCTCTCTTTGTGTATTAGATGCTGATAACCCAACCCTCTGACTCCCATTTTGTCAACACAAATCATTAAACAGCAATTTTAGGTCTGTTTTGCCACCTCACTCTGGTACAACCAGCCCAAATAAACCCAAATCCCAGTTGCTCCAGCACTGGCAGGGCAAGGAAACACCTCTTGGCAAGCTGCTTTTTCACACCAAAGCAAATGAGAATCAGCCTGACAGGAGAAATTCTTTTGAGTCTGGCACACAGAACACAGTTAATTCTTTTCCCTCAAACAGCACAGCAAAATGTCTGCAGCAAACCTCTCTCCAGCAACACCCACCTTGGCCCAAGGGACACCAAGTGCCCCAACTTCTGCACACTCAGTAGTAACCACTCAGTAGGTTCCACCTCCAACTTACTAGCTGGAGAAAGAAGCTGGCATGCCACAGGGGTGGGTGGCATGGTGCAATCTGACTTCCAGGAACCAGGATCATGCAGCTGGACGTGCAGAAATTCAGGCAATCATGACAGGGCACGTTGCTAAAAACACTCCTTCCACACTGCTGCAGCTGATGAAATAAAAAGCCCATCAGGCAGTTTTAAAACCTACCCCTCCTTTACTCCCTGCTCTGGAAGCCACACAAGACCCTTCCAATGTAAATAAATCACATTTGCAACCCCCTCGGGGCACTTCCACCATTCCAGTGATACAAACCAGCACTGGTGGAATTGAGACCTGGCTTCCCATTTTTTTTTTTTTTCCTTCCCCCCTCTCAACTTTACCTTCCCTGGTTTGCTTAGTCTCCCATTTATTTGTTCCACAGGCTCGTGAATAGCTGCACTGAAGACAAACACCCTTATTAAGCACTTGTTCTGCCTGTTCTGAAGATAAATGTTAGAACAAGATGCAAAAAAATGCCTCATTTCCCAATGGGCATTTTCCAGATCAATTATTTGTGACAATAAATGCAGATTTTAGCAGGGCTCTGGCAACAGCATCCTTATGAAATACTTGTTTTCTTGAAGCACTGAAGTTCAAAATTCTGGTTAAACTGCTGCTTCTGGAACATCTTGCTACCATTTTCAGGCTGATTTCTTTTCCTGACAGGTAAAAGAGATTTAGTACAAGACAGGGATCCAGGATGATCCCTGGGGTGGCAGGACCCAGAGGATTGTCCCAGCTTCATGGGAACACCCTCCCCCTCTGCCTCCTACATCCACCAGCACCTCAACTTTACCTCAGCCTCTCACAATGCCCATAAAATGTCAATTTTCTGAAGAAAACAGCTGAGGACATATTCTGGGATCAGTTTTTTTAAATTTTCAGCCTTTGAAGAAAAATAAAGCCACATGAAAGCTCCAGGCACACAAAACTGGATTGCAAAATTTCCAAGTGCACAGAAATTCCTGCCAGCAGCAGACACTGCTCCTGGGAAATACCACTCTTGGCACTGCCCTGCTAGGCAGGAGGGGCCACAAATGCCAGGCTGGGTTTAGAAATGGAGCAACATTTCCAATTTCTGAAGGCAGGGAATGCCTGTTGCTCCAAATTCCCACAAAATCCCTCACCAAGATTCTCAGCACGCTCTCGAAGGCTCTGTCAGCAGAGAGAGCAGGTCTGGGATTATTCCTGATTATTCCAGCACACCCTGAAATTGCAGAGAGCAGCCTTCCTCCTGCCAGGAGCACAATTAGCACATGAGTTTAATTGTTAATTTATGTTGAAGCAACTCAGCAAGGTGAGTCCTTAACCACTGCAGGAGTTGGGAGCACACAAAGGGGTAAGAAAAGGTCTGGCCCAGCTCTGGCTGCTTGGTGTAAAATTCTACCAGAATTTCCAACTCCTGTTGGTTGCTTTCCAGTGGCACAGCACATTTTTTATGTTCAGGAACCACTTTGTGGAAGAAAAGCAACTCCTGGCACAGCTTCCACTGGGGACATCCTCATCTGCACTGAAACCAGGCTGCCTTTGATGCTCAGGAGATAAAAACCAGATTATTGCATTTAGTTTGAAGCATCCCAACCTAGCTGGCATCTTCTGCACTGGAAGTTCAGGAGAAAGCATGGAAATGGCACTAACCAGCTGGAAACACTTCCAGGACCAACAGGTACCACATGGCCATGGAGACAACACCAAGTCTCAAGACAACTGACCTCAAAATATTCCCACTACAACTTTCCTTTCCAGTTATTTAAAACTTCATGGGGAAAAAAAAAAAAAAAAAGGTACCCCAAGCACAGCATCCAACTATTCAAACTATTTTTTAAAGGCATTGTGCTAAAGATTTCACTTTATCTTGGTTATTTATCATCTTTGCCATGTGTTGGAAGGTTCTGCCCACTGCAGAGAATCCAACTACCCAGATTCCAACTATTTTTTAACAGGTATTGTGCTAAAGATTTCACTTTATTTTGATTATTTATCATCTTTGCCATGTCTTGGAAGGTTCTGCCCACTGCAGAGAACCCAACTATTCAGATTCCACCAACTCTTTTTTTTAAGTTATTGTGCTAAAGATTTCACTTTATCTTGGTTATTTATCATCTTTGCCATGTCTTGGAAGGTTCTGCCCACTGCAGAGAATCCAACTATCCAGATTCCAACTATTTTTTAACAGGTATTGTGCTAAAGATTTCACTTTATTTTGATTATTTATCATCTTTGCCATGTCTTGGAAGGTTCTGCCCACTGCAGAGAATCCAACTATTCAGATTCCACCAACTCTTTTTTTTAAGTTATTGTGCTAAAGATTTCACTTTATTTTGGTTATTTATTACCTTTGCCATGTGTTGGAAGGTTCTGCCCACTGCAGAGAACCCAACTACCCAGATTCCAACTATTTTTTAACAGGTATTGTGCTAAAGATTTCACTTTATTTTGATTATTTATAATCTTTGCCATGTCCACTGCAGGGATTACATGAATGTGACACCCTCATCAGCTTCCCCCTTATCACCAGGAGAGACTTCTCAAGATTTAAACCTCTGTTCCAGAAAGACACATTCCCACCTTCTGCTTTTGCACAGTGACATTTTTAGCACAGGCTAAAAGGAGGAAAAGCAATGATCAGAACTAAGAAAATCCAAGAGCTGCCCTCAGCTGAGCTGACTGAGCTGCAGGCTGCTTTAACACCCCCATCTTTCTGGTGAGGAACATCCAGAGCCAAGGAAAACCAAACACAGGAGAATACAAAAACCAACACCACATTCTGACAGAGGCAGAGGTTCTGTTCTGACTGTACAAATTTATTAACACATTCATCCCTGCTGATTTTTTCATTCTAAAGATGACCTCCTCCCCCCAAAATCCACATTTCTCCCAAGATTCTTAATTTTCCTTTTCACTAAGGCACTGCTATTTTTCCTTGTCCTTGGAGAGTTTTATCTGGGATTATACATATGTACCAAAACACAGCTGTTCCACTTCTTTTCTCCTTTATTTTTCCTGCATAGAAAAACCTGCCTCTATCAGCCACCCAATTAGCTGCTCACTATCAAAAGACTGCTCTGGCCTTTCATCTTCTTGCAAACTGGCTTCAAGTGAGAGGGTGTCATGGAAACTGTGTCTCAGGTCATTTCCTGTTGCAGTTTTTAGTCACCAAAAAAAAAATAGTAATAACAATAATACTGGGGGTTGTTTTGGGTTTTTTTTTTCCTGATAAAAAATGAATACTCGTTCTCCCAACCTCCAAAGGATGTGAAGAAAAAAAAATTTTTATTCTTCATGAGCCATCTTCATCTGACAAACTAAGATCCTGATTTTTAATTCAATTTTTAACCAACTGATGAAACCGAAGAGCCAAGAGGAAGAACACAAAACCTCTGTCAAAGATGCATGGAAATGAATCAAAAATTGAAATAAAAAGACCACAACAACAAAGAAAAAATAAACAAAAGAAACAGATGAATACCCCATGTCTCTAATTTTCAGACCCTGCATACTTCTTTATGATTCACAGCACTACTGTGCAGCATAAGCCCTGTGTGTTTCCCTAAATATTTCACTAAGCAAGCAGTCTAAAAATCTAAAAAATGAGATAATTATATAAAGAATGGCTGTCCAACCACAGAGGGTTCAGGTGATTTACCTATTCCAACCACCTCCTTCTAGAAACAAACAGGCTCTGCCTCTCACTTCAAAAAGCAGTTCAAAGCTTGCTGAATTTCACTACTACAAGATTTGCATTTGACTGGTAAAGCCACAAGAACCTTATCAAAGGCACCAAATTCCAAAAAAATGACAAATTTCAACCAGCTTCTTGCCCTAATTTTGTGACTTTGTTGTTTGTTTGCTTTGGAGGGGGGGTTTTGGGTGCTTTTTTTTTGTTTGTTGGGTTTTGGTTTGTTAGGGCTGGGGGGAGTTGTTTTGGGGTTTTTTTCCTTTTTTTTTTTTTTCCTTTCTTTTTTTCTTTTCTTTTTTTTTTTCTTATTTTATTTTTATTTTTTCCTCTTAGATAATGTCCTCTGTGATTCAGGTGGTTACAAACTGAAATGCATTTTCAGGGGGTTTTGGAGTGGAATTAAAGTGAGAAGCTCTCTGCTTCTAACCCCACAGAGCATGGGAACTGGCAGCAACTCCTCTTTATCAGAGAACTTCAGGATATTTAAAGTTTAGTTCAGTTCTTTTAGCTACTGGAAACTTAATTAATGTCCACTAGACTCCTGTTCTGATGAGGATGTCAGGTTAAACCACACATACCTTTGACCTTGCAGCCTTATTTTTTGGAGGAAAAAACCCCAAACCAATCTTTTTGTCACCAAGAACCTGTGGTGTAGTACAGACAGGGAAAAAAAATAAGGAATTAAATAGAAGATAAATAGAAACAGATGAGTGATAACATCAGATCTCAACTTCAGCTCAGAAAAGAAACCAAGTGCCATGTTGGGGAGTGACAAGAGAAACCTGTGAGGGAAAGCTGGGCTGGGAAAAGTTTGTCTCCATTTGAGGGGGCTGGGAAGCAGCCCCAGATTGCAGATGCAAAGCCCCAGCTGGGGGTAAGGAGGAACTGAAGGTGTTGAACACTCAGCTGGTGAGTGCCCACTCCTCCTCCTCCTCCCCCTCCCCAAGTCTCCTTCCCCATTCTTCTCCACTGAGGCTGAAAGAGCAGAGGGGCTTTTCCTCTGCCACTCGGTGTCAGGCAGACTTGGGAAGCTCTGCAGGAATTGCTGAGAGATCCAAGAAGGCACAAAAGGCCCCTGCCACAAAGCTTCCTTTCATCTAGGCACTCTGGTTAGTAAACAGGGCCCTGCCATTTGCATACATTTTTATACAGGGATTATCAAGTGAAGGCTCAGGCACCAGCTCAACTCCACTAAAAGATTTAAGGCTCCTAGGAGAAAAAAAAGCAGATTTTAAAATCAGGAGCTGGGAATGCTTCCCAACTCCTCTGCAGTAGTGACTCCAAATGGGTCTGGAACCTGCAATGCCAGCCAAAGGTCTGCTTTGTGTTCAGGTTTTCATTTCTTTATTTGGTGACACAGAGGCACCTCAGGCATCCCAGTATAGGTTGGGGGCTGAGCTGCTGGAGAGCAGTGTAGGTGAAAGAGACCTGGGGGTCCTGGTAGACAAGAAGATGCCCATGAGCCAGCAATGTGTCCTTGTGGCCAAGAAGGCCAATGGCATCCTGGGGTGCATTAGAAAGGGTGTGGTTAGTAGGTCAAGAGAGGTTCTCCTCCCCCTCTATTCTGCATTGGTGAGGCCACACCTGGAGTATTGTGTCCAGTTCTGGGCCCCTCAGTTCAAGAAGGACAGGGAAGTGCTTGAAAGAGTCCAGCGCAGAGCTACTGAGATGATTAAGGGAGTGGAACATCTCCCTTATGAGGAAAGGCTGAGGGAGCTGGGTCTCTTTAGTTTGGAGAAAAGGAGACTGAGGGGTGACCTCATCAATGTTTTCAAATATGTAAGGGGTGAGTGTCAGGGAGATGGAGTTAGGCTTTTCTCAGTGGTGACCAGTGATAGGACAAGGGGTAATGGGTGTAAATTGGAGCATAGGAGGTTCAAGTTGAATATCAGAAAAAAATTTTTTACTGTAAGGGTGACAGAGCCCTGGAACAGGCTGCCCAGGGGGGTTGTGGAGTCTCCTTCACTGGAGACATTCAAAACCCACCTGGACACGTTCCTAGGGGATGTACTCTAGGGGGCCCTGCTCTGGCAGGGGGGGTTGGACTAGATGAGCTTTCAAGGTCCCTTCCAACCCCTAGGATTCTAGGATTCTATGATTCTATGATCACCACCCTGTATTTGGCACTGCTGAGGGATGAAATGAGAAGGGCTATCCCAGCCATGACAGGGTACCTGCCCCAGGCATGATGCTCAGAGGACAGCAGCATTTGATGGGCTGGGAACAGGGAGGTTAAAAAGAAAAAAAAGGAAAAAAGTTATAAATAAGACCTGGATCAGGTCCTGCTCTTGCACCATGGTATCATTTGCTCCTGCACTCATGAAAACCAAAGCAGTAAACACCCAGTTTATCCCTTATACCCCTTTCTACACCTTATTCCTCCTTTTCCTTTGCCTGCAGGGACTCAGCATCTCCCAAGAGTCTGAGTAACTAAGTCAGGTAGACAGAAACCCCTCCCAGCCCTGTGGAAAGGTAAAGTTATTTTCTATCCACCAAAAGGCAATAAAAAAAAAAAAAAAAATCCATCTTTCCTCTTTCTGCACCAAAGCAAGGCCACAAGTTGACAACCTTCCCCAGCACAGCTGTGTCCCAGCTTCACATCCCAACCTTCCCAGGAGCTGCAAAGCCCCCAGACTTGCTACAGCAAGGTTTTTAACAGTTTAAATATATTTTTGGACAGGCAGGGAATCAGGCCCAAAGCTAACACTGGCTCTGACCATATTTCAGAGCAAGAATTTCAAAAAGGCCACAGATCTGTTTGCAGTATTCAAAGGAAATGTCATCTCCTAGCACCAGGGGCAAAAAAAAAAAAAAAAAAATAAAAAAGCCAAGCTCTTCTTGGCTGACACAGAGGACAAAGGGATGGTTGCAAAACTGCTGGGTCTTGTCATGCAGAGTTCTCTGCAGATCTTCAGGTCTGTCTGCAGCCCCAGGCTTCCATCCAGCTCCCTTGGGAATATCCTCCAAGCCCAAAACCTCAGGGGATCTGTTGCAATCCTGCTGTTTCTCAGACTGATGGGAGGGGTTGTGTCGATCTGCAGCACCAGGACTGCAAATCCACCTCCCCAGCCCTATGCAGGTCACCTGGAGAATGGGCTCAGTGACCATCCCAAGCCCACAGGCAGGGGAATTGCTTCCAGCACATTGAGGGGACTGGAATTAAGGAGGCAGAGAGCAGCAAAAAAAGAGACACAAGAGGTTAGGATATGGTGGAGGGATGCTGGAAGGCAGCAGGCACTGCTGCACCTTCAGCTTGCACCAGGGTCTGAAGTGCAACTTGATGGGAACTCCCTGGGCTTCCCCATGACAGGAGATTGAGGTGCTGGAGCAGGTCCAAAGGAGGCAGCTGGGCTGGTGAAGGGATCCAGCACAGATCCCATGAGGAGAGGCTGAGGGAGCTGGGGGTGTTGAGGCTGGAGAAGAGGAGGCTCAGGGGAGACCTCATCACTCTCTCCAACTCCCTGAAAGGAGGTTGGAGCCAGGGGGGGGTTGGGCTCTTTTCCCAGGCAACTCTCAGCAAGACAAGAGGGCACAAGAGGTCTCAAGTTGTGCCAGGGGAGGTTTAGGTTGGACATTAGGAAGAAATTCTTTACTGAGAGGGTGATCAGACACTGGAATGGGCTGCCCAGGGAAGGGGTGGATTCTCCATCCCTGGAGATATTTCAAAAGAGCCTGGATGTGACACTCAGTGCCATGGGCTGGGAACCACGGGGGGAGTGGAGCAAGGGTTGGACTTGATGAGCTCTGAGGTCCCTTCCAACCCAGCCCATTCTATGACTCTATGAGTCAAGGTTTGGGGTCAAAGGCCTGGAATGCACAAGAACATTTTTTGTATCCAAGCTGCACCCAGGTGTGGGTTAATACAAACCAGGAAAGAACAAGCCTGACCTGTACTATATGCACATCCAGCAAAGCAGCTCTCATCTCAGCTCAGAGGGGACAACAGCCTTCATTACATTCCCAAAGAAAACCAAAAAAAAAATGTACTTCTCTATTTTTAATGAGTGAATTATCCCTTCCTAGCTACTTAATTTTTTTCCTCTTCTCCTTTAGCCTGGATTTTCAGGCTGCACTAAATCACCCAGGTGACACACTTGAAGCAGAGAGCACACTCAGCAGGTCTGACTTTTCAAAGGAGCCTTCCCAAAGCAGGTCTGCATTCATTCTGTCCTGACTCCAGGTCCTCTTCCCTTCTCAAAATAGCTGCTGCACCCCTGCTCCTCAAAGAGAAATCCTCTGTTTCAAACACTGAAAACCATGGCAATGTATGGAGGGTTTCATTTACTTTTGGTGGCTGACTTTCTGTTCTTGGAGGCATATGAAAAAGCAGTGTTTGAAAGTCTGAGGTTGCAATTACCAAAATATATATATATTTTTTTATGTATTTCTCAACTTACAGTCAACAGCTTCCTGAATAAATACATAAAGATGAAGGAGGAGGCAAAATTATATTTATGTGATCTCAGGGTGAATAATCAGTATTTTAAAAATTCACTGAAGTCAGTTTCTTACCAGAGAGAAATAAATGAGCAGCCATTCCTTACTGAGCTACTTATCTGCTCTTATGGTAATGCTGGAGCTATTTTAATTTTGGCTTTGCTTCCAGGAGCTTTCATGGCAATACAGGAACATCAGTATGTCAGTCCCTAAAATGTAAAAAACTGAACACAGAAATAAAAAAGAAAGACTTCTTTTTTCAGAAGAAAATCCCACGTGGCAGAGGTGTCTTCACCAAGAACATGGGGATCTTTGGCTCACTTTGGGTCCAACAACCTCATGACCTTCAAGCTACCCCTCAGAGCAGCTACCAGAACCATCCAGGGCTGTGTAAAATGCAGCAGCAGCAGAATTTTAAAAGGAAGAGCTGGAATATTGTAATTTAAAATGATGGTTTCATTTCAAAAATTTTAAAAAAAAAAAAAAAATTTCAGTTTTTCCCCACTCACATTCCTGAGCAGTAACTCCCAGGAGAAGGTTGGCTGCTTGTGTGACACTGTTTTTTTTATTTGGGACCTGGGCATTGCTGCAGCTCATCTAAAGATAAAGAAGTTTGAAAAGTGTGAAATTTTCATCCTCCTCCAGCAATGTATTTGAATATTAACTTTTTCTTCCAGTTTTTTTTTTAACCATAACCTCCTACAAGCAAGGCACAAGAGACTGTGTATCCAGGAATAACATTTTCTGATTTTAATCTAACAGATCAAAGAGTGTGAAATTTGCAGCTTCAAACCAGACCCACTGATGGATACAGGAGCCATCCTCAGTGCTTATTCCTGTCTTCCTGCCTACACCAAAAGTCTCCTTTTCCCTGCAATCTGCTTTTTTTTTGGTCCAAAATCCACCAAAAAATGGCAGAAATATACTCATATAACCCTACCAGGGCAAACACCTGAGAAATTCCCCTTGTAGGCATCTCAGCTTTTAGAAACCTTTCCAGATGTGTCTATTTTAGACCTAGAATTTTTCCCTGGCCTGATTCCCACCTGTGACCAGCTAAGTAAAGCCAAAAATTCCTATTGCAGGGCAGGAGTCCTTGCTGAGGATGCCCAAAACCACAGAGCACACCTTCAGAGTTGAGCAAAAAACCCTGTGCTGGAAAGGGAAGCAGCATCAGTGAAAAAGCTGCTTTTATCAGCTGCTTCTGGCAGAGGACTGGAAAAGGGAGAGCTAACAGTTTGTTTTGAGTAATGACTGTAATTGTGCAAATATACTTTTGCAAAATCACTTGGGAGCCTCCACAAGAGACCTCAGTGGGCAGTGGGTGAAAGTGACTCCATTGAAGCTTTTTTCAGGGAATTGGGAATGATTTCTTATTGACTTGTGGCACCAGGGTTGTTTCAAAAAAGTCAACTCAGATTTTCTCTGCTAAATTGGACAGACAGAATCCCATGGAAATCTGCACCAGGGAAGAACACACTTAATGCAGGAGTTGAGGAAGAGTTGAGCTGTATTCCTGATGTCCAAGGCTGATATATCAAATAAATTACTTAATTTTCAATTTCTAAGCTAAATAACCAATGTACGTGGGAAAAAAAAATAGAAATCAACCAAAAGTTAGTATTTTCCTCTTCAAATACAAAGAAATAAATCACTCTGGGAATATTATCCAATCCTCACTGAAGTCTGTTGAAACCATGCAGCATCCTGACAAGTGTCACTCCTACAGAAATTTGGAGTGACTCCTTTTAGCTGGGCACTTAAAAAAAAAAAGCCTCAATCATTTCTTTGCCAGTTTTTCACCAAAACTAACAGGCAACAGTAAAAAAAAAACAAACCAACAACTAATCTGTTAATACTTCCTTTTATCCATGCACATAAAATGATCAATGGTCCATGTATCACTTAGGACTTCACATTTCCTCCCATTCTCAGCCATATTTTGCCTCTCTGCCTGGGAGAAGGTGAAGCACTCAATTTTATTTGGCAGCAAACATTCCATTTTGTCTCAGCAGTGCCTGGCCAAGCTCCCTTTAGCAGACTCTGCTCCCTTTGCATCACCAGTCCCTAACCTTCCCTCCTCTGCTGAATGAAGCCAAGGAAAACCAGGCAGCTAACACCTGCTGTATTTACTCCTCTGCCTGCTTAACAGAGGTGTTATCAGCACTGCCACAGCTGAGAAGATCCCCAATCACTTCCCCACCTTCTGGGATTTCTTGCTGCTAATAACCCCTCCAGTCCCTGCCAGGATCCTTGGTGGCAGCAGTGCTGGGGACAGCTCATTATCTCCCAACCCACCTTGCTGCAACTTTTATCTGCCCAGGACAGCTGCACTCCCCCTGTTTGAAGTGGAATGGCAGTCCTGGCTAATGCAAGAAGGACTTAACATCCCCAACCACCTCCCCACACTTTTGAAGAAAAGGACTCAAAGCCTAATTAAAAATTCAGATGTGGTTTCCTGCTCAGAGCCATCTTCCCTGCCCTGCTACCAGGACCTCTCGCTATCTTTTTGAAATGTTTTCATGCCAGAAAAATAAAAAGGATCCGTGTGGAAAAGGATGAAAAACTGCTGCAGTCTTTCAGAAAGCCTTGAAAAAGGCTGCTGTGTGGCTGGATTCAAACCAAGACATAATCATGTAAAACAGATGAGGTTTTACTCCACTGGTTTCTACTCTGTAATTAATACTGAGTGTTACTGCCAAGTAATAGGAAAAAAAAAAATAAATTAATATATGGTCAAAATATTATTAGCATTTCTTACATATCAGCCTTTACTTACATTTTTCTATTGTGTTTCAGCTTCAAGAGCTGGAAACAACCTGAAAATAAAAGGAAAAAACAAAAGGGAAGGGATTTTCCGTGCTGTCATTTGGTTTATTTTGCACAGAGGTCCAGGTTTCAAACCCAGACCTGGAGGATTCCCAATGTTTTCCCCATCACTTGCTGCACAATTACTTCAGTCAATGACAGATAAATACCCATAGAAAGGAGATGGGAAATGTGTGGAACCCCTGATTTCAGAGAAGGAGAACCACAGTTCTGGCATTTCAGCTGGTCTGCAGTGCAGCTTAAAATGGGATTTAGCTCAGATTCTAAGCCATAAATCCACAAGATCACCCCATTAGAAAAACAACCCTGTATCCCATCAGTGTTCATTTTCAAAGAGATGAAATAAATGGACAGTTCTGGTGACTGTACCTCTTTGCCATCCCTCAGCAACCTTCAAAGAACATGGATTTTTCAGAACAAAAATGCCAGAGCATCCTCCCCATATAAACCCCCAGCCACCTCTCCATCTCTGTGTCATCCTGCTCTTGCACAATCTGTTCTTCTTGAAAAACATATGGCCAGACAAGTTAGTGGCAAAATAAATAAACAGTAGGCTTGCCAATCAATCTGAAGAAGGTTGTACTATGCTCTTCTATTATTTTACATATCACTACATCACCTGAGCAAGTATTAATATAAAAGGGGAAGAGGGGGGGAAACACACAGGAAGAAAACGACCAGCAAACTGCTGTTTTCAGAGGCAAAATGCTTTTTTTTTTTTCTTTTTCTTCCAATCTCCAAGATCAGTAACAGACAATGAGAAAGGGCTGTGCTTCCTTCACGGAGGATTAAGATGGCAGAGCTGCCTTCAAAAATATTTAAGGCCCTCTGGGGCTATAACTTTTGTTACTATCTGGCTAGAAACATCAACACGCATTTTAAAAGTTACAAAAACACTTAACGGTGCTTTTCATCTTCAAAGCTTTGCTTAATCCTTTCAACTCTCACTCTAAGTATTATAACCCCATTTTGGAGGTGGAGATGTTACCTTGCACTACCAAAAAATAGTCCTCACCTTGGATGCCCCGTGCAGATTCAGAGGACTGAGCCTTGCCAAAAAAATCAAACAAAATTCCCATAAAAATACTGATTTATTCTTTTACTGCCTTTGCCTCCCAACAGAAGAATTCCAGATAGTTTCAACTCTCTTAATTTCAGCTAGGTCAGAGAAGCCAGGTTAACAGGGATGGTGAAACTCTACCAGGTCGTGCCACAACCACCAATTTAGTTATAATTTTAGCATAAAACAGCACTTGGCTTTTAATTACCACCCAGTGTCAGCTCTTCCCAGGAAAATGAATGCATTACAGAACTGTCACCCGAGTTGCTCGTTCACCAAGCTCCAGACCTCTGGGAATTAAGAGCTATTTAATACAGACTCTGCCCAGGAATGACAAGTGACAGGGCTGCTGGGACTGACAAGCAGAGCTGTGACTGCATGCCAGCTCCCAAGCAGGGAAAAAAACCTGCTGCCAAAACCTGCCCCCTGGAACCATATGGATGCTGTCAACAAAGAGAAAAAAAAAAAAAAAAGAAGATAATGGCACAGGTGACTGTAGGGACAGCAACTGTGTCCTGGTGCTGGCAGGGGAATTTGGAAGAAGCACTGAGAAAGTTTGGGGACAACCATAAACAGCTCACCTCAATCACTTAGGTAAAAAACAAAAAAAAAAAAAAAAAAAAAAAAAGGCACAAGCATGGGCACTTACACACCACCCCAGCCCCCAAGCTGGCAAAGGTATGTGTGATATAAAGAGCCAGCAATTAAGTGTGGGTTTGCTACAACTGTCAGACTGAGCAGGAACAATTAATTAGAGGGACAGAGGAAGTCAGACAAAGAATTTTCTGTATTTAATCACTCCTGGAGAAACAGCACCCAGGATGGCAACAGACACCCAGGAACCCAGGCAGCCTTCTGCACCACAGCACACAACATGTCCTCACTGAGTGAGATCCCTCCTATGATACAAATGTGCACCTTCTAGTTTGAAACTTAACTCAGAGACTGTCCAACTGCTGTCCAGTATGTCCAGTGAATGATGGAGCTCACCAGTTATCACCTACAGGCCATTATCCTCAGCTGGATATTCCAGGAATAAATTTATATATGAAATCAGAGCACTTACACAGGTGAGAAAACAAAACATGACACAAAGGTAACAGTCAGATACTGCCCTCATGCAAGCATCTGTAAATAGCAAAGCAGTGGTGTGTCAAAAATACCTGTCAGCTCAATGCTGGCCTCAGAAATCTCTCCCATCCTCACCCTTCTTGTGTGTTACAGTGCAGACACACATGCACCTCCTTCCTCTCAGCACTGCAAAGTAATGCAATTTGAGAAAAACCACCAAGTCCTTCTTGCTGTTGGCCTCATTATGTGAAATCCTGGTAGAAAACAAATGTACTGCAGGAAGGCAGCACTGCACTCAGGAGATGGATCTCCTTCACAGCACTGATGGCTGCTCCAGCCATCCCACATTTCTTTTCTATCTCACAGCTTCCATATTCATTACACAGGCATTTAAGGCTCAGAAATTTCATGGGTCTCCTCTTACCTCTTCACTGCTCCTCTCATGTTCGATCTGGAGGCTCCACCTCACCCTCCTTCCCTGTATTTCTGGAGACTCTGTCTACAATTTCCTCTTTTCCAGACTCAAACACACCCAAGCCAGCCTCTCACCTTCACTCTATCTAAACATTTCCACCTGCTCCATCACTCATTGGATGCTTCCTCCAAATCCCTCTCCCACAGCCACGTCCCACCCCGTGGCTGGTGACACCACCTCCTGCCTATTGCCAGGAGCTGCAGATGGAGGAGCCACAACTGGCAGGGACCAAAAGCCTGAAGGGAACGTGCAAGGGAAGCTTTAAATCCTCTACAAATTCCTCCTCTGCAATTTATGAAACGACCTAAAACCTCAGCTCCCAAAATTGTTGGTTATTCATCCTTCCTCTTGCTACCACAACATCATCTCACTAGGTCCAAATTTGGGGCCTGCTTCCTCTAAACCCAGCACAACACCCCCAGATTTATCTCTAATTCAACTGCTCTCACTCTTCTTTCTTTTTTTCCAATATTCTCCACCCCTCCTTTCTGCCCAGACACTCAGCACCTGTCTGCATCACCCTCAGCATCCCTGCCTGCCACCACTCACCAACACCCCAGCATGAATGGGGAAAAAAAGATAAAAAGGGGGTAATTCTGCCCCAGCTACACCTCACCCTGCCTTAGGAACAACACCCAGGCTAAGGAAATTTCTACCCTAAAATTCGAGCAAGAAGCATGGGGTGCAGTGACAGATGTCATAACATTTTTTTGTTCTACTGCAGGAGGTCAGCAAAGAAGCTTCTAAAATCAGGGGAGGTTTGCTCCCACAGGCTTTTAATCTTAAACAGCTGTAATAATGTTACAGGGGAGAGCACAGGACAGGCTGCACGTTAGCTTGATGGGAGTTATGGCAGCCAAAATATTAGGCATGTAAAAATAGAGCTCAGTATGAAAAGGGTTTTCAGAGTTTAACTACTGGTTTCACTGTATTAAATTATTTGGGGGCCTTAAATATCCAACTAGTACTAAACACAGTTTTTTAACACTATTTGCATCATCCAGATTGCTCCTGAGTTTGTACAATTCTTGGAAAGAAATCCTGGCTCATTCTACACTTAGCTAGAGCACGGCAGCAAGGTAACCATGGATATTTTTATGAGTTGCTTTTTAAAAGACAATATGGTTGGGGTGATGGTATGGATTTTTTTTTTTAACACCAGAAACAGATTTAGCAATGCAATTACACTGACTTCATTTGCATTAACCAGAGACTCCACCATTTAGAGGATTACGCTCGGAGCTTTTGAGGGGAAATACACATATGTGCATGCAAGGAATACGGAAAAAGTGGCTGCCTTAAATCCAACACATCAATAATCTACCTTGTTAAGTGAAGTCCTTTAAATCCACGTCGTCTTAGCATCAAGGACAAGAGACAGCTCAGTGTTTCCCCAGACAAAACGCAGCCCTAGGAGGCCGACCAACACAATGATGTTTCAGAGGTGAGAGAATGAAGCCAGTTTAGAGAAGATAAAAGGCCATTTGGGTAGAGACCCCCGCTGATCCTATGAAAGTGTCTCCTTTTCAGTTCGGGAGGCTTTTAAATCCGCGTTTGCTACTGACCACACCTTCCCCTGGAAGCCGCCGGGGATCAGATTTCACTTTTCCCCCCCTGAGGGAGGAGGCTCCGTGGCCGATAGCCGCAGGGCAGGTACCAGCGCACCCCAACAACCCCCACACAACCCCCCCCATCACAGACGCAGCCTCCACGGCCCCGATGCAAATAACTCCTCACCACCCCAAAATCCCGAAAGGAATTACAGCATCTGACTAAACTTGTCCCAACGCACTCTCGGGCCGGGAAGGGTTTATTTACCCCCCGATGTGAGCGTATTCGGGCAGGACTCGACTCCTTGCAGCTCGCTGCCAGCGATGGGGATGGACGGATGGACGGATGGATGCTCGGGCGGGAGGAACAAGCCCCAAAAACAGCCCCGGAGCGCGGTGGGCTCAGTCCCGAGGCCGAGCTCGGCCCCCGCTGCTAAAACCGCCCTCCGAGACTTCGGGGAAGCGTTTTCTTCCCGCTTCCATTGTGTAATTTAGGAAGAAAACAGAATTCTCTCCGTTCCCACTACCACCTCAGCCCGCCTCGGAGCAGAACCCACCGACCGAGCCAGGGCTGAGGGGAGACGGAGCTGAGGGGAACCGAGAAGGGGATGAGGGGGAGACGGGGACTGAGGGGAGCCGAGACGGAGCTGAGGGGAGCCGAGAAGCGGATGAGGGGGGAACGGGGGCTGAGGGGAGCCGAGACGGAGCCGAGGGGAGACGGGGGCTGACGGGGAGACGGAGCTGAGGGAAGACGGGGGCTGAGGGAAGACGGGGGCTGAGGGAAGACGGGGGCTGACGGGGAGACGGGGGCTGACGGGGAGACGGGGGCTGACGGGGAGACGGGGGCTGACGGGGAGACGGGGGCTGACGGGAGCCAAGCGGCCCGCGCAATAGAGAGGAAAAGTTTGCCAATAAGAAAAGAACCGGAGGGCGTGGAGGGGGGGTTGGGGTGAAGAGAAAGAAAGGACTGAAGAAAGAAAGGACAAAACAGGAATCGGGAAGAGCGTGTGGAGGAGGAAGGGAAGGAGGGAAGGAAAACCAGGCGAGGCGCGGGCCGGGCCGTACCTGCATGGTGACGACCCCCAGCTCCTCGGTGGCGAGTTTCCTCATCTGGGTGGCCAGAACTTGCGCCTCGTCCAGGATGGAGAACTCCGCCTCGGCGGCGCCCAGCCCGCAGAGCAGAGCCAGGCAGAGGAGGCCGAGCTGCCCCCGGCCCCTCGGGCGGCGGCCCCGGGCTCTGGCGGCGGCCTCCAGCTGCCCGCCGCCCCGCGCCATGCTGCCGCGGCGGGAGAGCCGCGGGCACCGCCTCCGGCCAACTTCCCACCCCCCTCCCTCCCTCCCTCCCCGCCGCCGCCCCGGACTCCCGAGCCGCCTTCCCCCGGGCCCCGGGGGCCGGCTAGGGCTGCGGGGCGGCCGCCATACAGCGGGACGGCAGCTGGGAGGGCGGCCGCTGCGCCCCGCGCTGCCCGCCCGGCTCCGGCGACACCGAGCGCCGCGGGCCCCGCCGCTGACTGAGAGCGGCTGAGGAGAGACGCAAAGTGCGGAGCGGAGGAGGAGCGGGAGCGGCGGGGAAAGGCAGGAGGAGGCGTCTGGTGCCGCCGCGCTGCGGGCGGGGGCAGCGCCGGGCCGGGCCCCCCGCCCCGCTCCCGCCCATCCCGGGCCCCCCGCCCCTCTCCCGCCCATCCCATCCCATTCCATCCCATTCCATCCCATCCCATCCCATCCCGCCCCGCTCCCGCCCGCAGCCTGAGGGGAGGCCGAGCCGCCCCCCGCAGAGCCAGGCTGGGGGAGCGGGGCCGCGGAGGGGGAGTGGGGGGGCTGGAGATCCAGCACCGCAAGTTCGTTTTTTTACTAAAAAGTCCCTTTCTTTTTTTTTTTTTTTTCCATCTTAAACTTTTGAAACCTGTTTCCCTCCTTCTTACCTCTTTTTATCTCTCTTAAACTTGAGTGCAATGTTCCTGTCTCCTCGCAGGGCAGAGGCGGCCATCCCCGGGCAGCAGAGCTCATCCAGGAGGGTTCAGAAAATGTTTATCGGGCGACAGGGCTGGAAAATAAAGGAGAGGAAGGCACCCAAAGCCTGGAGGCACTCAGATGGCAGCTGTCCTCCTGGGAAGAGTGGCCTGGAAAAGAGAGAAGAAGCCAAGAAACATCCCCTTTGAGTGAGGAAGAGCTGGAGTGGGAACAAAGCCAGGCTGGGGGGATGAGGAGAAAGCCTTTACTCACACCTTACACCTTCCCTCCTCATCGTGCACCTCTGTGGAACAAACCTGGCAGGTTAGACGAGGTAAATGTGTAAAATTTGCCAAAAGAAAGCACGGAGTATCAGGCAGCCCAAGAAGCCAAGAAATAGGCATGGATGAAATGCATCCCCTCTACACTTACTCTTTGTTAATTAAGACTTTACATCAACCCCCTGCAAATGTATAGAATATTGAAATAAATCTGACCTGTAGTGGACTGATGGCTCCCATTCCCACTTCACTACTTAATTTAAATTATATAATTTTAGTCCTTCCAGAGTCACTCATGTCCTGCAGCAGTGAATTCCACAAGTTAACAATCTGAAAATTAACACAGCAACATATTATTTACTATCATCATGTTCTCTTTTCTTGAAATGTGGTTTCTATCTGCTTTAAGAGGGTTTTTTTTTCACTTCTCCCAAGCACTGGGTGCCAACAGAGATACTCCCCATCCTGAGAGTGGGAGCTGGGTAAGACCCAAACCCCTTCACCCATGCAGGAGGGTTCTCCCAGGGTCAGGTTTTTACCTGACAGGGACATCAGCAAAGCTCTCTTTCATTTGGTTTTAGTAAATTAATTTTAATTCTTACTATGCAAAAGCTGTATCAGCTCATTTAGGTGGCTATGGGTCCAATTTAATTTTTTTTTTTTTCCTGAGGAGGACACTTCTGGTTTAACAAACCCAATCTAAACCAAAACACCTCTCAAAGCTGCCATAATCATTATCTTGTATTTCCATTGCTAAAGGAGCATTTGCTACCTGAAAGACAAGGAATTTTCTTTTCATCATGTTGAAGCTTTTAGTCTTCTGTTGGAATATTTTCACTGGGCCCAAGAGAAAGAGAAGCAAACCTGAGCCAAATGCACTCTTAGCACTGGCCATTTTTGCATTACACTTTATGGGTTTTTTATTAGATTCACTAGTGTAAGATGCAACAGTCTTAAATTATATTGAAAGGCCAAGTGGTTTTCAAATATCCTGGCTAAATTACCCATATTTTAAAAAATTTATTTCTGACCTTAGCAGCATGTTTGAAAAGAAAACTCTGTATCTGTAAAAAATTATCAAACCAGGGTCATGGCTGGAGCTAAGTCATACATTAGCAACACCTCTTAGTTTCCAGCTATCCAAGTGATCCAATTCATACACTCATGAATGCTACACAAGGTGAATGCTACAAATACTCTTCCTTTTAATTTTTTTTTTTTTTTTTTAACAAACTCACCTCAGGAAACAAATGAGGCAATTGTCCTGGTTCCAAAGCCCCAGGATCCTGCTTATGGTGAGGGAACTGACTGAACAGGTTTAACATTATCATGAAGAATCCAAATTCATTTATTCTACAGCCCTCAAGGCAAACCTGGACTCCTCCTGGAGTTCCCATATTCTCTGTGCCCACACTGCTGCCTCTCCAGCCAGCTTCCAGCACCCTTCCTTCCTGATGTGGGTTCTCCTGATGGAGAATTCCAACCCAGGCACCCACCAGGGCTGCAGTTTCTAAATTGGTTGCCCCATGCTTACTTTCACAAGTCAAAATATGTAAAGGAAAATACACCCACCCCCCCTCCAAAATGCCACAAGGAAAAAAAATTATAGGAAATCTTAAAAAAAAAAAAATTAAAAATTCAGATTCTATGATCTTTGGAGTCACAACACATCAGTCAAAAATTAAACACACTGCTCTTTCACAGTCCAGGCTGGTCTTTGACTTAGATTCAGCTGTGGAGTAAATCCATCCCCTCTTGCTTTAGGATAAGCCTTGGAAAAGAGAGGGTTTACCCTTCCTTTAGGGTTTCTGCAACCCCACAAGCAGAATATATCTGTGCTGCAGGGCAGGACCAGGGAGATGCAGAGAAGATACAAAGCTTGTGCTGTGCCAACAGCATCCAGGCAATAAGTAATGCAGCCATTAAGATTTGCAAAAATGAGGCCACACTACAAATATAACCCCTTTTTTTGCTTAAAAGAGCAAAGAAGGAGTGGATCTGGAGACTGGGAAGAAGAGGAACATGATATAAATCCCAGCAGCATGGTGGGAGTGCATGAGAGCAGCACACAGAGATGCCAAACAGGTCAGTACATGGCAACACTGGGAAACAGAGAGGGTGAGGTGGCTCCAGAATAGTTGTACATGGGATGGCACCAAAGAAAAGCACTATTTCTGTAGCCTGTGAGTCAACATGAGCTAAATCAAGGGTTGTTAATTGCATATTATCATTGCATATACCCCTCTGTTGAGATCATTGCATTACTGGTACACCTGCTGAAGTTCCTTTACAGAGAAATGTTTAATTGATATTTTAAAAACTGCAACCCAACTGTACATACAACTCCCAGGAACACA
The DNA here is from genome assembly GCF_036169615.1 of Heliangelus exortis. Lineage (NCBI taxonomy): Eukaryota > Metazoa > Chordata > Aves > Apodiformes > Trochilidae > Heliangelus > Heliangelus exortis. The sequence goes on from NC_092429.1 coordinate 1,909,656, forward strand.
GAGGGCTCTTCTGTGGTGCCTCTTCACTTTGCAGTCAGTCCCTGTGCTCTCCTAGCAAATCAGGAGCATCAGGGGTTGCAAAAGCATGGGCTGACCTTTGGAAAATCTCCTTGGAAATGCCACTTCTTTTATTATCCTCATCTTCACACCTGCAAGTAACACAATATGAGCTCAAAAAAAAAAAAAAAAAAAAAAAATTAGGTAAAGAGAATGTTTATATGGCAGCCTCCTAATTGCTGCCTGATCCTCTCTCCCAGTCTCTGGCCCTTTTGCTAACTGGGTGTGTGCAAACTGGGCACCCAGTAACAGCCATGAAGGCAGAGTGCTCCTCAGCCCCTCTAAGTGGAACAGAGTGAACTAAGAGTGGAACTGAGCAGCTCTTTGTGGCTCTCATTTCTAACCTCAAAGCAAAGACTAAATTTAATCTTTTGCTATAAATGCAGATTAAAAATAGAGAAGGTGGGAATTTGCATGAGGCTCCTGCTTTTTGCATTGCTGCAGTCTTCCTCTGGTACCTCCCAACCTGTGGGATTTGTTTTTAACTCCTTTTTTTGTTTGCCTTCATTTTTATTTGTGGTCATCACTAAGCTGCACTCAGGCTGTGTCTGAAAGGGCTTCACTTCCCCCTGTCAATGTTCATGTTTAGTTTTTCATCCTCTTCATTAGAATTTTTAATGTTTTCCCTGGAAGTTACATCCCTGGGATAGTTTGTGCTGCAGTTCTCCCTTTCTCTAGAAGTTTTATCTTCACTCACAGGTGTTGCACAAACTGACAGGTTAGGATGAAGCCAAGGGTGACACCTCTTCTTCTTTGATTTAACATGGAATATTTAAAGCAGCAATTAATTAATGCTTCTCTGGACCCTGTTTCCTTGTGTGCAGAAATAAACAGTCTTCTACCTCAGCACTAACTCTTTCTGGGACATCATTCATGGATTCCTGGTGGGGAAACCCTGCTCTTACATCTGAACTCCTTTCACATGTCTGACCTGGCAGTGCCTCTAAGGCTCTAGATTCCAAGTTTTATCTCCTACTCAGGGCACTGTCTGCCCACCTAATCAGTCATTCCCCTAGAGATTACAACCAGTAATGAAAATGGAAAAAATGCCATGGTCTCCTCCCTCCCCAGCCTGGGTCTCTAAGTGTTGCCTATGAGAGAGTTCTTTCCATAGCACCATCATCACCAGATAATATTTTTAATGAAAGCCATCACGTGTGTGGTGTGGGATTTCAAAGTGAGCATTGTGCCCAGCTGCACAGCTCAGGGCTGGAAAAGCCTGATGCTAGCAGCAGGGCTGGATCACAGCATCACAGCTCTCCTCTCAGTTTATACCAAATTCTACCTACCAGGTGATGTCAGGAAGAAACCCAACTCGTAGGCTTCAAAGTGTCATCTTTGCAAGGCTGGAATTTTTAGGCAAGTGTAAAAAATGCCTGAAAAGGCACATCAGGAGTGCAGGAAGAAGCTAGATCAGTCTGGGGAAGGGCTGTGGAGGGTGAATAACAGCAGGTAGAGGTAACTGAGCCCACCTGAGCAGTTCTGCTGGGCAGAGGGAGAGGGAGGCAGCCAGGGGAAGGGGTGGGTTGGGTACTGCACACTGGTGGAATGGCCTAAGGGGCTTGGTTTGGTGCTCCTGCTGGTCCCAGAGACAGAAAATGGGAGACAGAGCCAGGAACATCCCCTGCAGAGCTTTCTGGTACTCCAGGCTTTTCTTACCATCTGCTAGAAAGAGTTACTGGGGGTCTGGGCACAAGGACATCTCAGCACTTCTGGTTTCTCCTGAAACAAAACCATTGTGGGAGCATCACATTACATCAGAAGTTCATGACAGAGGAAAAACAATAGGCAGGATTTATCCAAGTGCAGAAGAGGGTGAGGGCAGTGTAGGAAAGCTGCAGGCAAACAGCTTGGGATTAATGTAACCATGAAAGAAGATGGTATGGCTTTTTTTTTTTTTTTTTTTTTTTTTTTTTTGGACCAGTTTTCCAGCAGCCCATGGCTTTTTGTCATGGCCTTTACAAAATCACAGAATTACCTGTAAGAGCCCCAGCCTGTCAGGGTGCTAATAACTCACCAGCCACAGCAGATGTCAGAGCACTCAACCTCCTCATGCTCTAACCAAGGTTTCTGCAGTGCTTTCCCACACTGATTCATAGAATCATAGAATCCTAGGGGTTGGAAGGGACCTGGAAAGCTCATCTAGTCCAACCCCCCCTGCCAGAGCAGGGCCCCCTAGAGTACATCCCCTAGGAACGTGTCCAGGTGGGTTTTGAATGTCTCCAGTGAAGGAGACTCCACAACCCCCCTGGGCAGCCTGTTCCAGGGCTCTGTCACCCTTACAGTAAAAAAATTTTTTCTGATATTCAACTTGAACCTCCTATGCTCCAATTTACACCCATTACCCCTTGTCCTATCACTGGTCACCACTGAGAAAAGCCTAACTCCATCTCCCTGACACTCACCCCTTACATATTTGAAAACATTGATGAGGTCACCCCTCAGTCTCCTTTTCTCCAAACTAAAGAGACCCAGCTCCCTCAGCCTTTCCTCATAAGGGAGATGCTCCACTCCCTTAATCATCTCAGTAGCTCTGTGCTGGACTCTTTCAAGCACTTCCCTGTCCTTCTTGAACTGAGGGGCCCAGAACTGGACACAATACTCCAGGTGTGGCCTCACCAATGCAGAATAGAGGGGGAGGAGAACCTCTCTTGACCTACTAACCACCCCCTTTCTAATGCACCCCAGGATGCCATTGGCCTTCTTGGCCACAAGGGCACATTGCTGGCTCATGGGCATCTTCTTGTCTACCAGGACCCCCAGGTCTCTTTCACCTACACTGCTCTCCAGCAGCTCAGCCCCCAACCTATACTGGGACATCGTGTTGTTCTTCCCCAAATGCAAAACTCTCCACTTCCCCTTGTTGAATTTCATCATGTTTCTCCCTGCCCAACTCTCCAGCCTGTCTAAGTCTCTCTGAATGGCAGCACAGCCTTCTGGTGTGTCAGCCACTCCTCCCAGCTTAGTGTCATCAGCATTCTAGGCAGGAGGCACATGTGCTGAAGCATCTTCCAGAAATTATGATCCTGTAGGCTCTAGGTTGAAGAGCTTCCCCTTTTCCAGCAACCTCATCCCTTTGGCACATCTCCTTTGCCGCTGGATGTAGTGGGATAACCTCAGTGAGCAGCATGGCACCCAGTTCAGAGGGGAGCTCCACTAAGGAGTAACAGTTCCCAGGGTGGTATTCCTAGCACTTTGGGAATTAAAGGCAAATTTACACTTAAAACACATTTAAGGAATTCTCTGCATATCCATGGTTCTCTCCTGGATCAAGACTGAATGAATTATTAAGGATTTTTCATGCTTACAGCTAGAAGGACATCATGCTGTGAAACTAGGGATACACATTTCTAAGTCATGCTTCTTCATCTCTTCATTCTCCCATGGTTCTCCTCCTGGGCTTATAATATTTTAGCTGATGGACAGAGCAAAGATGGTTAGAAAGACCCTATTTGTGAGAGTTTTGCTAAAATCAAAAGATTGTGTTACTTTTGCTTTTTCTCTAACTTTAGGGTAATCTGGAAACTTTCTAAAAATAGCACCAGATGCCTTCTCTCTGATTTTTTTACTCTTGTTTTTAATTTCAATATCATCATCACAGTACCCTGATCACAGGAGAAATGCAGGCTTCTGCCTTAGGAGAATCCCTGCCTTTTCACAGTGTGCTTCCACCCTTGGAGCTGCAAAGAGTCACTGATTATATCCAAGCCATAATTTTTCAGAAACTTGTAATTTGGCTAAATTTGGCTGGATTTTCATAGGTGTATCAAAGGGCACACCCTTGGCCAGGGTGGCAGAACTTAAACAACCCCAGCTTTTCTCTTTCCTCAGCAAAACAACTTTGTTTGTAGTTTTCTATAACCTCAATCACAGAAATGGCTGAACCCTTCAGCATGAATATCTTGGAGTCTGAAGCAAAAAATAGCTAGGAGCTTTCCAGCACAAATAGAAAAAAAAAAAAAAAAAAAAAAAGAAACAACAAAACCAACACAAAAACAACAAACCTGAAAACTTGGATCTTATCATTGAGAAATGGCAGGCAGCCTTGGGAACAGGCACTGCTAGGGGCAATATTTGTAATCATTCTGATACTCTAATCTCTTTATCTTCCTTCTGCATCTCTTCTTTTATCTTCACGCTGATGCTGTGGAATTCATGGCACCAAATTTTTTTTTTTTTTTTTCTGTTTCCCTCAGCTTCATTCTCAACATTAAAATAGCTTCTTATTATTTTCCAAAAAAAGCAAAGGTTGTGGTGTAGCTTCTACACCCTTCTGGACTGCAGTCTCATGGTGAGGTGCAATCATCCTCTCTCGTGGCCAGGGAACTTGAACACAAGTCACAACACAGACTTGAACACAACCCTCTGAACTTAAACACAGCAGTGAGCACTTTTTAAGGGCACAGGGATGATGTCCCATGGGGCCCAGAGAGTGTCACTTTGTCACAGCAGGACGAGTCGGGTGGAAGCATTTGCAGTGGCGAGAGGGAAAACCTGAGAGCCTCCCACCTCATCTCCTGCCTCTTGGGAAACAGGATATATCTCAGCTGCCCCTGGCATGGGGATTCCTTCAGGTCTGCACCTCCCTCCAAAGGCTGAGCAGACACTTCAAGCACAGTATTGGGCTGCTATTAATATCTCTGTCACCCAGGGCCCCGCCACACGCCAGGCAAGGCTTGGGGAGGAGGAGTAGTAACTCCTGCTAGACCTGGTAGGCTTTGTGGAGCACATCAAGAAGTAGTAACTCCTGCTAAGAGGTTTGTGGGGCACTTTGTGAAGAGGCTGGCAAGATCTTTGTCTCCAACAACACCCTCTCTGATGAGGCAAAGGACGTGGTATGCTCCTAGAATCATAGAATGGGCTGGGTTGGAAGGGACCTCAGAGCTCATCAAGTCCAACCCTTGATCCACTCCCCCCGTGGTTCCCAGCCCATGGCACTGAGTGCCACATCCAGGCTCTTTTGAAATATCTCCAGGGATGGAGAATCCACCCCTTCCCTGGGCAGCCCATTCCAATGTCTGAGCACCCTCTCCCTAAAGAAATTCTTTCTAATGTCCAACCTAAACCTCCCCTGGCACAACTTGAGACCTCTTGTGCCCTCTTGTCTTGCTGAGAGTTGCCTGGGAAAAGAGCCCAACCTCCCCCTGGCTCCAACCTCCTTTCAGGGAGTTGGAGAGAGTGATGAGGTCTCCCCTGAGCCTCCTCTTCTCCAGCCTCAACACCCCCAGCTCCCTCAGCCTCTCCTCACAGGATCTGTGCTGGATCCCTTCACCAGCCCAGCTGCCTCCTTTGGACCTGCTCCAGCACCTCAATCTCCTTCCTGAGCTGAGGGGCCCAGAACTGGACACAGGACTCGAGGTGTGGCCTCACCAGAGCTGAGCACAGGGGCCTGGGCCCCTTCCCCCCGAGCCGCCGCTGCCGTGGCAGCCCCACGCTCATCAAATGGAAATCTCTCAACTCCAGCTTGTAAACAAAGCTGGAAAAGAGATGGAAGCAAGGAGGAGGAGAGCAGCAGATGAGGACGTGCTGCCTAACAGGTTTCACCAGCCCTTGGGGATGAGGGCTGCAGCCAGTCATGGGGGAGGTCTCTGAGGAGCGTTTTAGCGATTTGGAATTGCAGGTTCAGCAGGACCCAGGTCTCTCTTTCTCCATCTTCTGCTCTTCTGGGAAGTCCTTTCTGAAGTTCCAGCAGGGTGGAGTTCCAGAGTGGGTGATAATCATCTCCCTGGTGTGTCATCACCTTCTCAGGAGACAGCTCAGTGGTGTCCACTTCAGTCAACAGCTTTGTCTGTTGGGCACATCACTCAGCAGCCAAGTCTCCGAGCCTGGGCACCAGGCTCTGCTCCTCTCTTCTGCATGAACATTCAACAACCATCAATTAAAATATAATCCCAAGAGCAAAGGCCAAAATCCAGGGTTCTTTCCAGCCTAATGAACACTCTCCCCTGTGCCTGGAGTCCTTCACTCCTTGTCCTCCTCTTCTGGCCCAGCACATCTGGAATTTTTTAGCCTTTAGCAGCTGGGCTGCAACAGGATCCTCGCCACAGCCTGTGCTCCGGGAACACCTTGAGCTGGTTATGGTCTCTGAAATTAGGCAGTCAATAAGTAGAATTTTCATTTATTACATATTTAGGAATACCTAATGTGCACCTAAATAAATGTTTAAATGTCACCATCTGCAGGTAGTTAAGTTTTCAGTGGATCCAGCTCAATGGTTTGGAATTTGGCAACTCGTCAGGACCTACAGAAGCAAAGGAAATCCATATTCTAAAAGCTAAAAATAGTGATTGGAATGTTAGTGTCTTGTGAGATATGAATGAAAAGGTGGAATTCCACTTCCTGGGGAATGTGAATCAGTGTGAGACTGTAAACAAGTACAGAAATTAAGAAAATCAATAAATCAATTTTTTTTCATTGTTATTTTTTCAGAGTGCATTGCTACCTCTTGATAAAATATAGAGAATAATAAAAATATCTGTAATAAAACACCTATTTCTTTTCTTCCAACCCTTCCAAGAACTACCCCCTATAATTTACTGCACCACTGTGGGTATATCTGACATCTACATTTCTTAGGAGAATTTATTCCTGCAAAATCTTAAGAGCTGGGTTGTCACTGCACATTGCCAGTATCCTGCAGACAGGACTGTGAACTCTTCAGAGTAGGGGTCACACTTCAGCCTGGTAATTAATTTTGCCACCAGTAACAGTGAGAGAAATACAGCTCTGCCCAGAGAAAGGTTGGAATCAATAATTTTAGTAGTATTACCAGATGAAAAAGACATCTTCTTGGAGAGATTTTTCCAGTTTGATGGAAAATAGCAGGTAAAGAGAGGCTCACTTTTGACTTAACATTTTTTTTTTGACTGGCAAAACTAAATATACCTGAACTGAAAATAAATACATAAATAAATAATGTATTAAGTGAACAGTTTTTAATTCTGCATCTGAAATAAAACTGTAGATTACAAACTAATTAATTGACCTGGTAATTAAGCAGCTCATTCACAGGCTGGTGGAATAACAGTCAAAACATGGTATGAATCCTGAGGATCCAGTCCCTTACCTGCTCTTAAAAGCTTTTTCTTGAAAAAACTGTCCATGTCACTGTCAGTTTTGATGACAGATGGTACCTCCAGACAAGCTCCTTCAACATTTCACTTGTGATCAGCTGAGGTTTTGTTTTAATTTCTGCAGCTAACAAAGAAACAGAGAGAAAAGTGATCTCTGCCTATCTGATGAACACAGTGTAGATCCTCTATGCCTCCACAGGGTTGTTTTGGGTTTTTTTTTTTTTTTGGCTTCCTCTTTGTCTGTTGCTATTTCTTCTTTGTGCTAGCAAGTACCAACAGAAAGCTCAGATCCTGCCACAATTTTCCTATGTTTAGAGTACACAGATACTCATCTGAAGTTCTGCTCTAACCCAAAGGTAGACAAATACATAAGTCATTAGAGGTTTGAAGCTGCAGTTACTTAAAGACAGGATTCTCAAAGAAAATATGTAAGGATTGACTGAAATTGTGTACAGACTAGAACCTCAGACTAGAAATCATAAAGCTCTGCAGGTGCTTTTTTGCCTAGAGATCTGAGATTTCCTGAAGAAACCCAGATTTCTCTTTTCTCACTCTTTTCAGTTGATTACTGACATCATCTTCAGGGTGCAATTTGGGAAACATTTCCAGGTATTTCCAAGCTGTGCAACACGTATGGTCTAGACTTAATTAAAGAAACAAAGAGTGAAAAATCCCAGCTGCTTTTCTTTTTCTTCTTCCATCAACAGGATTACAAACTTATCAGTTTGGCTCTGCCTGATGATTCTTATCGTGGATTTCAGCTCCACCACCCAATGAAGAGCTGAGCTGTGGTACAGAAACAGACTTTTATTTTCCCAGTTATTCAAGCCCTTCATCAGGATGGTTGGATCTAACACATATCTAACAGCTCCTGGTAGGAGACTGCATTTAAACCTCATGGGACATGATTTGCAGTCCTTCTCTGGAGTGGAGACAAAAGTAGTGTCAGAGGGTGGACAAGAATGATAAGAACATGTTAAAAGGTTCATTTAGGATCTTAAGGGTTGGAAGGGTCCTCTAGGGCAGATCCAGTCCAACCCCCCTGCCCCAGCAGGATCCCCCAGGGCAGGGCACACAGAACACATCCAGGGGGGGTTGGAAAGGCTCCAGAGAAGGAGACTCCACAACCTCTCTGGGCAGCCTGGGCCAGGGCTCCCTCAGCCTCACACTCCAGAAGTTGAGGTGGAACTTCCCATGTTCTACCTTCAGCCCATTATTCCTTCTCCTATCACTGGGCACCACTGAGAAGAGATTGATTGGCCTCATCTTCTGGACACCCACCCTTCAGATATTCATAGACCTAGGATCTCCTCTCATCCTTCTTTTCTCAAGGCAGAACAGCCCAAATTATCTCAGTTTTATAGTTTCCCCCTGTGCTGGCAGATTTTGGGAGTGTGGTCAAGAGAGCCCATCCTCTCTGGAAGTGTTTGGAAGCCTTGAAGGAGCTCCTGTTCAAGAAGAAGATGGGAGTTCCCCATAAAGACCAAAAACCTGGTAAAAATGCAACAGCCCTCCATGCTCTTATGGTGCAACCTTTGTTGAGATGTGACAGAATTCATCCAAAGCTTTTCCAGGTGTTCACTGGAGCAGGAGGAAGTTGAGGGGAATGTGGTGCAATGACAGCTACAGATAATGAGATGACAGGGAATTTTCCAGTCATTTAGCCAGCATGGACAGGTTGGCCCTTCTGTCTGATGGATGTTAAATAATCCAGGGTTCTCCATGCACTGCTGGAGATGGGGCTTTACCCCAAGCAAAATGAAATGTGTAAGGTTCCCAGTTGCTTCAGTGTGAGTCATTACCAAGCTGGCCCTTCCCAGGTGCCATCTCCACCTACAAAGAGATTAATCAGAAACAAATGGTGCTGCACTGGGAAAATTGGTGGGGACTTTCCCCAAAGCCTCTTGTGAATTCACTGCTGCTGATTGATCAAAGGCAGAGGAACCCTTATCAGTTACAAAATGCTCCCAGCAGCCTTATCAATTAATTCTCCACCCCACAACACTGCAGAGCCACTGGGTACACTCTTGCAGAAGGTGTTCATCCCTGGCAGCCTTCTTGGAAATGACTCTGAAGATGGAAAATGAGAGCAAAGGAGCAGAATCCATTTGTCAAACTGGGGATCTACGGTTGGTTGGATCCTTTTGATCATCTTATCACCAACAGCCCTGTAAAAATATGATAGACATGTGCAGCCATCCCTCCTGCTGTTACAAACAAGGCAGAGACAAACAGCTTGCCAAGAAAATGGCCTTTTTGTTTAACAGCAGCAATGAAAAGCTCTCCCAGCAGACCCTTTAGCACTGTGAATGACAAATGAAGATGGGGCCATGGATCCAACAGCCTCAGATGCATCAGAGCAAAGCCACAGATAAGAGCCCATCCTTCACCCCACGCTTGTTTGGGTCTGAGTCTATAAAGACATCACTTCTGTCACTTCTCTTCTGTATTATTTAGCAATTAACCAAATTCATATTGCATTTCTCTTGCAGGAAGAGTCTCTGTTAAAAGAGAACACTGAGCCACAGCTGCTCAGACAGCAACGCTGAAATTTTTTCCCTAATGACAAACAGACCCAAACTACCCCACCTTAAAACCCACTTCTAGGCCAGCAAATTTAGCTTCTGCAAAATAAAAGTATTTTAAACAATTATGCCCCAAAAAGAAGACAGTTCAGCTGCATCTTCACCTGGTGCAAGTAGCTTTGGATTAAGAATTTGCTACAGTAACATGAAATTTGTTTTAAATTGCCCAAGTTATGGCAGTGCAACCTCATAAATATTAATACATATCAAGAGTCTAATCAGGTTCTTCCTCCTTGCACATCAGTAATCTCAAAAAGCCTGTGAACCAGATTAACTACTCACAGATACCTTTGCACTCACTTTGAAATTACACTAAATTTCCCCAGTGTTATGATTTGCCTGAATTAGTTTTTACTTGTTAGTCAAATTAGTTTGAACTTAGCAGCAGAGCAGTCTTTTTTTTTTTTTTTTTTTTTTTTTTTTTTTTTTTTTGAGATATCAGAATAATTTGCTTATTTTTAATTTCTTCTTAGGATTGTTCATGGAAAACAAATTCTAAAAAACAACAGAAAACTGAAGCCTTGAGAGCAAATCCTGTGTAATCTGTTAAATCAAGTGAGTGGTTTTCTATTTGAGACCAGAGCCTGGTGTTTGCAGGGGCTGAGAAATCCCAATATGATGGTGCCATCCACACCCCAAAACTCATCATGAGCAAAAGTAGCTTTGATTTGTGTCAACATGCAGATTACCCTGAGCTCTACCTCAAAAGACTGAAGTATGCAGAGACAGCATTGGAAATACTGGAAATGTCCCTAGAAACATTCAAAATTTTCCCAATTTTTTTCTCCATAGATACTGAAGGTGAGAAATAAAAAACTGTAAAAAAAATAATACAAATAATTCTTGCTCTACAGAAGAGGGTGCTGGGAGGCAGAGACACAATCAAACCTGGTCCTGGCTTGCAAAGAGGAAACACTTTAAAAATTTAAAATTAATTTTTTGGCACGTTCAGGAGTCAGCCTGGGAGAGAGGTTGGGTGCACACACACACAGAAGGATAATTCACATAAAAGTGAATTCTTACCAAATGTACCAAAATTGGTGCTAAAGCCACGGTCTGGGTCCTGCCTTCCTGGGTGGCTGCAGTGTTTCTGGGGACAGGAATTTGTCCCCCTGATGTCCAGGAGACAATTTATGTAACTGAGCTGATAGACAACAGGCTCTGGCATCCCTCTGGTTTTGCTTTTGGTGTTGACCTAAGAGCTTGCAGAAGGAACAGACACAACAGGGCAGGTGGAAAGCAGCCAGCCCGGGTCAAGGAGGATATTGTGTCTGAAGAAGGAAGGAATGTGATACAATATACAGCTTGGCAAGAGGCACACAAATTGTTTGGATTGAAATAAAAGATAAAAAAAGACCAAAGAAGGAAGATAGGAAACTGTTGTAGCCCATCTGGAGCAAATTAAAAAAAGCAGCCTGGAATATTGATGCAGATAAAGAGCCCAGGGAAAAGTCTCATGCTGGGAAACTTCTGCTACCCGGGATGAGGAGAGCAGGGACACTTCCCAGCTGGGCTCTCACCTACTGGGTTTTGGTTCTTTCAATCTTTTTTAAAAAGCTTTTTGCCCATTTATCTTGCTTTATGGAGCTCTAGAGGCCACCAGCCCAGAAAATATTAGTCCACAAACCTCCTTCTTGCTGGGGGTCCCAGCCAGGGCCACAGAGGTCACCTCAGCCAGCTGGGGCCAACTTAAAGCAAGGCTTTGGGGCTAAGCTGAAACCCAGTTGGGTTTTTTTAAAAAAAAAATGATTGAAATCTTCATTGGTTGCCCAAGGTGGTTCAAAGGAGATGGAGAAGGGAAAGATGGAGATGGTGGGACCACTTTTTCTGATGGGGGCTGCAGATGATGCTCATTGAAAGTGACTGAAAATATGACAGGAGGGAAAGGGGCTGGGGGTGAGGAGCTCATGGGGATCCCTCACCCTGCTCCCTCCTGGGTATCTGGAGGCAAACAGCTGGGGGAAGCTCCAGCACAAGGTAGGAAATTAATTTAAAAGACCTGAGTAAAGACAGAGCATTTGTAGGCACGTGGCACAGAGGCATTATAAAGAAAATAATGTCATTAAAAGGTACATTTTGAGCTTGGGCAGGAAAGCCCCCCCCAGAAGCCACCATCCAGTCTGGGCAGCTGGGCCTCTGTGGCTGCAGGTTCCAGAAGTTTCCTCAACTTTCTGGCTGGTTGGGATAGAAGAGACTGGCTGGGAATAATTCTGAGTCCCAGAGCCATGGGAATGAGCAAGGCAAGGGCCAGTAGCTGAGCAGGGATTAGGGATGGGGATGGACTTGGGGCTCTCACACTGATGGCAATGGGCATCTTACCTGTCTGCCACACACTGGCACTGCCAAGAGCCACTGAGCAGAGCTGGGGAGCATGAGGAATTACACAGACAGCTGGGAAGGAGGCAGGAAGCTGAACACCTACATCCCTGGCAGTGTCTCAGCCCAGGTTGGATGAGGCTTGGAGCACCCTGGGCTGGTGGAGGTGTCCCCGTCCATGGCAGGGGGTTGGAACTGGGTGAGCTTTAAGGTCCCTGCCAACCCAAACCAGTTCTGGGGTTCTGTGCTTCTTCCACAGCAAGAACCTGGCACTGGGAGCTCTGCAGTGCTCATCAACAACCCAGCTGTCAGGGGGTGGCTGACCCTGATGAGCTTTCACAACAGGCTAAGGCACAAACTTTTTATTCTGAAGTGAAAAAAATGGAATGCTGCTTGGAGAAGTGTTGCTCCAAGTTATGGCAGTGCAACCTCATAAATATTAATACATATCAAGAGTCTAATCAGGTTCTTCCTCCTTGCACATCAGTAATCTCAAAAAGCCTGTGAACCAGATTAACTACTCACAGATACCTTTGCACTCACTTTGAAATTACACTAAATTTCCCCAGTGTAGCCTGTAGCCATCAGAGCTCTGGACACAAAACAGCAAAGTTGCAGGACAGTCTAGAGAGGTTTCCAGAACCTCATGAGCAGGTATTGTAAAAGTGCACTGAAAATCCTCAGCTCCAACTTGCACAAGGTCAACAGATAAAAATAGGAAGAGCATCTGGAAGGTGACACCCGAGGAAGGGAGCAGGAGCCACAGAGAGGAGCTATTTGTGTTTGGGAACAATGCTGGCACAAAGGGCACACGGGCAAAAACTCACCCAAAAACTCACCAAAAGACATTTGGAGAGGAGATGAGCCCTTCCCCAGCCACCAGGTGACAAGCCAAGAGGAAAAATAGTGGGACAGAACCTCACTCAGTGGGGTGGTGGGATGATGTGGGGCTTGCAAAAGCTTGGGCACCCTGAGCTGAGGAGTCCCTCCCTGTCCCCTGCTCCTGGGAACAAATGGAAGGAGAAATTAAAAATTTTCCCTCACCACAAGGCAACCAGAGGGCACAGCTGGGGGGTGCTGCCCCGGGGGGGTGTGGGGTGCTTTGGGGAAGTCAAATAAAATGTGTGTGGAGGGAAAGGGCAGAGCAGTGGCTTGGGTGGGTTTTGGTGCAGTCTGTGATTATGGTGGGGAGCATGGATTTTATTTCTGGTTTGTTTTGGCTATGTTTGGTGCTCTGTAGTTCAGACCTTCTTATTACAGAGAGCTACAAAGTGGTGATTTGGGGTTTTGTAAGCTGGGGCAACACCTTCAAAGGAAGCCTGCACACTAAACTGGGAAGCATCTGAAGGACTTAAAGGGTTTTGTCAGGGTAGGCAACTCCAGATTTATCTGATCATCCAAAGTCTGATTTCATTTGCAGCAGGTAATTTCCCTGAGATATTGGGTTACAGAATCAGAGAATCACCAAGGTTGGAAAAGACCTCTGAGATCATCCCATCCAGCTGTCCACCCTACAACCCATAACCACTAAACCATCCCCTGTAGCTCTTCATCTCCTCATCTTCTGAACCCCTCCAGGGATGGTGCCCCCACCACCTCCCTGGGCAGCCTGTTCCATCCTCACCACTCCTTCTGTGAAGAAGTTTTTCCTAATATCTCACCTGAACCTCCCCTGGTGGAGCTTGGCCCCATTTCCTCTTATCCTACACTCAGAGGCCAAACCAGGACTGTTGATGTTTCATGATATTCCAGCAGTAACTGATTTCACTCTGCCAAATATTTTTTTTTTCTGCAGTTCAGGGGGTATTTGCCTTATCATTACTACAGGACCAGTTTCTGCCAGGCTCACCAGCACTGCATATATGTGGAAAACAGCAACCCTGAGCACTCTTTCAAGTTGTTTTGGGTTTCACTTGACAGCCTGAACTCTATTGCTGCAAGGATTTAGAGGGAATAATTTCTGGGAATAATCTGGGAATAATTTCTCCAAAACCTAAAATTACTTCTTGGTCTTCTGGGAAAAGTTCAGCATCTCCTCCTGTCCTTCAGGCTCACCTCTGCTTTCAGCTGCTTTGGGAACTGCTTGTCTCTGACACAGAGTAAGAACCTGCCCCAGAGAAACAAAATAAGAACCTGTTCTCCAAAGGCTGAGGTTTGGAACTCTTGTTCAAGCAGCACTATCAGAGGTCACAGAGAATATTGCTCCATTAAGCACTGATTAAACATTAATGAGGGACTTGGCTCCTCTCACAGTTCCTAAGTATCAGCAAAGCAAATCTTCCAGACAGCATTCCCGTGGGTGACAGGGGGTGACAGCAACCACCAGTGTTCTTTTCTCAAGTGAAACTTGGGGTGGTGCAAGAAGAAAAAGCCCTTAATGACTTCCAGTACAAACCACCCCTTACCCCTAATTTCCAAGAGGAGATCTGCACCCCCTCTGCTGGGCTGCTTCTGAGATGCAAAATATTTCCCCAAAAGCCAGATGAAGAGACCAGAACTCTGAGGATCTTGGCAGAGGAGGAGGGAGCTTTGCAAGAGCCATCAGCTGCTCATCAGTCCTGCTCTGGAGCCAGGCACGAGCAGAGAATTGCTGTAATATTTACAGCAGAGCTTGGCCTGCCAAGGATTAGGAGGAATGTCATGTCTGGATTGATACAGTTCTTCTGCACCCACACAATCAGCTGGAAAAAGGTTCAGAGAAATAAGAACAGATTTCTAAAATAAGATGTATGAGGCAAGTTGGCAAGTATTGATTTTGCTTTGTGGAAAAAAAAAAACCAAACTAAAACCCAAGCAAAAGAAAGAATCCTCATTGGTTATTCCACAGAAGACAATTACCAGCTCTTTTCCACGACCAGGAAGAATAAAACTGGAAGAAATGAGCTCATTTCACAGCAAGAGGGGTAACCTGTGAGGTACTTACAAAAAAACCAGCAAACATAACACAGGTGAGGTGCTGCAGTAGTTAATATGAAGCTTGTGGATCCCACTGTGGGTATTTGAGAGTGGATGAGACAGACATCTATTAAAGATTATTCTTTTTTTTTTTTTTTTTTAAAGAAAAAAGTAGAGAAGAATGGCCAGACACACTGACTCACTCCCTTCCCTGCTGTAGGCCAATTTCTAGAAGCCAGACACTATGAGAAAGCTAATTAACCTGGATATTAATTCATAGATAAGCCATGCCTCTGCACATATGAATGGAAGATACATTTGACATGGATTAAACTGAGATTGTAAAAATAAACACTCAGAATGAAGGAAATGCTAAAACTGAGGCTGGGTGTGAGCTCAGCTGAGCCCTGCTGGAGGTCATGATGATGACACTTACATGACACTATAATTTCTATTTTTTTCCTCAAAACACCAGAAACTCCTCCACTACCTATTTTATCACTCATTTAACAAGAAGCCATTTAATACTCTGTTCTTCTTTATTCTTATTGCCAATCTACACTTGCAGCTCCCAAATCAACACTTTTCTGCTAGAAGAAGGAAGATTTTCCCCATGGATTTTCCTGGCTGGCTTTGTCATTAACTCCTCTGCATGCTTCAAAGTGACACCAGGCTCTTCTGCCTCTTCCCTTCAGCCTTGCACCAGCCAACACTTCATCTCTGGTAAAACCCCACCTGCTCCTCACTTGTCCCCATGCTCAGCTACAATTTGCAAAGGTTCATTTGTCCTCTGCCTGCCCAGAGCAGCAGGAAGTCACCTTCAAAGGGCTGCTGCAGCAGCAAAGTTACACAAATAATCATCAATTTTCCACTGGAAAATATTTTAGACAATTTTCCTTTCCCAAGTGCAGTAGGAGGAAAGAGATAAACACCATTCTGAAAGTCCCACTCTGCTGTTTAACCCCACAATTAATTTCACTAAGAATAAAATTTCAACTCAGACAACACCAGCACTCACTTGAGCATTTGAAGGAGTCTTCACATTGCACACAACTTGCAGCCTGATCCCTGGATGTCTTTTCTAGGAACCTGGAATGAAACCAGTGGACAACTGATGGTTAAATAACCAGATTGCTGAGGGCCATGGTGGTTTTAAGTGGCAAATTTCAAGAAAGAAGCAATGAAAAAAAATCCCTGTGTTATGTTGCTCATTGTTGTAACATGGGGCTGGTGTCCCCAGAACATAGAAATACCCTGCCAAGGGCAGTTATGGAGAGTTAAAAGAGAAATAACATTTATGTCAGTGCCTAAGCAGAGGGTTTAATGTGTTTTGTATATTTGTTTTATTCTTTCTTGCTACAACATCCTCTTTTAATCCAGTTACTGTTAAGGTGTTGGGTTTTTTCCCCTAAGATGTGGCAAGAGGAGAGAAAAGCTGCTCAGAGTTGCTGTGCCTGTCCTGAGCCCTCAGTGCAGGCAGGGAAGGGATGAAAAACCATGCTCAGCTGAAACAGCCCAGGAAACACACTGGATTTAGTTATTTTCTGTGTTAAAATGGTTATTATTCATCTGAGCCCATATATAGCAATTTTACTCAAGCTAAAGCAGTTTGACTTGTAAAGAGTGCTAAAGGCAACCCCCCTGCACATCCCCAAAGGGCTCTGCTGCTGTGATTTGCTCCTTTAATGGCACATTAAAGCTTGTGTCTCAGTCCAGTATGGATTGTAAGGATGGAAATGTTTGGGAGGCCCATAAAGATCAGACAGCAACACAACCCCCTCTAAATATTTACAGCACGTGGTAGAAAATGTCTTTGTTAGGAGGAATAAATGAAGTTATTCTGTTTACTTGCATTAGGAGCCCTGCTTTGCTGACAGATGTGCAGCTGAAGTATATTTCTGCTCCACAGAAGTTATTATGTGCAAGAAAATAAAACTGGATGATGAATCAGTGCTGTCATGGATGATGACAAAAAGAATTGAGACCATGTTTTGGGCTGGGTGCATCTGCAGAGAAGCTGGGCAGAAGAAATCCAGCAGAAAGCTCTCAGATGTTTTCCTGTGCCCAGAGAGTGGGGCTGAGGGACAGGATCTGACCCCTTGGAGTAAGGATCAGTGAGGAAACAGGATTTCTCCCCTAAGGAGGGAAGAACAGCCCATGATCAGCAGCAAGACAGTGCCTGTGGGATCAAATCAACAACTTCCACTGGTTTTAATGACACACGAATTCTGCTGGAGAAAAATATTAAGGAGAAAAGTATTAAGGAGAAAAATATTAAGGAGAAAAAATATTAAGGAGAAAAATATTAAGGAGAAAAATATTAAGGAGAAAAAATATTAAGGAGAAAAAATATTAAGGAGAAAAATATTAAGGAGAAAAAATATTAAGGAGAAAAATATTAAGGAGAAAAATATTAAGGAGAAAAGTATTAAGGAGAAAAATATTAAGGAGAAAAATATTAAGGAGAAAAATATTAAGGAGAAAAAATATTAAGGAGAAAAATATTAAGGAGAAAAATATTAAGGAGAAAAAATATTAAGGAGAAAAATATTAAGGAGAAAAGTATTAAGGAGAAAAATATTAAGGAGAAAAATATTAAGGAGAAAAATATTGAGGAGAAAAAATATTAAGGAGAAAAATATTAAGGAGAAAAATATTAAGGAGAGAAATATTGAGGACAAAAAATATTAAGGACAAAAAATATTAAGGAGAAAAATATTAAGGAGAAAAATATTAAGGAGAAAAAATATTAAGGAGAAAAAATATTAAGGAGAAAAAATATTAAGGAGAAAAATATTAAGGAGAAAAATATTAAGGAGAAAAAATATTAAGGAGAAAAATATTAAGGAGAAAAAATATTAAGGAGAAAAAATATTAAGGAGAAAAATATTAAGGAGAAAAAATATTAAGGAGAAAAATATTAAGGAGAAAAATATTAAGGAGAAAAATATTAAGGAGAAAAATATCAGTTCCTGCTGGATATGAGCCAAAGCTGCACTGGGGCACCTGGACTCTGAAGAGGAAAAAAATAGCAGAGGATTTAATGGCAATCCACACATCCAGCATCATCCTGAGGAGTGTGCAAGGTGGAAAGGTTCCTCCTGTCCTGGAGACCTGGGCAAGCTCCCAGCTCTCAGAACAGCCCTTCTGAGCAAGATGAGGCTGTGCAGGCATTTCTGGGGTTTTATTTTGCAGGGGCTGAGCCTGGGAGGCACAGAGCTGAAGAGCCCAGTGCTACAGAGGCCTCGTTTTCCTGGGTCCTTTGCTGTCTGCTCACTGCCTGGCCCAGCCTTAGAGGAACTGGTTTGGTTCTGGTTTGGATCTTTAAACCAGGTGTAACCTCAGTGTGTAGGCACATACATGCTTTCCAGAAGTAGAGATGTACCAGTCTAAAATATATATCATAATCCACCAATACAAAAGCAATGTATTGCATGATTAGCTACAGATGTGTGCCTAGGGAGCTCAATTTTCATCATTTATAAATTCTGCCTTTTGTTCTGGCAGCTGCACATGTTTTGAAAAAAGCATTAAAAAAAAAAAAAAAAAAAAAAAAAGAAATTGTAAGGTTGCCTCTGGTTCCAAGCTACACTGTTACATCCTCCCAAGGAGCTGCAGCCTGCCCGCAGGTTTCTGAGCAGCTCAGGAGCCACACTGACCAACAAGCTTCTACTTTAGCAGCTACAAGAGCAGTTAAAATTAGAGAGCAATTTTAGCATTACCCTTCTGCACGTGTCCTGTCCAACCTGCTCAGAACATGCCAACCAGCTGCATCAGCCTCCAATTGTTATTTCTTCCAGATTTCTTGTGCAGAGCCCATCTTGATGTCTTTGAACCATTAAACCTCCAGCTCAGGCCCTGGCTGTGGGCTGAATCTCTTTCTTTTGTCTTTAATTCCCTGTCACCATCCATTATGCAAACTGAGGGAGATTGGTGCTCTCCTGACCACAGGCACCATCTTGATCCCAGCAGCAGGCTGGCAGGGTGGATGGACACAAAGGAGAGGGGATGGGGAGACTGGAAAGGATGGGAGAGCATAAGGGAAAAGTTGTTTTCATCCATCCTGCCCAGAGCCTGCTGATAACAGCTGTATTCCTGGCTCCTGGTCAGCTGTTCCCTCCCCAGGAACAACTGTAGCCAAGAGGCTGCCTGTGGAAACAGTGTTAGCAGATGGATGTAGCCTGGATCAGCCCTGGCTGGAGCAGTCACCAGGGCAACAGTGAAGGAAAAGATGAAAACAGGAGTAGGGGGGTAGTACTGAGCCATTTTAGTGTCAATAGGGATGGATTCCTCCTGGGTTCAGGCATTACCTGGAGTATTGTGTCCAGTTCTGGGCCCCTCAGTTCAAGAAGGACAGGGAAGTGCTTGAAAGAGTCCAGCGCAGAGCTACTGAGATGATTAAGGGAGTGGAACATCTCCCTTATGAGGAAAGGCTGAGGGAGCTGGGTCTCTTTAGTTTGGAGAAAAGGAGACTGAGGGGTGACCTCATCAATGTTTTCAAATATGTAAGGGGTGAGTGTCAGGGAGATGGAGTTAGGCTTTTCTCAGTGGTGACCAGTGATAGGACAAGGGGTAATGGGTGTAAATTGGAGCATAGGAGGTTCAAGTTGAATATCAGAAAAAATTTTTTTACTGTAAGGGTGACAGAGCCCTGGAACAGGCTGCCCAGGGGGGTTGTGGAGTCTCCTTCACTGGAGACATTCAAAACCCACCTGGACACGTTCCTAGGGGATGTACTCTAGGGGGCCCTGCTCTGGCAGGGGGGGTTGGACTAGATGATCTTTTGAGGTCCCTTCCAACCCCTAGGATTCTATGATTCTATGATTACAAATGATGCCCCATGTCCCATCTCATCATTACTGCACTTCCCTGTCTCTGGGGAGGTGGGGAGAGGAGCTGCTGGAAGGAACAGAAGAGAGATGTCTGCAGGAAACACAGGTGGTTTGGTCCTGATGCTCAGCCTTCTCTTTCAAGCCATTCTCTTTTCCTGGGCTTGGAGAGAAGCCTTCTCCCAGATTCCTGGTGAATATAATGGCAACATGAATGTGCTTGGAACTGGAGCTCTTGAATTCAGCTGCATCTCTCAGGCTCTTTCCAGAAGCTTCTTACTGACATTCTTGTCCCTGCTGATTCCTCTGCAATGCCAACAGAAAGTGCTCATCCTGCCCCAAGTGCCATCCCAGTGCTGGGCTGAGAAAACAGCCCAGAGGAAGCTTGGGGAAGCTGAGAGGCAGCAGTCTGCTGGGCTGATGGAACACAAAGCTATTTGCCAGGTATTCCATTCTTCCAAGACAAAGCAAAAAGGTTTTCTGGGTTTTAGAGCCAGTGCCTTCAGATATTTTTCTAAAAAGAAACAGCACTTCAGAATTAGCAGAGCCTCCTGGCCTGCAGAGCTGTCATCTCAAAAAGTGCCTCAGTGTCTGGAAAGTGTCTTTCTAGGGAAGAATCCAAAGATGAAAGTATTTCTCAGCCTATTTAGATTCCCTGAGGCATTATAAAGAGACATTTTGGGTATCTTTGGGCTCAGAGAATTCATTGATAAAGCCAATCACTTTTCTGACTGTGGCTGAGCACACTTGCTGGATCTGGCTTTGCTTAGGAATGTTCAGGAGTGACCTTTAAGATTTCAGGCTGTCTTTCTTTGACACAGAAAAAAAAAATAAATCAAGATATAGGAGACACTTGGCATATTTGCTCTTTGCAGTGGGTCAAAACACTCTGGTCACTATGCTCTGGGTTCTATAAAATTCCTCTATAAATTCTTATTTATACAGAACTCTTTTTCTGCCCAAACTTCTTCTGGAAATGACACAGAGAAACTCCCAGGCCCCACTGCCAGCCTGGGCATTTGTTTCCTGCTGCTCAACCTCAACCTGATATTTCTCACTATTTACATTCCTGCAGCCTCCAAAATCAGTTCCTTGCCCTCTTGGGCACAGGGCTTCTGGCAGCATTTCAGGCTGTAATTATACTGGTAAGAAGAGCTGGTGGGGAAGCTGGTTAATGTCAAGGTCTGCTGGAGGGCAGAGGACTGATTTCAAGCCATCCCACTAAATTAAAGTTTGTGGGTTTTTATTCAGAGCTCAAGCCAAGCTCCTTAAGCTTCAGAAAATGAACATGCTGCTGTAATGGAAACCCATTTCCAGGCAAATTCCTCTGATGTTGGAGCTGGATATGAAATATCCCAACTGATCTCCAGGGAAGTTGTGCCTGGAAAGAGCCCCTGGCTGGGCTGGGTGGTGGGTGCAGCACTTTCTGTCCCCATCCAGCCACAACTACAGAATCACCTCAAGAGATCCAAGCACGAGGGCCTGAGGGGGACCAACCCCAGAACTGTCACAGGATGGGGACTGGGGGGGTTGGGAGTGGCCCTGAAGAGGACTTGGGGGGGGACTGATGGCTGAGAAGCTCAAGATGAGCCAGCAGTGTGCTCAGAAAGCCAACTCTGTCCTAGGATGCAGCGAGAGGAAGGGAGGCAGCAGATCAAGAGAGGGGATTCTTCCCCCTCTGCTCTGCACTCAGAGCTCAAATCCTGCATCCAGGTCTGGTGTCCCCACCATGGGAAGGACACAGATCTGTTGGAATGAGTCCAGAGGAGCCAAACAAAGATGATCCAGGGGCTGGAGCATCTCTGCCATGAGAGGCTGAAGGAGCTGGGATTGTTCAGTCTGGAGAAGAGAAAACTCCAGGAGGACCCCCAATCCCTGAAGGGAACCCACAGGAAGGCTGCAGAGGGACTTTTCACCAGTGTCCAGAGACAGGACAAGGGGAAATGGATTGAAACTGAAGGTTCAGACTGGATCTTAGGAAGAAGTTGGTGGTGAGACTCTGGAACCCTCCCTGGAGGTGCTCAAGCCCAGGTTGGATGAGGCTTGAAGCAACCTGGGCTGGATGAGAGGTGTCCCTGGGCATGGCAGGAGGTTGGAAGAGATGATCTTTAATGTCCCTTCCAAACTCAGCCATCCTCTGATCCTGCTGGTGGAGAATATTGGGAACAGCTCTCCCTGCCCTGCTCTATACCTGTTGCCACATCCCAGCTTGCAACACAGAGAAAGTGTATTTTCCCCTCCTGGGGTGTGTGTAGCATATTCTGTAGCTGTTGTTCTGCTAGAGATGGGAATGCATGGGGTTTGTTTCCAAAAATTAGAGGAATTAAACATGCAATGCAGTTGGAGGCTGATTGATTAGAGGCACAGGATGCAAGGGAAGGAAGCAGTGCTACTGACTGGGAGGGGTTATGAGGCTTTGGAAGACAACTCTCAGGGGAAAAGACTTCATGGTACTCCAGAGTGCAACTGAACACATGATAGATTTAATACCTGATTATTACAAATTAACCATAAATTGAAAGCCAGACAGTTTCCTGTTCATGGGGGTGGAGATGGAATATTAAGTACTTCATGCAATTATAAGGAATTGTTTCCATTTGGCATAAATCATTCTCCAGTCTCCATTATATGCCTGTAAAAAGCCCAAGTGTCTTGGCTTCTCCATATAAATAACTTGCTTTAAAATTATTCTTGCAGGGTCTGTGAGTGATGGGCTAATCCTGTTATGAGATTTTAATGCCACATTACAGATTCAGCCTGGAATGATACTATTTAAACTACTTTACAGATGAAGAGCATAATCATCATTTTTCATTCCATACATTTTATTTTCCCTGTTAGTGCCTAATATCACTCAGGGCTGTCAGGAAGAGACAGTGCCACCAGGAAGCCCTGCACAAGGCTCCAGCTCCTGCAGCAAACTGCCCTCAGATGTATATTTTGATATCTCTGCACCTACCTATGGTATCTGTTCATCTGAAGTAGTGAACAGGATGCCAGATAAGCCACCCACGAGGTGACCAGCTCCAAAACCAGCTCCTGGTTTCCATGAAAACCACCCAGCTGGGACACTGAGGCAAACTTGCCACAGCCAACAGGTTCCTCTTGGAGCCTTACCACTTTTGGTGAAAGCTTGTGGTCCTCCCCACCCTATCTTTCTCCAGCTTTATCCATATTTCAGCCTGGAGAAGAGGAGGCTCAGGGGAGACCTCATCACTCTCTCCAACTCCCTGAAAGGAGGTTGGAGCCAGGGGGGGGTTGGGCTCTTTTCCCAGGCAACTCTCAGCAAGACAAGAGGGCACAAGAGGTCTCAAGTTGTGCCAGGGGAGGTTTAGGTTGGACATTAGAAAGAATTTCTTTACTGAGAGGGTGATCAGGCATTGGAATGGGCTGCCCAGGGAAGGGGTGGATTCTCCATCCCTGGAGATATTTCAAAAGAGCCTGGATGTGGCACTCAGTGCCATGGGCTGGGAACTGCAGCGGGAGTGGAGCAAGGGTTGGACTTGATGAGCTCTGAGGTCCCTTCCAACCCAGCCCATTCTATGATGCTATATGTAGCTTTATAATTAGCCTGAATAGCTAATTAGACCTATTTCTAGTTAGTGTTAGCTAGGATAGGAAGAATGGGAATTTCTCTGCTCCCTGGCATTTCCATGAGTTTCACCTAAGGAGAAGACACAGCTCACATCTCAGTTTTCACAGGAGATGATAAATCCCTGCTCAGAATCTGAAATCCTCACAGACCTGGAAGCTGTAGCTGGATGAATCTGGGAGGCCTCTGAAGCAACAGACCTTGCCAAAGGGTTTCCTTTGGGTCCCAGAGAGGTGGAAACCAGTGGAAATTCTTCCTCTGCTGGCTCTGCCAATCCCTGTTTCAGGAGAGAGGTGGAGAGGACTGCTGGCAACATCAGGTTTTAGTCAGGAGGCTAAGGTGGCTGTGGCAAACTTCACCAAAACAGTAGATATTGAACCCAAACCTCTGAGAGGCTGAGATACCTCACACCAACTATGATAGGGTTGGACCAGATGATCCTGGAGGTCCCTTCCAACCTGACATTCTAGGATTCAAATAAAGGGGACAAGAGGCCCCATCTGCTGAGCCCCTGCAAGCTCTGCTGTGACATTTTCAGGACATTTCTCCCTGCCAGGCAGTCACCACGTGGAGGGTGACCACAGAGACCTCCTGCATTTCCAGCTCTCAGTGCACATCTGGGCACAATCTGGCTCTCACTTCACTCCCTCAGAGTTCAGCTGCTGATTTCAAAAAGGAAAGGTCTGTGTTTTGTCACTGAGGTTTGAGCCCAGGAAGAGACTTTGTTCTCCCCTGAAGAGGCAGAGATGTGGCTTCCCAAGCAGAGGGCCAGGGCTGGCACTGCTCCATCCAGCTAATGCAAATCCATCCATTTACACCAATTAGGATCTGGTTACTGCAACATTAGACATCAATGCATTTTCAGACTCTCATTCCATTAGGTAGAGTCAAGCATGTGTTGGTATCATTGCACAGCAGAGGAGACTGAGAGGTTTAAATATTTAATTGCCTCCTATTTTTAGTCTTCTACAGGAAGGGAAAAGTTACTGGGAGACTGAGATTTTTTTTTTTCCTCTTTAAGAAATCAAGCTGGCACAGTAAATCTAAAATTGACTTCATTCAAAACTCTTTGAGTTAAATGCCTAGCAAACAACTTGTACAACAGTGTATTTCTGGCAGGTTTCTGCCTGTGGCCCCAGGGAATGACCCCAAGCTCCCTTCCCCATGGTCTCCTGCAGCACCAGCACTTCCCTTCTTGCAACCTTTAACCCTGCTCAGCTTCATTTCTGCAGCTAAATTACTGAAGAAGAAAAGGGAGGATCTCCTCCCTCCTCCCAGAGGATCTCCTGAGCATTACCATGGCAAACCAGAGATGCTGAGGCATGGAGAGCAATGCAGAACCCTGGAGCTGAAATTTCCAGCCATAGTTTTTTGGTTTTTTTTTTAAGATTTCTGAGATGTCAAAGCAATCATCCCCCTTCTTATGTTTGGGGAAAACTCAGAACAGAGAAAGGCACCTGGCACGATGCTCCTGGTCTCTAGCAGAGGCAAGAAAAGAGTTTTCATCCTCCCAACCCCAAGCCAGTTCTTTACATAGAAGGGAATAAGTTTTTTCCACCTTCTCCACCTATCTTCTGGGGTGCATTAGAAAGGGGGTGGTTAGTAGGTCAAGAGAGGTTCTCCTCCCCCTCTATTCTGCATTGCTGAGGCCACACCTGGAGTATTGTGTCCAGTTCTGGGCCCCTCAGTTCAAGAAGGACAGGGAAGTGCTTGAAAGAGTCCAGCACAGAGCTACTGAGATGATTAAGGGAGTGGAACATCTCCCTTATGAGGAAAGGCTGAGGGAGCTGGGTCTCTTTAGTTTGGAGAAAAGGAGACTGAGGGGTGACCTCATCAATGTTTTCAAATATGTAAGGGGTGAGTGTCAGGGAGATGGAGTTAGGCTTTTCTCAGTGGTGACCAGTGATAGGACAAGGGGTAATGGGTGTAAATTGGAGCATAGGAGGTTCAAGTTGAATATCAGAAAGAATTTTTTTACTGTAAGGGTGACGGAGCCCTGGAACAGGCTGCCCAGGGGGGTTGTGGAGTCTCCTTCACTGGAGACCTTCAAAACCCCCCTGGACACGTTCCTAGGGGATGTACTCTAGGGGGCCCTGCTCTGGCAGGGGGGGTTGGACTAGATGAGCTTTCCAGGTCCCTTCCAACCCCTAGGATTCTATGATTCTATGATTCTGTGATCTTACTCCTCAACATGGATGTTATGTGAGCAGAGCTTGGTGAAGAAAGGCAAGGCAGTGAAGGTGGGGTAGATTTACAAATAGTTTTAGATTTACAAATAGAACATTTTTCTGCAGGATGATCCTATTCCATTTATCTGCATTATTCTACTCACTGGAATAGGGTAACCTCTCAGCATTACAACAGTGACTGCAGCCACTGAATTCAATGCAGATTTCCTAACAATTTGGGCTCATCTTAAACTGCATTTTTCAGCAAGTTAGTTCCACTGGAGTTTTCCTTCACCTTGCCTCTCACTGCAGGCAAAACTATCTTCTGTACCAGCATGCACACTTTAAATGTTTGCAAAGTATGTGGGGCTCAGCCATGAACTGCAATCCCCTTGCTGTTAGCACTCAGCAGCAGCTCCACACAGAACTCTCTTCTGACTGCCAGACACGTACTCCTTGTAGAAAGGGGAAGATGTCTGCCAAATTGGTCTCATTTACTCAGCATCTTATTTGTTTTGTGTTTAGGGTCACAGCCTGGCAGCTGTCACCCCTCAAATTCTGCTAGGCAAAAGCTTGAAATAATTCTGTGCCTCTGAAGGGTTCCTTTAGGCTTTCCACTGATAGGGTTTGGGGAGTGAGGAGCAGCAGTGCTGGTGGATGCTGCAGCCTTTCCCTCCAGGTAATGGTTTCTATTTCTTCCAGTGCCCACAAGTAAGTGAATTCACCTCTTCTACCTTCAGCCTTGGGGATGATGCTTTCCTTAGCAAAGCATACAACATTCTCCTGTGTCTTGCCACCAGGAATTGCAGCTTTCCCTTTGGCTTGAGATTTGAAAGAATTAAGAGAGTTTTACTTAAAAAAAAAAAAATCTATTTAGAATGGTGGGCAAGGACAAAGACATGCTGAGTTCAGCACAGCACAAATACCTGCCCCGAGGAGATGCTTTTCCTCATCTTGGCTCCTGAGTTTTTATTTCACTGATCAATCACCAATGGCCATTATGTCAGCTTGGCTTCCTCTGACATCCAGGCACTGCTCTAATTCCCAGGCTGAATGGCTGATGGGCTGAGGAGGGGATGAGGGTGCTGCCTCTGGAGCCTGGCCCTCTCTCTCTCCCATTGTCCGTGACAGCTGATCAGACAGTGCTGGGGAATGTGCTATTTCATTTCTCTGCAATGAATCCACCAGCTCTGCCCTGTCACTGCAATTAGTCACCCCCTCTCAGTGCATTATAATCCTCACATATCACATCTCACCAACTCGTTCCTATAGTGTCAGGAACAAAGCTGGCTCAGGAACCTCAGGGAAGAGAAGGACCCAGAGGAAGTGACTGCCCGGGCGCGGTGGTCGGGGAGCAGCAGAAATAGGCAACTGGATCTAATATTAACCTGGGGTGAAAAAAATCAGAATGTAGTGGTGTGTTTTGGAGAGTTTTAAGTCTCCAAAGGAGGCTAAAACACCTCCCCCTGCCTGCTCTGAGCTGGGCAAGGGGTGTTCTTTCCAGTATCTGAAGGGGGATTTCAAGACGTGTAACGAGAGTACAAGGGGCAATGGTTTCAGACTTGAAAAGGGGAAATTTAGGTTAGACATGAGGAAAAACTTTTTCCTGTGTGGTTGGTGAGACACTGGAACAGCTTGCCCAGAGAAGCTGAGGCTTCTCCCTCCCTGGAAGTGTTGAAGGCCAGGTTGGATGGGGCTTGGAGCAACCTGGGCTGGTGAGAGGTGTCCCTGCCATCTTCCAACCCATGGAGGTTGGAACTGGTTGATCTTGAAGGTCCCTTCTGGCCCTACCCACTCTATAATTCTATGGGTTGTCAGCAACCAGAGAGAGAGAGCCAGAGAGAGAGAGAGGGAAGCTCTTGCACCTCATTTCAGTCAGAGGGAAAGCAGTGGTGTAAGCACAAACAGGTTTCTCATCAGAATATCCTCACCTATGCCTCACTCTGCAGGCTCAACCCATGCTGAGTAACACTGAACTCAAGACAAGCACAGCCAAAAGCAAAGCTGACCCTAACGTGCAGAACCTGGCAGTTTTATTCTTCAAAAGCTGCTCTAATAGCAACATTTAGGGGTGTTTGCTTCCCCCCTTAGTTGTATTTCCAGGGCCATTTAATTATTCAGTCCTTAGCAGCACGTTAAGTACTACTAGATTATTTAGTCTCTGTCTTCACTAAACTTGAATACCTACTCAACCACAGAAAGGAAGAAAATTGGCATCTCTCAGTTGTGGGAATGTAGCTCATGATTCATCACAGAGTTTTAGGCCAGCAAATGACAGGGGTAATGGTTATCACAAACCACCAGGCAGAGTAATGACAGACAGCTGCTGCAGGAAGAAGAGACCAATCAATAATTCATTTGATAGCCCTTGTGCAATTAATCACAATAAATTAACGTGGCTTTAATGTGGCACTAACATGCATTTCCTGGGCTCTCTGCTGTAATTTCACAATTAATGTGCCATCATTTCCAACTGCAGCTGTCCTGGCTCTGCAGACACACGGAAACCATCAGCAGCACCCAGCAGAGAGGGGAGAAAGAGCTGGAAAGCTTTCAAAGCTTTGGCTTCTGGGAGGTTCATCTGCCCAGCTAGGAGCTGTTTGCTTTTTTGCTCTCCTCAATCCACGTAGGACCAGGACTGTTTTCAGGCCCCAAAAAAGCTGAGCAGATATTTGCTGAGCCCAACTACTTTTTCATTAAGCAGGAGCTGCAGAGGCATCCAGGTGGGTGCAAGCCCCTGGACACAAACACACTGAAGCAGCAGCATAACTGTCACCAGGGGATGATTCCACCCAGACAAAAGTTAAAGAAGTTGTAAAGTTGTTCTCAACTCACTCATCAAGCAGAAAGACAGGGGCTTTTCATGCTAGCAAGCACTGCCAAGGAAAGCTCTTCAGCATGCTGCCTATCTGGAGCTGCTCAGCTGGTCAGATTAAAAGCTGGGGAGACATCTCCTGGAGAAGGGACAGACCTGGGGAAAGCATTTTGGGGTGATAAGGTTAAAAAAAATAACTCAGGGTGCCACAGGGGTTGTTTGTAAGGGGTTGCTATCAGAACATGGAACGCAATTCTCAGGAGAAGAAACAAAAATGCAATTCTCAGGAAAAAAACCAAAGTGAAACATTCTTATTATTATGATTATTACCTTGCTGGTCACATCCCCAAACACACAGCTCTGTAAGAAGCCCACGTGGCTTCTAGAAACACTACCTGGCTATCTCAGAGCTATATGAAGAGTTTCCAAACTCCCTGCCCCAATGGTGTTAAAAAGCAGCAGGTGAGGGTGGTTACTCCATCCCAGCTCAACCCAACCCTGCCCAGAGCAGCTGGGAGTGAGGGGCAAGGCAGAGGTTCCCCCACCGCTGGGCAAATCTTCACTTCAAGGCAAAGCTTGCAGTCTTGAGGGCTGTTCAGACACCAACCAACCAACCAGTCAATCCACCAACCAACCAACCAATCCACCAACCAACCCACCAACCAACCAACCCACCAACCAACCAGTCAATCCACCAACCAACCAACCAATCAATCCACCAACCAACCAACCAACCAATCCACCAACCAACCAACCAACCAGTCAATCCACCAACCAACCAGCCAATCCACCAACCAACCAATCCACCAACCAACCAACCAATCCACCAACCAACCAATCAATCCACCAACCCACCAACCAACCAACCAACCCACCAACCAACCAGCCAACCAATCCACCAACCAACCAACCAACCAACCCACCAACCAACCAACCAGTCAATCCACCAACCAACCAACCAACCCACCAACCCACCAACCAATCAATCCACCAACCCACCAACCAACCAACCAACCAACCCACCAACCAACCAACCAACCAATCCACCAACCAACCAACCAACCCACCAACCAATCAACCAGCCAATCCACCAACCAACCAACCCACCAAACAACCAGTCAATCCACCAACCAACCAACCAATCCACCAACCAACCAACCCAAGGACCTGGCCCCAAGATTTCAAGATCATTCCTAAATTTTTTCTTTTTTTTTTTACAAAAAAAAAAAAAACAACAAAACACAAACCCAAAACACACAAAAGAAGCAGGGGCAGCAGCCCAACTTCAGCATAAAGCACTTTGCCTTGGGCATCAACCTCATTAAGAATTTGTTCACACCTCTTTCTTATGCTGGGAGTCAAAGGAAAGATTTGTTTGATTTAGCTGCTTTGCAAACAACCCTTATAAACTCCTGCCATTCTCTCACCCCCCTTTCAAGTGCTATCTTTTTGTCCTTGGATGCTCTAAATTATTAACATATTTTACAGCGTGCTGGAGATAAAAGAGATCTTTCAACTTCCATTCTCTCACCCCTGGGTTGAGCCAGTCATGTTGTTCCTCACTGGATACCTTTGATCAACCTGCTTGTCGGATGTGAAACCCCAGGGCACCCCGAGTGAGGAGGGGATCCAGAGGGAGCCTTTCAGCAATCCCTTGCCATCAGGATTTGCTGCTGAGCTGGGGCAGCACTTTGAAGTCACCCAAGGCTCAGAGAGAGGTCATTCTTCATGGTAAGAGAAGCATAAATATAAAAAGGAGGACGTGCTGCTTATAAACATCTTATGGATCTAAACAGGCAGTGAGACAAATACCTGGGCTGGGTGGAACCAGAGGTAACAAATCATTCACTGTCCTTGACTCCAAGACTTTGACTTCCTGGATCTCCCATGAGGAAGGGTTTCTGTGGTACACTCATCCTCTCCAAACTTATTTTTCCACCTGTCCTTACTCTGAAATGTCATTGTCATACAGCAGGGCAGAGCAAGTAGTACCTTCCTCTGCACCTAACCCTGCCGCTTTTCTCGGGATTATTTAAATACTGCTCAGAATGGGAAGAGCCCAAACTAATCCACAGAGAGCACAGTGGACAGGAGCCAAAGCCTCTCCGGCTCCGTGTGAGCCTCTCCACATCCCAGCCTATCCCAAGCAGGATTGCACCTTCTGGCAGCTGACGGTCAAGCTCCTGGCATCATCATCATCATCATCATCAGCAGCAGCAGCAGCAGCAGCAGCAGCAGCAGCAGCAGCAGCAGCAGCGGCAGCAGCAGCAGCAGCTCCTTCCCGGCGTGTCCCAGGCGGGGACACGGAGCCATCTAGAGGAGAAGGAGCTTCAGTGACAGCAACAGCTCTGGGCAGCCTTGGTGTGCATTGCATCCTGGAGTCCGTTGCAGCATCCTGGTGTGCACTGCAGCAGCACTAGTGAACACTGCAGCATCCTGGTGTGCACTGCAGCAGCACTAGTGAACACTGCAGCATCCTGGTGTGCACTGCAGCAGCTTTGGAATGCCTTGCAGCATCCTGGTGTGCACTGCAGCAGCACTGGTGAACACTGCAGCAGCACTGGTGAACACTGCAGCATCCTGGTGTGCATTGCAGCATCCTGGTGTGCATTGCAGCATCCTGGTGTGCATTGCAGCTGCACTGGTGAACACTGCAGCAGCACTGGTGAACAGTGCAGCAGCGTTTTGTGCACTGCAGCAGCCCTGGTGAACCTCTACAGCAGCCTCAGCCAGCTCACACCTGTGACTGAAGCAGGAAGGGGTCCGGAGGGTATCTGGGGAGGGTTCAGTTTTTCCACAGGTACCCAGTTAAAAACAAGTGAACAAACTCGTGGTGCAGCCCCCGTGCAATCCTTGCTGCTGGCTGCCTGGAGCACCTTGTACCAAGCAAAGGTCACAGATAAGGGCTCACCAAGAAGTGTGAAATGCAAGGTGAAACGTAAAGGGCTGCAGCTGGGCGTCCCCTTGCCCCGTTCCACAGGAAAAGCTGGAGCTGGATTTTCCTCGGAAGAGGCGGGAGGCGTTTGGAGCTGGGAGCTGATTTTCCACCCGTGGGCAGGAGGCTGCAAGCTGCTTCCAGATGGTTCTGCAGCATCCAGGCTGAAGCACAAACTGCAGCTTCCCTCAGCTCCAGTTTGTTTGCTTTCCTGGCTCTGAACCCTTCCCAGAAAGGCACCGTGGAGGACACGGTCCAGTGCCCATCCAGCCCTCCAGCTGCCTCCTGGACAGAGCCAGGACCTGTTCAGCCCCTGCTCATGTTCTGGGCTGGCAGATGATGAATCCCTCTTTTAGGCCCAGAATGTTTATTGGGTTTTTTTCCAGATGGCCATTTATAGGTTTCTATGGGATGCAGCATCATTCCTTGTTTACCAAAGTTATGTTCCTCACCCAGTTTCAGCAGATGTCAGAACTCAGAGATTGTGCTACACAGAAAAGATTCTAATTTCCCACAAACTGCAAAGGTAATGTGGAAATTTTCTTAGAAAAGTGAATTTTTTTGTAAGTTCTGGGGCTCCTGCTTCAGAAACATTCCTCTTTAGGGGGAGAGTTGGACTAGAGGACCTCTAGAGGTCCTTTCACATTCTGATCATTTCTTTCTGTGATCACAGTTGGTTCAGAGCTTGACCAGACTGCCTCTGAACACACAAGAACAGCACAGAAACAAAGGATGTCCCTGAATTTACAGCCCTTGCAGATAAGACTCTGGTCAAATGAGAAGGAAAGCTCAGAAAGATGAAACACCCTGGTCACAGTCATGTCACAGTGGCCCAGCCATGAAGAGGTGACAGATTATCCACCCTTCAGCCCTCTTGTCTTAGAGCCCAACGCCTGCAAGCTCAGCTGAGCATGGATGTTCAGTGCTTGCAGTCTTTGAGGACCACCCCAACAGACATAAAAATCACCAGGTACCTCTTACTGAGAAGAAATTCCATCCAATTTTTCCACAGAAAAAGCCCTGGAGCAGGATAGCTTTAAGGCAGCTCCTCTGCTATCATTTAGGGAACAGATTTCAGAGGTGGAACATTCAGAGCTCTTTTATCTCGAGGTATTCAGAGAATAAATATTTTTGAACTTTTATGGCACAAGTGACTTTTCTGAAGGATCCCTACACCAAAGTGCTCCTGTTTTGCACCTATGGGTAAGGTAGCAGGAAAGTGTCAGTATAAAGGTATAAAACTGACACTTTCCATCTCTTTTTGGGCAGTTTACAGACATGCTCAAGGGGCCAGAGATTTGAAGATGGAAAAAACCCAAACATGTTTTTTTTGTAATCTCAGAGATCTTCTCTGAATGTGACTCTGCAGACTTTGTAACTGTGTGGCTCTTGTTTATTTAATGACAGTACCTGGCTGGCTCTTCAAACTCCAGCTCTTGAAACTCCAGCCTGGATCCAAGCTGTAAGAACCTTTACTCTCCTCACTGCCTGTGTCTCATTTGTCCTTTTTGTAGGTC
Organism: Heliangelus exortis; assembly: GCF_036169615.1. Classification (NCBI taxonomy): domain Eukaryota; kingdom Metazoa; phylum Chordata; class Aves; order Apodiformes; family Trochilidae; genus Heliangelus; species Heliangelus exortis. Next base: position 1,942,438 of record NC_092429.1, read on the forward strand.
TCAACACTGCAGTGTGAATTACTTAGGGATGGCTGCAACTGACAAGCCTGGAAGAGAAAAGAGCCATGTACAGCTCTTTCAGGAAAAGTACAATATGCCACATTCAGACATTTCATATCCAGTGTAAAGACCAGAACACAGGAAATCTGGAGCCCAAAATTAGGTTTGTTTTGTCTGAATATAGCCATAGTCTGAGTTTGATATAAGCAATGGTCTCTTCTCACTTGTTAAACTATATTTTTCTTCCTAGTAGTTCCTACATCTTGTCATTGCTCTAAACCCAGCAGAGGTCAGAAGACCTATAAATACCAAGCTAGCCAGTAAGATCCAAAAAAATTTACACAGCCACAAACCACCAAGGGCAAGAGGAAGACCCAAATCCTGGAAAAAAACCCAAACCTGCATGCACAAACCAGAGTCTCATCCCATTCCTATTCCATCTCTAACTGAGGCTGACAGCACAGTGCTGGAAAAACCAACCAACCCCAACCAAGCCCTGAAGAGTTACCTGGTAGGAATGGTCTAAAAATCCTTGAACTGTTTAAAATGTAATAAAGCACTTGTTTATCTGTACATGAAGTCTCCCTGATTTAATCCTGTAATCTTTTGTCAGAGAATTAGCCTCACTAGACTGTCCACTTCCTTCCCCTGTCCTTTCTCTTGTTGCCATGTCCCTCTTCACCAGCTCTTTGCCTTTCTGCTAGGAGCTCAGATCTCAAATAAAAGGAATATCAGTAATAACTGAAGGAAACAAAGCACAGCAGGGAAGAGTAGAAAGGAGGCTTCTCAAACAAGGCAAAACACATTTTTCACTTTAAAGACAGGCCCAAATTTATCCCACTAGATGAAACTGCATCTGCTGGGGATGTGTGGGTTCACATGCACTATAAATAGGGAAGTATTTGTATAACAAGCTGCAGAATAACACAACAAACTCCATTCTTCATCTGTCTGACAGCTCTGCCTGAAATCTGGCCACTAATCTCTTGAAACTCCAACTTTATGGATTCTTCCAAACTCTTCTGGGCAACTGCTTTTTAACCTGTCAAAGCCAAAGCTTCTTTCTGAGGCTCTGGATGAGAGAAACATCCTTTCCACCCCTCCCAGCATTATCAGAATTAACAATTCTGTCAGCAGGATTCCCATTTGCTCCTTTATAGCTTTAGGACTCTGCTGTGTTAACAATATTATAATTTGGTTTTGTCAGTTAAGTCAGCCCATATGCCTCTACTGCAAACAAGGAACAGATTTATTGAGAAAATGGTGCTATTTTTAAACATTTTTTTTTTCTGACTAATTTGCAGCCAATTAGTGATGTCATGGACTTTGAATGTTAGAAAATCACAATGCTCCAAACCACTGAGCTCTGCTTTGTATACTAGTTAAAAAAAACAACCAAAAAACCCCCCCCCAAAATGACAAAACATAAAGAAGAGCTTAGAAGACTTATATTTTTCACATGCAAAACATGTTTCAGGTCATGAAACAACTGCCCATCCACTCAAGAAGAAAGTGTATGGTGTTTCCCCTGGAAGGTACTGACAAAACCATCATTTTCAATGTGTCACCTTATTTTCTTTCCAAGCAGTGGCTTGGTAACAAAAAGAGGCTGAGAAGAAAAAAAAAAAGAGTGGGAAAGCAGTGTAATCAAGCTGCAAATTCCACTTCTTAGTCAGCTGCTCTCAGTAAGCAGCTTCACCCCTCTGCTGGGCTGCCCAACCTTCAGTCCTGCTCCTTATCCTGCTGAGCATGAAGGGTTCAAGCCTGCAGTGATTTGTTGTCCCTTTGGTTAAAAAAGGTCCTGCAGTCCCTTTGGTTAAAAAATAAAATATTTCAGGAGCTCAGACAACAGCTGGCTGCCCCTCCCTGAAGCTAAAGTGGAGCCTTGGGTGGAGACAGCAGCTCTGCAGTGGCCACTGGAGTCCCTCCAGTCCCACCAGTTCCATCTCAGCTCTGCTGTCTGCTTGGCTCCAGTAGAAAAACCCAAAGATTTTCCTCTTCCTGTGTTCAAGTTCTCCTCTAGGCCTCACTCTCAGTAAGAAAATCTGCACGTGTATGACACTGATTTTTCTTCCATAGCATCTGGCTCTCTCCATAATTTCCAATACATTTTTTCCCCCTGGGTGGAAGCACATTTAAAGCCACAAATGACAACACTCAAATACTTGATTCAAGATTCCCAGCAGCATTAAATTGCAATGAAGTTGTGGCAGACTTCCACTGATGGAAGAAAGAGGGGAAAATCGTGTCATACATATTCAAAGAAAAGATTAATTCATCTGCTACTGACTCTTTACCTGGAGATGGGCAGTTTTCTGCCTCTGTTTTGCTCATTTCAACCCAGCTTTTTTGTTTCCTTTGCTTTCTGATGAGCAGAGAGATGATACCACTGCATCTGCAAGGAAAAATACAACTTGCTGAACATCTTGCTGAACACCTTTCAGGAGTGAGTCTCAGCCTCTACCATCAGCCTCTATTTAAGTGCTGCTGCAAACTCTGCTGCTTGCCTTGGGACTCCTAAAGCTCCCCAGATTTTAATTGCATTTTTACACCTTGCAGCTCCACCTTTCTCTGTGCTTTGCCCTGGTTTCTTTAGGAACATTCATTCAGTTCTTCCTCAGGTTGATGTGCACCAAGAAAATCAAGTTGGCATACACTTTGTTATGCCAATTTTCCAGAACAGGCACAATGCCCACTTCAGCTCCTCTCTGCTTCAAACAACTGCTCATAAAAAGCTTCTGGGGACAGGTATTTTCTAAAGAAACATGTTTGTTTTTTGCTTTTGCTCTTTACCCATGAACCAAACTTGAGTTGACACACACACACCCCCCCTGGTTTCTACCAGGGTATCATTCCTGCTGACATCCCTTGGATGTCAACCTTGGATCCATCTGAACAGTTCATGTCTAACCAAAAAATGTCCTTTCCCATCTGGGCTCAGCTTTCCCCCCACTTTGGAGTTCAAAGCTTATGTTTGAGTTAAAGCAGAGAACCAGCCTGTCAGATCCTCTCTCCCAGGCCAGCAGCATGGGCTGTGTGCAGGTCTCTTTCTCTGCTCTCTTCCCAAGAAGATTTTTTTCAATGAGAAACCTCTGGAAGATGCCAAAACCCTTTGGCTGAGCAGCTGCAGCATATAAAGAGCTGAAGCCCACACAGACTGGAGAGGTTTTATCCTGTAACATGCTGAGAGCTTTGACCCAGGCTCAGGGAAGCACTAATCACACAACCAACTCTCCAAGCACTATTAAAGCCCTTGGGAGTTAATAGCTTGGTGTTAATTGCCAACTTGTCAGTTTTAAAGATCATTATGTGGGAAGAGCTTTGCTGGCTCATGACCATCTTGCTGAACACCTTTCAGGAGTGAGTCTCAGAAGCATATGAAATGGCCCAAAACAACTTATGTTCTCCAAAAGATAAGAAATGGGGAAGGTAAAAATGAAAAACCACTAAAAATGTACTATTTCACTTGTACCCTAACCTTTTTTTTTTTTTTTTTTTAAACAGATTATACAATAACATTTGTACACACAACTTGATTTGATCATGACATGGTCCTCAGCCTTGTTACATCCCCTCCAGCTTCAGCAAATTAACCCTCACTTTGTATTTTAAATTTTTTAGGGGAAAAAAACCCCAAAACAACAAAAAACCCAACAATTCTGAAAAGTAGAGGTGTACTAGAGATGAAATGGCACAAGAGAGAGATTAAATAAAATTCTTAAAGATCACTCATGGCCTCCACTGTCATTCCCCCAGTGTCAAGCACTGCTCTTTAGTTTGACTTCTCAGGATTTCTCTTCTCTGTCCAAATGTAGCTGAAAACTGGAGAGAAAACTGCTGTGAAGTAAACAAGAATCAGAGAATAATATCCTTGAAATGATAAGCCAACTTGTCCCTCTGTGTGACACTCTTTGGCTTTTAGAGGATATTTTTTATGTTCATAACTTTCTGGAACACTTATTATTGTAGTGGGGGAAAAACGGTCCTTAATTAACTGCTGTTAATCAGATGTTGGATTGATTTCTCACGAAACAAAACCGAGGAACCATCAAACCAGAGCATCTGGTCACTTCATTCGCTTTCCAGCCACAAGATGGCAAACCAGCTTGCAACATGCAACGAAATCCCAGCACCTTCGGGTTTTAAGGCCAAGACACACCTACAAATCCTGACCCTCTCTTCTTTGCCATCTTCTCTTCTCAGGAGTGATTTGTCGAGAGCATGGGGTGGTTGAGGAGCGTTCTGAGGCTGCCTGGGATATCAGAGGGGGATATAAAAAAAAATAAATAAAATAAAATAATAAATAAAAAAAAAAATTTTTGGGGAAAATAAAAAATCGGGGAAATAAAAAAAAAAAAAAAAAGCCTTAAAGATCTAAGTATAAATCTAAGTGCACATTTTTTATTTTGTGGATTTTATTTTCATCCCACACACCACTCCTCTACCATCAGCCTCTATTTAAGTGCTGCTGCAAACTCTGCTGCTTGCCCTGGGACTCCTAAAGCTCCCCAGATTTTAATTGCATTTTTACACCTTGCAGCTCCACCTTTCTCTGTGCTTTGCCCTGGTTTCTGTAGGAACATTCATTCAGTTCTTCCTCAGGTTGATGTGCACCAAGCTTCTCATTACAGCTCCACAAATCACTGCTCCCTGAAGGCTTCCACTGGTTTAATGATGTCAAAATGGCCACTGTAATTAGTGACCATGTGAAAAACCCAGTGGAGGAAACTGCTCAGAGTAACCTGACCAAACCCAAGCTGCATTTCTAATCTCTTTTATAGAAGTGACTGAATGAGGAGATCCAGTTTTTTACAAAGAAAACACATTTAGGTCTGAATGTCTGCCTTATTATTTCACTGATATTACCATTGCTGCTGCTGCTGCACTTATGTCAGCAAATTTTGGGCCTCTTTCCTCTCTAATCCCATGCCAGGAGTTAAGAACAGGCTGCAAGCTTTTAAAAAACAAGCATGTTTTGGGAGCTGTTTGCAATTGAGGAGGAAAGAGAAACTAAAAGAAAAAAAAAAAAAACAAACCAAAAAAAGCACAAAAAACCCAAACCCAAAAAAAAAAAAAACAATACAAAAGGAGAGGCAACCTTGTGTTTGAACCTGCAGCTGAACACTTGGACCTGGCTTTGATCTTCTTGTTCAAAGGCAAGAAGAAATCTGTCCCGAGCCCACTACCTGCTGCCACCAGGTGGCACCGAGATGTCCCCAATTCCCCAAACCCCAGGAATGGGCCTCCCCAACCCGATCAGAAAGTTCACCTTTGCAATTTCCTCTCTAGTTCTTTGGGATTGAATGGGGAGGGGGAAAGGGAAATAAATCAGTGCCACGGGGGCTGAAGACACCACCCCAAACCAAGGCCAGGTTGGCTGAGCTGTGAGGACACAAAAAGGGACACGGGCAGTGTTGGTGGCAGTGTCATAGCAGGGTGTGTGGCACTGCAGAATGGAACAATTATCAAAGCTATAAAACAAAGGAGTTCTGTTAAAGGACATAAAAAGAAGGAAGCCATGTCAAAGGAGAATTAACCCTATATTCCCAGGGCTTCTTGGGAAAGTAAAAAAAAAAAATGACTTCATCTGAATTCAGGGCTTGCTGTCCTTCAAAGTCACTGAAGCACAGTCCTTTCCTTCCTAACTGATGTTGAAAATAAATGGGATTCAAAGGGAAAAGGGATTTTTAAAGAACTGTTTTAGTTACCAGAGAAGAAATAAGAAGGAAGAAAAGCTCCAGTCACCTCTGAGACATGAGGCAGCATCCTGGCTTTGCAGCTTCCCTGAATTTTCTCCACTAACTGAGCCACAGGAGGATTCAAGAGTAAAATTTAAGAACCTTGATCACACCTTCAGCTGACCTTACATGTGTGTAACTTCCCAGTTACTACAAGGAGTTTGTTCCAGTAACTCAGAGCTGTGTTGGGGAGGGAAACCCTCCTTTCTGAGCAGTGAAACTGCTGGTTTGGTCAGGAACCCTCCCAGCTGCCATGTGCTCTTCCCTCTTCAACCTGTCCCCTCCCCAGATGCACCTTATGGGGGAACATTTGTCTTAGGAGTTGAAATTTAAGATAAAAAATGAAATTTAAAATAAGGTGAGAACTGCTACAGCCTAAGGACACACAAATATCCATAACCTGCAAATAGGATGCTACCCAATCTCATTATATTCATGGTGCTCATAATAAAATCCTGGCTTTATTACACTTTCTTGTGAATGTTTTATTCCCTCTCAATTTTCCTCTCCTGAGGCTGCTTGGGGACTGTTGGTAACTACAGACCCTGATCTCACACCCATGGGTGAGAAATTCAAAGGAGCTCCACTGAAACCACCCTGTTGCTTCCTAGAAATCACCTGAACATGTTCTGGCATAATTTAGGATTGAATCTGGACTTAGGACTTACACTCAAGGGGTGTCCTAAATTATGCCAGACTGTGGCTCTGTGACTGCACAGATGCAGTTGAAGCACATTCAGTCTCCTCTGCCTGGGAACTGATTCTTGGGGTTGCCAAAAAATTATTCCATGTGTTCAGAGCCCCTTGTCCTTCTTGGGTGCTGGCCAGAGCAGTCAGTGTGTGCTCCTTAGCTCTGCTCCATGTGAAGGCTTCTCTGCTGCTCCTAAAGAGCATGAGAGGAAATCATGGCCCTCAAGCTCTGCCAGATCACCAAATTACAGAATTATTGGGGTTGGAAAAGACCTTTTAGATCAAGCCCAACTGTTACCACCACCACTAAACCATGTCCCTCCAGCACTACATCACCCCCTGTGCTGGCTTTGTACCATGCCAAGCACACTGCTTGACCCAAACCAGATTCTGAAGGCACCAGAAGGTGGCCTGGCTGTCCCCAGAGACATGAGCTCATGTCCCCACACCATCTTCACCACAAGTTTTGGCCCCCTGGCCTCACCAGCCTGGCTCCAGGCACAAGTTTTGGCCCCCTGGCCTCACCAGCCTGGCTCCAGGCACTCCCCCAGCCACCCTGGGGTACATCTGGCACAGCATCAGTGTTGCAGAACCAGGCACATCTTACATGGACTTTCAAAATGCTCCCTTGCTCTTTGAGATAGGTTTTCCAGACCATGCCCTGGAGTAATCTTCAAATCAAATGCTTCTGTTCCCTCTGAAAACATAAATCCAGAGCAAGGGAGGAGTTGCTGGCAGTCACAGAATTTGTTGGTTCACACAAGCACTCCTGTATAACTTTCACAAAAGAGCTTAATTAATTGTGTGGATTTAAAGCCCTTCCTGTGTTCATGGTTGACAAATGGCAGCCAGGAATGGGTGCACAAGGCTGCAAGACACCCAAGAGGAATGACTTCCCCAAGAAATCAGGACTGCTGCTGAAAGCAATAGCAAAGATTCTTTTGATATCCTTCCCTTCTGCTCCAAGGAAAATAAAAAGTCATTTAAAATCATTTGTGAAGTAAATCTCACTCAGGGAAGAAATACTATTGCTGTTGGGTAGCATTTTGTAAAATCCAGTGTGAATTTTTGCACTTATTCTCTGCCTCAGCTCCAAAGTGCACAAATCTTGGACATAAATGCAGCAAAGTGCCTGTTTAAATGTGATTTCTCTATGGCTCATCATGTTGGGCTACTCACACTCTACTCTATACCTACATTACTTTTACTAAGCTGAGAGAACCCTCCAGATAAAGCAACTTGCATTCCATGACAGCTGAAAAGAGCCCAAGCTGGTGCTGCCATGACCCCATCATCTCTCAGGCTTTTGTCCACACATTCCTATCCCTCCCCAGGGTTCATCTGATCCTGCTGTGAACTTGAGAGAGAAGCCATCAGAAAAACCAAATACAATAAAATTAAAAAAAAAAAAAGATCATTTTCTCCTAGTTTGGCTTCCTGAGCTGTGACACCACAGGGTCAGGCAGGCACCAGTGCTGGGCTGAGGGAGGGGACACAGCCCACAGCCACTTCCAGGAGGTTTAAACTGCCATGGAAAGTCATCTTTAATCAGAAAGTCTCCAGCAGCACATTCCCATTCCCCTCAGGACCAGTTCTGGCATCCATAGAATCTTCCTGTCAGCTCATTTGTCCACAGGCAGAGCAGGGAATTCCCTTCTCTGGGGTTGGGGATGGGATGGTGACCAAGCAGCAGCTGTGGTTGGTATCCAGGAATGGGAAGGAGCCTTCCCCTTTTTGGCAGAAGTCACAGTGGCTCATCTCATCCCACCCTTCCTTGCCACCACCCAAGCCCTGAGTGGTTTTATGGTGGTTTCACCACTGACTTCCTGAGCTGGGGTTTTTGATGAGGTGTGTGTCTCCTCCAGAGCAAGGCAAGAAAGAAGTTCCTGAGGCCCAAGGTGCCCAGGAGAGCACAGGAAACACTTTTCCTCCTACACTGCTTGGGTCTGGCTGAAGGCTCTTGCTCCATCACCAGAAAACTGTCAAGAACACTTTTCCCAAATCCCATCTCAGGACACTTCTGAAGCTGCTCAGAATACTGAACATTTCTTCAGTGAGATGGTTTTAGGGGAAGGAAGAAAATTAAAAATAACATCCCCTTTACTGGGCTCCACCAGAAAGCTGGCAAACTCACATGAGACTCTTGTCTCTAGCTTGTGGCTTGCCAGCATCATCTGCCTCAGTGCCCTCTTAAAGCTCTGCATTACCTCAGCATTATTCCTCCTGCTTCTATAAAAATAAGAAGTGATGGGGGAGGGCAGATGAAATGGTAAACAAAACATGTTGGGCCAGTGCAGTTTTATACACAACAAAGCACTGAATCACCCACTGTCTGAGTAATGAAATCCCCTGTGATCCCACTACAGTTCATTATCTTCCAGGAAGTCACAGGGGAAGTGAGAGGAAAACACCAGTTCTGAACAAGCATAGAGTCTGGAGCTGAGTGATCAACATTATTTTTGTCTCTTTGATATCCTTCCAACCTCCTTTGCACTGCAGTCCTGGGAAATGTCAAAAGCTGCTTGCCAGAGGCCTTTTGCTTTTAGCAATATTTAAAGCTGTGGCCATAAAAGGAACCAATTCCACTACAGATCTGATTTCCTTCCATTCCACACTTGCAGCTTGCAAGGAAACCAATGGAAGCTGAGTCTCAAAGACACAAAGAGATCACTTTGGAAGCCACACACTGAAGATTATTTGTTTGGGGCTTGCAGCTGATCTGAACAAAAAAGTCTACAAAAATTCTACAGTGCTACTGTGATCTAGAATTCACCCTCAGCAGGGCCAACATTTCATCCTTCATGTCCCAGACACATCCCCACTGCTAGGGTCTGGAAACAGAATGAGTGAGGAATCCCCTGCACTGGGGCTGAGAAGTTCTTGTCCTCCAGAAAACTGCCAGCAGGCCAAGTAGTGCCAAATTCTGGAGGGAAGCAAAGGCACCTGTAGAGACAAAAAGAATCTGGCTCCATTTGCTAGCCCAAAAGTTAGCTTCAGGAATAATTTAGCAGTGATGCCATTTACCATCCCAGCAGTAGAAAAAGAAATACATCATAAAAATGATCCTGATTTGTGGTTTGCTTTATTGTTTGCTCATTTTTTTTCTTCACTGGTTTCCTTATTTTATTTATCACTATAACAAATGACCTTAAAAATATGTATGACTTGAAATAAATACCATTGATTACCTCAAATAAAACTATCACTTGGTCTAACAGTGACAAATTTCCTGGCTATGCTCCTGTAGGCCAAGAACTTGTTTCATTTAGGAACAAGAGTTGCTGGCAGTAGCTGGGAAGGAAACTGCTTGCCAAAAGCCTTCATAGGAAATTAAATAATTGAGAATATTCACTAACAGGAAAAAAAAAAAGAAAATAATTGCTCTCTTTAGCATACAGGGCCAAATATCCTGGACTTCAATTGCTTTTTCTGAAAGAGCAGCAGTGAAAGCAGAATGTCCATCCCAATTTGTTACCTGAAGAGCCTTCAGCTGGCTGGGAAAGCTTCAGGGAGGAAACACAAAGCTTCTCACTACCACCAAGTTCTACAATGAAAAACTTTTCTTTTAAACCATTTCTCCTCTGGACCCTCCTGCTATAAACTGATTCTGTTCAGTGGATTCTGTGCTAGGTTTGTAACAGAGGAGGAACTTAACTTCCACCTCTCTCTTTAATAGTTTTCTCTGCAAGAATGGGCATCTGGGAGATCCTGGCCTCAAGTGTCCTTTCCATGCAGTGGAGTTTTTAGTCCCTAAAAGACTGGAAAGTGAAGGAACATGGAGAGGCAGCTGACCTGTGATCCTCCTGGCCTTCTGCAAGCACAGCTTCCCTGCCTTCACACTAGTGGCAGCTTCCTTATGATCACCAGACTTGAGACACTTTGTAACACTGTAAAAAAAAATAAAATAAAATAAAAAAACCTTACAGGATCCATGGCTGCTCCCTCCCCTCAGCCTGGGGGCACTTGCTGAGCAGACTGAGAGAAGCTCTGCCCCAAGTCTTACCCTCCAGATCTGGCAGCTGATCCCTGGAAAAAAGGAGCACTGGGCTTGATCACCCACACCCACCCTTTAAAAATCCTGGAGAAGAGTTTGCTGGGAATCACTGAGGAGGAGGATTCCTGGCTGAAGGCCTTATTTAAGGAACAGCCAGGAAGGAAATGTAGAAATGGGCTTCTCTGGAGGTGGAGGACTTGTAGGGACCTTCCTTTGGGAAAGAAGGTTTGTTGGTTTTTTTTTTTCTCTCCATTCCAGAAATATTTGAGTAGGGGAGGAGACAGAGACTTGAATGAGGGTTTCTGGCTGCTTTTGCTGGCTGGTTTGAATGGACAGAGTATTGTTTTCTGTTTGTTTCCTTGAAATACAGCCAATATTTGATGAGAGGCTGGGCTGTGCTTAGACCAGAGGGTAGAGAAACCAGCTGGTGTGTCAGAGAGAAACTCTCAGCATTTCCCCTCTCCCTGTTTCATCTCAGGGATATTTATCTTATTTATTTCTGCTCACCAGAAAGCAGGAATTGTGCTGAGTCTCATTCACCACTATTTCATCACTATTTGTAAGACCAGGCCACATCTTTGCTTTCAAAACTCTTCTTCTGGTGCATTAAAATGAAATCAGCATTCAAATTTCCTTGTTTTAGAATTGTTTAAAGAGTTTTTAAAGCATTTGTTTATGAATAATAACAACAATAACAACAAAAAAGAGAGTGTTACCTTCTGGCTGGAGGCTCTGACACACTGCAAAACCATTTGCCATATATAAAAATAATAATTGAGTTTCACCACTTTTGCTGTATCCATGTTCTCTGCATTTTCTGTTTCTGGATTGGAAAGCATCACCTAAAATTACACAGCTCTGCTCAAACTATTTGCTCAGTGGGCAGAATAATCACAGTAACCTTTTAATTCTGGTATTTTGGAAAAAAAAAAAAAAAAAAGACACCATATTCTTGCTCCTTTCAGTTTTCCCCTTCATTCTCTCCTAAATCCCAGCAGACATGTGGAAATGACACATGACTTTGCCATTTCTTTTACTCATAATCAATACAAAGCTGTCTGAAAAAAATCCTGCACACACCTGGGGGAACCTATCCAGCTAGGAGAGGAGATCCCAGTGTCATTTAAAGGGATGGCAGGCAGTGAGTGAGGCTGAAAAGGAATATATAAAGAAGGGAAAAGAGTGCTCCTTGAAAAAAATCAGGATTGATTCATCCTTAAAAACCAAACAACAAAGCCAGAAGGGGAAGTAAATCTGAAACATAGAGGCCCACGTGGCAAAATGAAGCAGGACTTCACTTAACACTCATCTTAAGACTCATCCCAACACTTCCTATCAAGATGGACAGCACCAGAAAAAATTAAAAGTAAAATTATCAGCCCCTTATAGCATTTTTCTGAAGTGCAGAGAGCTGGGTAGGCACAGGCCTCTTGAGCAGTTGACTTACAGAAGATAAAAGTGTGTAAATCCTAAAGATCAAAGGAACCAGTTAGCCTGGGCTATCTAAAAATTAGCACTGGTAACAACTCCAGTGATAGTCACTGGTTTCATCATCTGTTTTCAGCAGAGTTTAGGAGCTGCCAAAAGAGCCACTGGTGAAGAAGTGCAGAAGTGAACAGAAATTATTCCCCTTTGCAGAGAAGAACAGCCAACAGATCCCATTTACCCCAGCTCAGGAGTCATCTGGGAGGTTCTATTTTTAAATTCACAGCCACTAAATAAAGCATGTTTAACGTTTGCTGACAGAGAAGACATGTAAACCTCTACCTTTTTCTTTACCCAGATAGCAAATAAAATGTTATTTATGGTTACCTTACCCCTCCACTCCTCAGGGTTGTCAAGGAAATCTATACATGAAGTAGGGATCCTCTGCATGAGGGGAGAATATTCAGATGTTGCATAAATTTAAGACAGGGCAGCTCTTGTTGCCAAGCACCAAGGGAACTAGAGATCATTGCTGTTTGCCCTGCATATCTTGTCTTTTAAAATTACTAAAAATCTATCCACACACTTCCTGCCTATGGGACTATTTGCATGGTTTCCCAGATATGTTCCCATTTTTCTACACAGGAAAAAAAAAAAAAAAAAAATCTGTGCTGGCCAAAACTGTTAAAAAGTCTATATTTGCCCAGGACTTTTGGATATTTAATAGCCAGGATAGAACAACAGCTCAATAGTTTCTACAAGCCTGTTGTATCTCAGTCCTGCACTGATAAAATGAACAGTGATATGCAGCAAGTCCTACCTGGAAGGTCTCCCTGCTTCTTATCCTGGAGATAAGATCCCATGACTGTTACCTTCTCCCTTCTCCTCTGTTCCTTATGATTTTTCACATTCCTCACTGAGGTTCTAGTTAACACCATCCACCACATGTTGATGTTTTGAACCACTACAGGATGAAGCCAGGAGCTGGGTGCTGGGTTCCCACCACCCTCCTCTAGGAATAGCAGTGAATAAACACAACTGTATCAGCAAGATGGGAAAAAAACCACCCCACCCAGGATCTCCCATCAGCTGCTGCAGTGGAGAACATTGGATCAACACCACCCAACCCTTCTTTCTGCACCAGCAGGGAACAATCCAGCATTTCCACCTTGGACAATGCAGGGCAGCAGCTTTTCTGGGATACAAACCAGTATTAGTGTTAAGGCTTGGTCCTGCTCTGTTAAGTGGTCTGCATATTTTCAGGGCCGAGACTAACTACCAGATAAGACAAGAAATACATAAATTTTACTGTAAAGGAATTGCCTGCAAAGCAATGTTTGAAAGGCCTGTTATTTATGCTGCAATGCTGAGCACTCAGAAATGAGGAAAGGCCAGATTTATGGCTTCTTGTGCAATCCTCATGGCTTGGCTACTTCAGAAGGCTCACTTCCTTAGGAACAGAGATTTTTTTAAGTATCAACTAAGTTATGCCCACCAAAAAAAAGACATTGTAACTTTCTAATCAAACCTCCAATCCTTTTGATGTCAACTATCTCTGGATAAAGCCTCTGTGAACCAAGTTTGGAATAATTATCCCATTTCTGATGCTGCTTCCTGCTATGCCATAAGAGACTGTCCAGACCATCTGTTTATTTGGGGGGGCTCCCCCCGTGGTTCCCAGCCCATGGCACTGAGTGCCACATTCAGTCTCTTCTTAAAAAACTCCAGGGATGGAGAATCCACCCCCTTCCTGGGCAGCCCATTCCAATCCCTTCCCAGCCTCCTTGCTCTTCTCTGGACCTGCTCCAGCATCTCCATCTCCTTCCTTAGCTGAGGGCCCCAGAACTGGACACAGGACTCAAGCTGTATCAACCCCTTCCCTGGACCTGTTGGCCACACTGTTCCTGGTCCAGGCCAGGATGTCCTTGCCCTTCTTGGCCACCTGGGCACACTGCTGGCTCATGTTCAGCTTCCTGGCAATCCAGACTCCCAGGTCCCTTTCTGCCACTCTGTGCCCAGCCCGGAGCTCCCCATGGGGTTGTTGTGTTGAATCTCATCCCCTCAGGATCAGCCCAACTCTCCAGTCTGCCCAGTTCCCTCTGCAGAGCCCTCCTGCCTTCCACCTGATCCACACTCCCCCTCAACTTAGTGTCATACAGTTATACCTGAACGAATTTTAAAATAATTCTATAAATATCATGTTCCTGAGTCCTGGGGAAGGGCTGTGTGGGGCAGATCAGTGCTGCGGCCTCCCTGAGGTAACGCTGAGGTAACATGGCGGCCATTTTCTTGTCCCCCGGCCCAGCAGGTTCCCTCTGTAACGGGGATTCCTCCCTCTCCTTAATAATTTTATATTACCTCAGTGGTGGAGCTTCCCCACCTTCCTCTCCCATCCCCTCGTGCTGCTATGTCCAACCCTCCACCCTCCCATCTTCCTCACCTCCCTCCCTGCTCTCACCACCTCACCCGGCCCCTTTCAGCTCTGCTTCCCTCAGGCGCCCATTTTGTTTCCCCACATCCAGACCTCACCCAACTTTTCCATCCATCCATCCATCCATCCATCCATCCATCCATCCATCCATCCATCCATCCATTCCCTGCAGGACCCATCCCCATCCCCACCTGTGTCGCCAGGTGCACGATGGTTGCCACTCCATCCCCACCTGATGGCGAGCAAGGGGACACTGAGGGGACACTGTGAGGTCACTCCTACCTTGGCACGGAGACGGATAAAGGACACCTCAGGGATCACCTGTGTCAGGAGGGCTACATCACGTCCAGTGTTGGTGGTTGTCCTTTTCTGCCTTAGCTGGCCTTAAAATGGAGGAAGAGGAGGGTGAAGGCAGTAGAGCTGACAGGACAAGGGATTTATAACAAGGGGATATGGTTTTCTCTGCTTGGTGGCTTCATCGTCCTGCAGAGTGAGGACCCAGATCTCAGGAACCTGACACTGCTCCTTCTACAGGGAACCATCAGTCACAGCCATGGCACCCATCAGCCAAGGCACCCATCAGCCAAGGCACCCATCAGCCACAGCCATGGCACCCATCAGCCACAGCCATGGGCACCCAACAGCCATGGCACCCATCCCAAATCCCAGGAACCTGGCACTGCTCCTTCTACAGGGAGCCATCAGTCACAGCCATGGCACCCATCAGCCAAGGCACCCAACAGCCACAGACATGGGCACCCAACAGTCACAGTACCCATCAGTCACATCCACGGCACCCAACAGCCATGTGCACCCAACAGCCACAGACATGGGCACCCAACAGCCATGGGCACCAGTCAGTCACAGCCATGGCACCCAACAGCCATGGGCACCAGTCAGTCACATCCCTGCACCCAACAGCTATGGGCACCAGTCAGTCACAGCCATGGCACCCAACAGCCATGGCACCCATCAGCCACAGCCATGGCACCCAACAGCCATGGGCACCAGTCAGTCACATCCCTGGCACCCAACAGCCATGGGCACCAGTCAGTCACATCCCTGGCACCCAACAGCCATGGGCACCAGTCAGTCACAGCCATGGCACCCAACAGCCATGGGCACCAGTCAGTCACAGCCATGGCACCCAACAGCCATGGCACCCATCAGCCACAGCCATGGCACCCAACAGCCATGGGCACCGGTCACAGCCATGGCACCCAGCAGCCATGGGCACCCATCAGTCACATCCATGGCACCCAACAGCCATGGCACCCATCAGTCACAGACCACACCATTAAGGCAGCACTTGTGCCTTCCACAGCTCCACCCAAATGACCTCACTTGTGTTTACACTGAGGGTAACTGGAAATAACTCTGAGTTCCTGCTCCTCACTGCTTCAAAATCTTCTTTTTTCAACTATGGCAATACCTACAGAAAAGCATTTGGGTGTCTCGGGACACACACCCCCCCACAATATATATATGAAGCAACATGCACACGTTGTACTCCAGGCACCACCTGTGGTTTATAAACTCCTGCTTCTTACAAATCAAACAGATATTTCTGTTTTGATTTAAATTCCTCAGATGAGCAAAAAAACTAGCCTTACTTCTTCTCCAGGCAGGTTGCAACGCTGGGAAACGTTCCTCTGTGTCTTGAGGTCAAAACTCATCAACTTACTGCTGCTGTTCCCTCCTACAGGAGCAGCTAAACCACAGCCTGGAGGGGACAAATCAGAAAATCAAGGCAGAACCAGGTTGCCAGTTCAAACCAGTGAGACACCATCCCAAAATGTGTTGCACTCCTAAATGGAAAATAAAGGATGCCACAGATGCTTCTAATAATTCCAGTTTCAAGTCAATTTTCCCTCCTTTGTCTTTAAGAGCTTTTGATGTGTAGTCCCAATATTGTCTCTCTCTCTGTTTTTAATAATTTTATATTACCTCAGCAATATAACTGTCCTGAAATATACTGAACTTTAATCTCTGAGAGATCAAACAGGACGAAATATGATGGGATAGAGACTGACTGACTTGGGGGCAATATTCTCTCCTCCCATAAAAGCCCACAGCAAGATCAAAATTACTCCTTGGATTCTCTGAGCATCACATCTTCAGGCCCACAGAGAGAGCAAGACTTGGGGGGGCCACAAAAACCCATTTCTATTGAAAATGCAGCCCAAAAGGTGTAGTTTGGGTGACTACATGCTTTAAGATTGGTCCCAGCACCCTCAGACCTCCTGGGTTTAGCCAGTCCAACAGCCAAGAATCATTTGGCTGCTGTCTTCCCACTGGAATAAATGTGCTGGCTCTGTCTCAAGGAAAAGAAAAAGCTGGGACAAAGGTGCAAGGTTACAAACCTTGTGATATCTGGGGAGGGGAACTGAGGAATCTGCTGGGCACAAAAGGGAGGGATCTTTCAGAATGTACTTAGTGCTTCCTCCCCCCAAAGGCATTTGATCTCCAGTAGTTTAACCCAGGCAGAAGCCCAGTTGCCTCATTTTGCCACTGATGTTTCTCCAGCAGAGCCAGAGGTGGTGAAATTGAGCTGAATGTTGCTGAATTCCTGACCACAGAATGGTGATGAATTCATACACGGAAGAAATGCTGGTTAAAATACTGTTAACAGTGAAGATGCTGGTTTTTTTCTGTAAATAAAAAATAATGACCTTTTCTTTGCTTATTGTAGTGCTTTGGAATAAAAGTCAGGTTTTGCACATTTTTTGTTCTTTGAACAAACACATTAACACCTCTTTTTGCTGGCTTGGAAACCTCCTTTCTAACACTCTGTGCATGCAGCAGAACCATTTCCGAGCTGATGCTGCACGATCAGATTTCTCACAGGTACAGACTGAAGGCTCAGGGTTCCATCAAGCTCATTAAAACTCCTCAGGCCTCTCCAGAAGGTGGAGAGTCCTGGTTCAGACACACCTAAAATCAAGGCAAAGACTCCTGTGGATTCAGTGGGCTTCATGCCAAGGCATCAGGAGCAGTCAGATAAATTTCTTTTCACTAAATCCTACGAAGAGATCACCTTTGCCTCATGGAACAGCCCTCTCCCTACCTGCAGCATCATGAATTTCTAATCAACTCATCCAGTTTATAATCAGTTTATTGCATCTCATGATTGCCTGGGGAAGGTGGATGATGAAGTCACAGCACCCTGAGTGCTTTGATGCAACCAAATCAAATCCAAATTAAATCCAGTGGGGCAGGGGCTGCAAGGATGGAGGGTGGCTTCATCTATCCTGTTCTTCCCACCAGCCTCCTAAAAACCAGTCCTGGCTACCCAGCTCCTCTCTTAACCCAAGCTCAAGGCAGGCCTAATAGTGGGAAAGAGAGGAAAACTGGGATCCTTCAGCCAAACAACTCCACTTGGTGAGGAGACCAAAACTGCTCATCCTGAGAAGGGTGAATCCTGCCACCGAGCCAAGTCCCTTCTGCAGGAACTATAAGAAAAAAAAAAAAAATCGTAAAAACATAGAAGATAAAAATAAAAAAAAAGAAATGCAGTAACTGTGGCCAGGAGATGCTGAAGGTGCTCATTCCAACAGACCTGGGTCCAGAGGGAGCAGCATCTGTTTGTACTTGAGCTGGTTTTGTGCTGCCTGCTTTGCTTC
The DNA here is from genome assembly GCF_036169615.1 of Heliangelus exortis. Classification (NCBI taxonomy): domain Eukaryota; kingdom Metazoa; phylum Chordata; class Aves; order Apodiformes; family Trochilidae; genus Heliangelus; species Heliangelus exortis. The sequence goes on from NC_092429.1 coordinate 1,960,339, forward strand.
GAGTTAGGGAGACATTTCCAGGTCCTCCTGGTGAACACAGGTTACAGCCCAGTCCTGGCACAACAACCCCATGGAACTCAGCAGTTCCAAACCTGCAGCCCCTCTTGGAAAGCCTTATTCACACAAAGCAAACAAGAGATTCTTTTTTGACAATTTTTTATGCTCTGGGTCAACATATGCTGGTATTTTGGAGTTTTCCAGCCCAAATTTCTGCACAAGTAATTCTCAGTTTTACCTTCTGCTTTCAATCCAGAAACCCACTCTAATCCCTCCTCTGTGGGAACAAAGGATACAGAGCTCTGTTGCAGATTCTGCATTTTGGTCTTTAAATCAGCAAATATTTACTCTCTCGAAACTAACCTGGAGCAAATGAGATTCTCCAGATTGAAAGCTTACTACCCAGTGCTTATTCAGAGTTTTATTTCCAAACCTCTAGAGCTTCTCAATCCATTAGTGCATTTCCAACAGGCCCATCTCTTTGAAGGAAGAAGGGATGATGATTCTAGCATGTAACATTATAAAAATACCACAAAAATACCTTTCATCTGGATGCCTGCATTCCCACCTGAGGAGCAATTCCCTAATTTCTGGCAACCTTTATTTTCCACGCTATCTAACTGGTTTTTAGAAGATTTTTTTTTTTCTTTTTTTCTTTTTTTTTTTTTTTAATCTTTCCTCTCTAATCTCTCCCTGATGGATCCCTGCCTCTCTGCATTTGCTCCCAAAGCATCAGTTGTGAGCCAGACTTTGTGATTTCAGCCTCACAGCTCACAAACTTCACCCACTGAGAGAGGGAGGGAAAGGCAGCAAGAGGTTTCTGCAAAAGTTTTCAGGTGTGTTGTTCAGGGCTGGTTTACATCTGTGAGCCTAAAAATATTTTAACCTTCAGAATCCAGCTTACTTACCCTAAAAGGAGCTGTGAGTGGGGCTTGCACTGGGGCTCCTGGGTTTTTACCATGAAACCACAAAGCACTTGAGGGATTATTTTAGGAGTCCTGTTGTTGCTCTGTGAAGTCTTTGGCTACCTCTTCCCTATCAGGGTGATTAAAGCAAAGTATGAAAAATTGACAGCAAAGTTCCTAAGATGTAACCAGGGTCTGAATCTTCAGTCAAAGCTGAATTTTAGCTAACATGTAACATATTTCCATGCCACAGCCAGATGTTAATTCAGTCCACATGGATGCTGACCTAAAGGACCTCAAAAGTCACAGAAGTCCCTTACTATAGAGTTACTAATTGTTCTTAACCAACGACTAAGAGTTACACAGCTGTGCAGAGGAGGAAGCCTGGTGGCTCTGGGATGCTGCAGCAACACAGCACCCCCTGAAAGCTCCTATGATCCAACAGGACAGAAAACTCAGGTTTTATGCTGATGCTGACCCTTGGGATGGAACTGAACAGCACTGAGCAGATGACAGCCAAGACTGCACCATTCTCACAGGGTACTCAGCCCCTCCTGCTTCTCTTGCATGCTCTGCAACTATTTGCAAAATCAAATTATTCATTTAAGCCCCTGTATGTTACCCCCCCCTTAGCAATCCGTTTGCAAACACCACTTGCAAAGCTCCTATCTCATTAAAAAGAAATTTCAGCCAACTCCCAGAGCAGAGGACATTCTGGCTCTCTGTCAAATACAAAGCTTTCCAAATATCTTACACCAAGAGGGAGGAAATACTGATATGTTTATGTTAAAACAATGTTTTAATAAACAGCAGCATAAAATAATCAGTGTTTAATATCATCTCTGGCATGTGAAATACAAAAATGCACATATCTTAATTATAAAATAGCCTTTGTTATTACATTTTCATGCTTGCCTAATTGAAATGCCCATAATTAATAAAATCAATCATCAAGTAATACAGTGATTAAACGCATGCAGTGAAAACAAAAGAAAAATATTTGTATAAGGTAGTGGCTGAATATCACCATAATATATTTCAAGAACATCTACATCAGGTTAAAAATAAAAAGAAACAGACCAAGATATAAAATGCAGAGATGTATTTTCACTTCTGCTGTACAAAAACATTATCACACTTTTGTGCAAAAAGGATAAAAATAAAGTCATATTATACAACATTGTCAACTGAGCAAAAGATTGGTTTCGTTCCGTGTACAATAAAAATACTATTAGTACAAAAAAAGAGTCTGTGGAAAACTGTCATGTATACAGCACTTTTGTAACTCATTAAAGTGGTTTCAAAAATGAATCATCTAGGTTGCTTACACCTGAATGAATTTTTTTAATAATTCTAAAAATGTCGTATTCCTAAGTCAAAAGTTACCACTAATTCACATTATTAGAACTGATAGACAACATTGCTATCAATGGGTTTGCTGCCTGATGGAATGTGAGGTTCCCTTTTTTTTTTTTTAGGGTCACTGGAGTCATCAGGGTCACTGAAATGACACACTGATCTGACACAATAAATATTCCTAGGAAAACTGATTGTCATATATAAAATGGTGGTTTGGAGCCTTTCCATTAAACAGTTGCATAGCAACAAAAGGATATAAAATTTCTGCTTTTTTAACTACTAGATTATGAAATGCTATCTTGGAATAAGTTGATTCAGGCTCTGAAATTAAAGCACTTTAATTTCATTTCCTTTAAGGCAATTTCTTAGAACTCCAGCCATCTTTAGCAGCCAGTAGCAGATGACTTTGGTAGACTCCAGGCTGACAACTCAAGCTATTGTGCTGTCATATAAATGACTTTTTTTTTTTGGTCTGAATCTGAACTCAGACTCCCAACTTAACAAAAGACCAAAATCCTACCTGAAGCAATTCATTCAGCTCGCAGATCACATATTTGAAACATATTCCTTGACTGCAAAATGTACAAACATTTTAACTACCTATTGGAACTGAAATTGCACACCCAGTAGGTCTCCAAGTATCTGCATCTCCTAAAAAAGAGACAAATATTAAAATACGTTTTCAGTATAAAAAAGTTTCTGTGACTTAAACCACACTGGAGGTTTAAAAAGCTGTGAAAAAGCGTATGAGAAAAGGATTTTATTTCATTAAAAAAAAAACAAAACAAACCCCAAACCAAAACCAACCAAACAAAAAACCCTCCCCCTTTTTTTTTTTTGAATCGTCGGTGGCACTTAAAGGAACAACACGTTCACTGCCAGAGCTGAGTTTCCATACCACAATGATCTGTGTCTGGTTGAGCCTGCCCATCCTGGTAAGCAGTTAAAAACTTCACAGAAGATACTTGCTGCAATGTCTGTTAAACAACCAGAAGAATCTTTAATAAAATATTTGAATATAAATCTTTTCTACCACTTTCTCCTTTGGACTGCAAGCAGTTCTATTTACAACGGCCTCGCTTATTTACAACTCAGCTGAAATCATAGATTCATTGGGTCCGTGGATGCTGCTGTCTCCTAAAATGGAAGACTGCTTCGAGTCAAGTTTGTAGGGTTTTTGAGTTTTATTTCCAAAGACCGTAATCCCGATCCCCCCCGGGTGACTGGGAATCGACACGTGAGATAACAAAGGGATGTTTGCCTCCTGGTTGGAGCCCGAAGATGGCAAACTGGTGACGTGGCCTGTGCTTGTGGATCCACTGGCACTGCTGGGAGAACGACTCTTGGGAGGAGGACAGTGCTGGATCACCCTGGGGGGGGGACCTGCCGGCTGATAGTGGGCGGCCGGGAACGCGGCGTATCCCGGCGGGATGGGGTATCCGTTGATGGGGATGTAGCGCTGGTTTTGAGGTATGGGAGGCCCGATGAACCCGGCGATTTGGCCTTGGGGGATACCTTGGGCTGGAAACATGTAGTTAGGATACCTGGGATTGCTGAGGTTGCTGACCGGGCTGGCGCTGAGGGAAGTTGTTTGAGTGGTGGCGTTCCCTCCCGAGGGGGTAGTGGAACTCGTGTGGCTTGAAAGACCCTCCCAGGAGCGGAGCCGGGCGTGGATTTCTTTAAAGCGCGGCCTCCGGGATGGCAGGTCGTGCCAGCACTCTGTCATCAGGCTGTACATTCTGGGAGGACAGTCCTCAGAGCAGGGCAGGAGTTGTCTCTTCCTGATCATCTCTATGACTTCTTGATTACTAAATCCGTAATACGGCTGAAGCCCAAAGCTGAATATTTCCCATAAAACGACTCCAAACGACCAGATATCCGAATCGGAAGAGAACTTGCCATACATGATGGCCTCAGGTGGCATCCAGCGAATGGGCAAGAGGGATTTGTTTTGAACTCTGTAATAATCTGCTGAGTAGATTTCCCTGGAGAGCCCGAGGTCGGAAATTTTCACGTGAAGTTGCTCCCCGATTAAAATGTTCCGAGCGGCGAGGTCTTTATGGACAAAAAAATGACTGGCCAAGTACTCCATCCCCGCTGCAATCTGCACCGCAATGTGGAGGAAATCCCCGTGGTCCAAGCTGGATTTTACAGTCCCATCCTCATCGCTGCTGCACCCCACATCCGAGTGGGGTGAGCGCATGATGAGGAACTCGTGGAGGTCCCCTTGGTTCATGTACTCAAACAGCATGCAGACAGGTTGCTCCTGGGTCACCACACCCAAGAGGCAAACGATGTTGGGGTGGTGGAGCTCAGCCATCAGGGAGGCTTCTTGCTGGAATTCTGCCCACTGCTGGGGGTTGTTAAAGTCTTTCAGGGTCTTGATGGCAACGAGCTGAGCGTGATCCATGCCTGGGAGGTAGAGGTGGCCCTTGTAGATCTTCCCGAAAACACATTCCCCCAGCTCCTCCATGAAACGGACAGCGGAGAGAGGCAGCTCCTTTGCTTTGCTCTGTGAAAGAAACGACAGCAAAAACATAGGGTTGGTAGCAGATTTTTAAAGGAAAGAGCTTTTCACACAGGATGAATGGAGGAACACAGGAACTCCTGGGGCCACACACCCCTTTGGCAATGATCCCACTCAGCCCAGTGAGATTCCAACACTGGGGTGACACCACCAGCCCCAGCATCCCCAGCTCAGGGCTGCGTGCCACTTCTTCTCCCTGTGCACCCTTCTTCCAAAACTAAATTGAGAATTCCTTTTTACCCTCTACACAAGATCAGATAAAAGCAGTGAGCATGAGATATAAATACATACAGGAACCATCAGCATTTCAGCAACCGCATTTCTGCTCTTGGCCTTGGGCATTTATGGACCTAAAATTGAATCTGACTAATTTCAGGAATTGAGGCAATTTGCATACTTTAAGTCCATGCTGAAGTGTTTTCTGGCCAAGGCCTGGAGTTTGAGCAGAAATTTTTCTTAAGAAAAACTCTGTCCTTGTAGCAAATCCTTCCTTGACTTTGCTCTTAACCCTTTAACATCCAGCAGAGACTTTTACTGCTCACACTTGACTGAACGTTCAGTCCTGAAACATGCAGGACAGAGGCACCTGGGAAAATGAGACAGTGAAGAAAATCAAAGTTTTTGAAAGCTGCTGTTACTCTGGGCACACATATTCACTCTTCAGCCACAAAGAAGCTGTATTCTTGTCAGGCATTAACATCCACAAGTGCTTGTAACACCTACACCCAAACTCACTCCTCAGGATAGCCACAGGTAGTAAGGCTAATGAGTCAGGAATCTAAGTTTTGGGAATCAGTGTGAACATCAGCATTTGCACTCCTGAAATAATGGAACAGCAGCTTTACAGTGGCACTACAGAACTGGTATTTAAAGAAAGCATTTTAAAAAGAGCATGTTAGAAGCCAAGTCATTCTAATTGTATTGACCACTTATGACTGTTAGATAAATACTGCAATAATAACAACCATAATAATGATAATAATAACAACAACAACAATAATAAAGCCATTGAAGCAGTCAGGCAGTAGACTGCACGGTGATGGCAGGAAATTAGCTATATTGTTGAGGAACAGATGGTTTATATTATCCAAATCCTTTAGGCTAAAACTTGTTTAGGTCTGGCATATTGTAAATTATATTTTAGTAATGAAAGTGAAATGACCTCTGTCTGACCTGAGGCTTGGGTTCCTCTGTTTGAACCAACAGAGTGGAAAACTATGAAAGAAAATGAAGTCATAAAGTTTTGGCAGGAAGGGCTCATTTCAAGTTAAGGGGTTATAAATCTGCTTTGGTTTTGTTTGACAAGTCTTTGTCATACATGGGTGTACAAAATGGAAAGGAGTGTAAAATACACAGGAGGCAGCAGGCCAAAGTAAACTGAGTACAAAGGGAGAGCAGGAAGAGCAGAGCCCCCACCTCTGTCTCTTTATCATCCGCCTCCATCAGGTGAGGGACGAGATGAGCTGAGTTTATTGTATTTTTTGAAGGCAATTAAAAGCCCTTAAAACCCAAAGAGGCTTTGGGATGAAATGCTAACATTGTCCTCTGGATGAGCAAACACACACCTGGAGCTTGAAGCTTCAGTGTGCATTCCCCCAAAGCTGCCACGAACGTTGGGCACGGCGCTTAAAAACAGGACTCGGCTTCCTTTCTTTTCATATTTTGTTTGAAAGGCAAGCAAAACGGTTGTGACAGGCCGAGGCTGGGATTCCCAGTGGGAAAATACACCATTAGCATAAAGAAGATGGGAAGTTTTTGGCAGCCTGTGGCTTGGAACATAAAAGGAAAGCGGTGGGGTCTGCGTTTGCAAACATTTCTGGGCAAGTCCCTGGGTTGTGCGCGGGAGGCGTCAGCGCCTCGGCAGCCTGGCTGGAAATTCTGACCTCACTGCAAGGATCCAAACAGTCCCACTGCCTCCTGTCTAGCCAGGATTGTGCCCGAAATATCTAGGAGAATGAAGGACCAAGAAGCAGACCCAAATTTACCAAAGTATTCCGTGGAGCTCGGATGGAAGGCGGGGTTTTGATGCTCGCTGAATTAAACGGTTTGGGTGCTGTTACCAACGTTTTGCTAAGGTGTGTGAGAGCTGAAATTCAGGACTTCCAAGGAAAATGAAGCTAAATCCACTGGGCCAGTGGAAGAGGGCACTGAGGGGGTATAATGTAACAACAGAACAAATCCTGCCTTAACACTCTGCAACCCCCCAACCCAACAACCCCCCTGGCACCACGCGCCAGCAAGGCTCTTCCAAACAGGAATCCAAGTCTCCCACAGTCTTCTGCTCTTTTTCTGAGCTGGAATTTTCCCTCTCCAAGAATTTTCTTTGTCTGTCCCTGCTGCACTGAGCCTGTGCTTCCATGGACACGAGACAGCACCCCTGAATGAGTAATCAGTGCCTGGGTGGCACAGCTCCATCCATCCATCCATCCATCCATCCATCCATCCATCCATCCATCCATCTATCCCCACCCCTTGTATCACACTCCCTATCCCATGGGATAGAGCTACTGCAATAATTTTCCCCAGGTTTCTACAAATAACACTTTAATACCTAATTCTATATACCTGACATTTAAGAGCATGCAATAGCAGCCTCCCTTAGCTGCTGCATTGAACTTAGGAAGAAAACTACCTCAGAGTTTACTCTGAGATGGAGAACACAGCTCCTGAAGTCCAAGAGCAAGTCCAAGTTTCCTGATGTGGATTGATTACTTCTGCTGAAAGAATACCCACACCTGCAATACTAGAAGGTTAGAATTCACATTTTTTTTTATGCTATTCAATGAAATCAGACTTTGGATTCACTTCACTGTATCATTTTCAAACAGAAATAGCAGCTTCCTCAAAGGTATGTCTGACATTTCAGGTACCCCAGTCGACACAGCTCCTATCTTCATCACTTGCAGATATTCATTTTCACTCTGAAAAGCTTCATATGAGCAATCTCCACTGGCATGCTGTGAAAAACAAGGCAAATCCCCTTTTTTTTCCAAGCTTATTCTGCCTGCAGGTGGCACACGGCATTTGCAGCCCTGACAGGGGGGATGCAGACAGGGCTGTGAACCACCTCCCCTCCAACAAACAAGGAACTGGAGTTTAATCACCCCTCAAACTTAAATGATTGGTTTAAAAACTGTTCCCCAAACCTGGGACTATGGGGAAGCACAACACCAGCAACAAGAGCCACCACATGTCAGCTGCAACGGCCACAACTGTGGGGGGATTTTTGAGGCTGTTTTGCTGCTTTTTATCTGAGAGAATGGGTAAGCCTGAAAAAACACAGGGTGAATCTTTTCAAAGGGATCTCAGCTGAGTGAAAGAGGACAGATGGCAACAGCAGACCTGTGGAAAAACTCTCTTGAGAAAATGCTGAATCACATCTTTCTCTCCACTACTCTCCAAGTTGGACGAGGCCCTTTAGAGCTGCTTCAGCAATGGACTGCTTGCTCTGTTAAAAAACAAAAACCTCCAGCTCCCAGATACACAGACAAACAGCAATTACCTGCAGGTCCAGCACCCTTGCTGTGCTGCTGCTGCTGAAAAAAATCCTCCCAAAAATTACAGCTAAAGGCACCACCAAAAACCCGTGGGTTGGAAATCAGCTCAGTGGCTCAGCACAGAGCTGCTCAAAGTGTTTCAAACCCCCTGTTTTTTGCAGAGAATGAGTGTGGCAGCAGCAGTGAGGGATTTACCTTTGGTTTGTAGGCATTGAGCATGGACATCTCCACGTTTTGTCCTCTGACATGTTTGGGCTGTCTCTGAACAGGAGGGGAGGAGGACTTCTGATTGTTGCGACAGATGCAGATGAAGAAGAAGAGCAAGGCAATGGCCAGGGGAATAGTAACACTTGGCACCAGGATATACAGGATTTCCATTTTATTCTTTTCCTTGGAATCCTTATAATCTGATTCAGAAAAAAAAAAGAAAACAACAAAAAAACCCCAATGAATGAAGTAGCTCACAGAGTCAGACACCCCTGGTGTTAGAAGCATTAAGAAGAATAAACCATCCAGGTAGTACTAGTGCCATCCACCTTGAATGCTGTTTTATTTCCTTAATATTAACAGAGCAATTAATTTTGTTGAGGAACAATTCTGGAAGAACACAGCATGGCCAGGAACAATTTCCCTGCAGCAAGTCAGTGCAAACCTACTTGGGGTCATTAAATACTGAGCTGACCCCTGTGAGTGGCCATTGCTTGGGGTGAAAGGAAGCAAGGGCCTAAGACAGGTCCACAGAGGAGCTGATTTCTAAAACAGCTTCTGGAAGAAAGGCTCTGGTGGGATTATGGACTCCTTATTTTAATATATCTGTGGGGTTTTGGTGCTATAGTTTCCTTAACTATAAGTGCAGAAGTAGGACTGGGGACTTTAGAGCAGAAGAAATGGAGAACACCTGGGAAAGGGGAGGATATGAATAGAAATGGCAGGGTGCAGTCCTGGTTTTTATCCCAGAAAGTCAGGAAAGACGTTTCAGAAGCCTAAACACAGACAAAAGGTGTAGGATAACCTTAAAAAAAAATTCTCACATTCTGAGGACTTGCTCTCAACAGGCTTAATGGGAACACCCACCCCACTACCACCCATTACACCACCTGAAGGCCACAGCAATGAGAGCTGAAAGCTGGAGCATGGATGGAAAAAGAAGGATCCAGAAAAGTTTGGGAAGCCAGTTTAGTTCCCACAGTGCACATGCCAGCTGCAACAGTTCCTCCCTCCACACACATTAATTTTAGAAACAAGAAAGCCTCTGCCCCTGGTGTCCAGCACAGTGTCACCAGGACATCCTGTGTCCCCTCCCTCCAGCTGCCTCTGCCTTCCCAGGGTGTGCTGCTTAGGAGAAGGGATAAGACAGGGATTTGGGGAGGGAGCTCCCATCCCTGTGGTCACACAGCATTGCCAAGGACATCCCATCCCATCCCATCCCATCCCATCCCATCCCATCCCATCCCATCCCATCCCATCCCATCCCATCCCATCCCATCCCATCCCACTAGAATGCTCCAGGCATGGGGACACCAAAACCTGCTTTGCCCTGGGGCTTCCAGGAGCCTTCATAAAGTTCAAGGTGGAATTAACACAGGGATAAAACCACTGCTCCAGGGCACCCTGAGAATTCTGAGGATCACCTGGAGCTGCAGGACTGGTGGCTGTAACCTGGCATCTCCCAAGGGAGATGGTGAATGTCTGTGGCAGCATCAGGCTTGGAGGACTCTGGCAGAACAGGGAATGTTTTCTTACTCCCCTCCAGGGTCACTTCAGTTTGTCTGGCTGTGTTTTCCAGGCTGGATTTGTTGAAATCCTTAGCGGCCCACACAGATATTTTTATGCATTTAATTAAACATAAACTTGATCTGAAACTTGGGTTTGACTCAAGCTGTGACAGAGGCAAAGTTCAAATGGTTCTGGATGTCACTTTGCATAACCCCTCTCCTCTTCCAGGCCCATGCTGTCCTCCTGCTCCTCCCACACTCCTTTTGGACCATTCTTTTTAGATTAAGTGGTGCCATCTGGTTTTTAATGGAGAGGAGAGGCAGTCCAAGTATTTCCACAGCCTTTGGGAAACACAAGAGGACTAAAGGGGAACCCACAGCATGGACCCAGTGCTTAAAGGGGGCTACGAAGCAGCTGCAGACTCCCTGTTTCCAAGGATTCCCATGGACAAGACAAGGGGCAATGGGCACAAGTTGCTCCTGGGGAGATTCTGATTGAGCACAAGAGGAAAATTTTTCACTCTGAGGACAGTCAGACCTTGAAAAGGTCTCCCAGTGGTGGATTCCCCTACTCTGGCAAGCTTTGTCTCAGCTCGATGGGTGCTGAGGCATCTCACACCAATATTAGAAGGGTGGGATCAGATGATCCTTGAGGTCCCTTCCAACCTGACATTCTGGGATGCTGGGACTTGCTGGGGGTTTTCTTCATGAGCAAGGACACACAATCAGTGCCTTTCCCCTCTCCTTCAGAACCTTCTGGTGTTTGCCTTTGCTAAGCCTCACATTGCTCCATGTTTCACACCTTCCTACATCCAGGAAGGATGGATCCAGGCTGCCAAACTTTTAGGAAATGGATCTGTTGTGGCTCAGGAGCCAACTGAAAGATACAGTTGAAGAAAGCAGAAGAAAGCATCAGCACGAGGCAGATGGGGACCTGGGCACTAGTTCATCACCTGAGCTATTCCAGTCAAAGGGAATTATTATTCTTATTAAGTAGCAGCCCCTGCTGTGTAGCCTCATTAGGTTAATAGGTTTCTTGGGAGCCACCCTAATTAAATCCATTTCCCATCTAGGCAGGTCCTGGAGAGACAGAATGCACAATACTTATTAAAATGTGCTTGAAATGGCTCTTTCAGCCACTGCAAAACCAGGAGAATGCAAGTCCCCTGTGGTATTTGGGTTTTAATATGGAGATTAGCATTTAACAATTAAATTACTCCTCACCTGATAGAGCTCTATTTGTCTGTATTTAGAATAAGAATGCCCCAAACCCCAGCTGCACAGCAAGGACCATTTAAGGCAGTGGTGAGAGGTAATTAAACCCCTTGTCAGGAATTCCTTGAGCCAGCCAGCCTATCTCATTTATTATCTACTAAAACATTCAAACCAGAGCCTTTTGCAACACATCCAAAAGTGTCCTGCTTGATTTCAGATCAAAAAGATGGAGCCAGTCCTGGGCTCTCAGAGCCCATCACAAGGAGCCTTGGCAAGCAGCAGCAAATCTCAATCACCCAAACAGCCCCAAGTTGTAGAAAACACAAAATGCAAAAGGCTGAAAGGTCAGGCAGAGCAGTGGAGGACAGAAAATCCAACAGCATCACTGCTGGGGGACATCTAGAGACCCCCTGAGCTTGCCCCAGAGCAGCACCTCTGGTGATGGAAAGCCAAGGAGAATCCTGCCAACTGCTGCTCAGATAGAAATTTTGGTGAAAAAAAAATTAAAAATCTGAAACAGGGCTGAAAAAGATCTCCAGAACAGTTGATGCAGATTGATCCCTTCTTGGGTAAGCAGTCTATCAGTGTGCCTAATTAACAAGAAAAAGAACTGAAGTTAATTGCACTGAAATAACAGCAAGGGAGATGCAGGGCTCTAAAAAGCATGGATGGATTTCAGAGATGCAGGTGATACAGCCCAGACTGTCTGCCTTTTGCCTCAGCTCCTCTTTCAGTTAGAACATAATTTAGATCCCATTTTGGCATCGATTCCCCATCTTTCCATTAACTGGAAAAGACTTTGGAGCAGGCTCAGAACATGTCTGGCTGCAGGAATGTTCATAGCCATAACCACAAATAATTGAATTTGGTTCTGGCTATCAAACTCTAACATCAAAAGGGATCTCCTTTCCAAGGGGAAAGGTAACATTACTGTGACAACTTGTAGGCAACATAAAATTTGGTGTGAAACTTTGTACAGTGAATTTCCAGAACATTTCTGGTATGGCCATACAAAAACCTCTATTTTTTTTTTTTCTCGTGATACTATCATTATTTTTAATTTTAAATGCAGATGAAACAATATGGAATCATTAGTTCAGGTCCCCCAACCACTTTCCCCCAGGTCTGAGAATAAAATGAGAGCTAAATCTCCGTTTTTTTTCCATTTTGCAAACCCAAGATGCAGTCAGGGCAGTTTTGTCAACTTGAAACACAGCTAAGAAGAGCTGGTGAGGTCATTTCTATTTTTAAAACAAGGCCTGAGCTGTGTTAAGTGAGGTTTGTATCTGTATTTATTATATATTCCCACTTTACTCTGCACTTGTGAGACCTCGAATAACGTGTCCAGGTCTGGTGTCCCCACCATGGGAAGGACACAGATCTGTTGGAATGAGTCCAGAGGAGCCAAACAAAGATGATCCAGGGGCTGGAGCATCTCTGCCATGAGAGGCTGAAGGAGCTGGGATTGTTCAGTCTGGAGAAGAGAAGACTCCAGAGGGACCTTAGAGCTGTCCCCCATCCCTGAAGGGAACCCACAGGAAGGCTGGAGAGGGACTTTTCATCAGTGTCCAGAGACAGGACAAGGGGAAATGGATTGAAACTGCAGGAGAAGAGGTTCAGCCTGGATCTGAGGAAGAAGTTGGTGGTGAGACTCTGGAACCCTCCCTGGAGGTGTCCAAGCCCAGGTTGGATGAGGCTTGGAGCAACCTGGGCTGGATGAGAGGTGTCCCGGCCCATGGCAGGAGGTTGGAGATGATCTCTAAGGTTCTTCCCAACCTCAGCCATTCTATGATTATTATATTATATTTATTATATTATATATATTGTGTTATATTCATTTGGACTGCAGAGCTGTCCTGATGGTAACAGCAGCTGGGGATGCTGGGGCTGGAACACGCTGCTGCTTCAGCACCTTCTGGGCACTGCTCAGATGTTCCCTAAGAAATATTTTCATGCCACCCAGAAATGCTGGAAGGTCTCCTTGGGACAAGGATGCTGTAGCTCCCTCAAACTCCTGTTTTGCACCAACCCCCCTCCCCACTGATTGTTCCAAACCAAAGGGTAAGAAAAAAGGGCAATTACCGCAGGCTGGGACGTCACAGAGTTCAGACTTGAAGTTCTCATCTAAGGTGAAGCACCACGGGGCATCCTTCTGGTTGCCTGGGTTACGGCAGTAGGAGTGTCCCCCGTTGAGCTCGGGGTACCTGATGGCAGTGAAGGTGTGAGTGTGGGGGTACTGGGAGTTCCAGGGTTGGCACTGTCGCCCCGACCGGGTCACGCTCACCGTCCCTCGGTAATCCACTCCTGTGCTGTTGTAGCATTTGTGATCTGGAGAAAAAAAAAAAACCAAAAAAAAAACCAACAAAAAGACCCCAAACAAACCCAAAGCAATGGTTGGTGGGGGCAAGATGCCAGCAGCCCCCAGCACACTGCTGCTGGCCCGGGGCTGGGTAACCCAGTTTGGGAGCACGGGCTCCCAATTTGCTGCGGCTGTAAGGCTGGGGCTGCTTTGCATTGACATTCCTGGGAGGATTTAAAGCTTATGCTTCTGTAATGAAACCAGCTTATGCCAAGCATTTTTAATATAAGATACACAAAAGAAGTAAAAACTACAGTGGGAACCTGAATCCCAGCCATTATTTTTCCTGTGAAGGTGGAGGATTTGGTGGAGCCGTGTTTTATGTTTGACTGTTCAGATGTCTGAGGGCTGGGAACAGCCCAGCCTGATCAAAGAGCAAGCTCAGTCAGTGCCTAAAATTAGGCCAGGGACCCAGCCCTATAAATGTTCCTCCTGACAAGCACCCATTGGTCTGGCTGAAGCACCTGCAGGAAGATGAGGAGGCTGAAGTTACCCTCAAATTCTTCCCCTGTCATCGTTTCCTACCTTCTATTCATTAAAAAAGACCTCAACCCAACACACAGGGTGCAGTGTGAGGCCACAGGCAGCTAAAGAGAAAACTCAAAAAAATTATTTTTTTAATTTCTACCCTCAAATTCTTCCCCTGTCATCATTTCCTACCATCTATTCATTAGAAAAGACCCCAACCCAACACACAGGGTGTGGTGTGAAGTCACAGGCAGCTAAAGAGAAAACTCAAAAAAATTATTTTTGATTTTCTACCCTCAAATTCTTCCCATGTCATTGTTTCCTACCATCTATTCATTAGAAAAGACCCCAACCCAACACACAAGAGGTTGTGTGAAGTCACAGGCAGGTAAAGAGAGAACTCAAAAAAATTATTTTTGATTTTCTACCCTCAAATTATTCCCCTGTCATCATTTCCTACCTTCTATTCATTAGAAAAGACCCCAACCCAACACACAGGGTGCAGTGTGAGGCCACAGGCAGCTAAAGAGAAAACTCAAAAAATTATTTTTTAATTTCTACCTTCAAATTCTTCCCCTGTCATCGTTTCCTACCATCTATTAATTAGAAAAGACCCCAACCCAACACACAGGGTGCAGTGTGAGGCCACAGGCAGCTAAAGAGAAAACTCAAAAAATTATTTTTTTAATTTCTACCCTCAAATTCTTCCCATGTCATAATTTCCTACCTTCTATTCATTAGAAAAGACCCCAACCCAACACACAAGGGGTTGTGTGAAGTCACAGGCAGGTAAAGAGAGAACTCAAAAAAATTATTTTTGATTTTCTACCCTCAAATTCTTCTCCTGTCATCATTTCCTACCTTCTATTAATTAGAAAAGACCCCAACCCAACACACAAGGGGTTGTGTGAAGTCACAGGCAGCTAAAGAGAAAACTCAAAAAATAATTTTTTTAATTTCTACCTTCAAATTCCTCCCCTGTCATCATTTCCTACCTTCTATTCATTAGAAAAGACCCCAACCCAACACACAGGGTGCAGTGTGAGGCCACAGGCAGCTAAAGAGAAAACCCAAAAAATTATTTTTTTATTTCTCCCCACCCTCAACCAGCCAAGAGAGCAGTGTAGGAGCAAGGATAACTCCAGAGCATGGAGCCTGTCAGCTTCCAAAGCCCAGCATTAGCTCCAACTCCAACATATAAGCCCTTCCAGCCTTTTCCCTGTTGTTTTTTGTTTTTTTTTTTCATGGAAGCCCAGACTGTTTCCACTTACTTTTATTTATGGGATCTGCCATGGGGATCCCAATGCGGATACAATTGACGGCTTCGGGGCTATCTGGCTGGGGAAGATCTTCACAGTTGGGCAGCTTTAATCTCATCAGAATCATGGGATTAGATCTTGCAAAAATATACTCTGTCTGACACAGGACATTTTCCAGGATTTCACACTCATCACGGCACAGGTCCCGGGGCTTGGGAGCTGAGGAGGTCTCATCACAGTAGGGGAAGGCGTAATGGCAGAGGGAAGGGATAGCAAACTGGGAGCATTTATCTGACAAATGGCTGGAGGTGCCAATCATGGTGAAGGCAGCTGTAAAATATACAAAAAGGATTTCACTTCACCCATTGGGAATTGGATTCCTGGGCTTTTGCCTCCCCAGCACAACCCTCCCTCCCCAGCAATTGTTTTCAGATGTTCAGGTGATGGACGGCGCCTTCCAGAAATAGGCAGCACTAATTACATTAAAAGTTATTAACAATGCTGATTTGGCTGACAGAGAAAATACAGCTGGTTTTCAGCCTGGGATTAATGTAACCAAAACCCCAAACCTAATTATACTACTTTTTTTTTTTTTTTTTTTTTTTTTTCTTTTCCCCTCTCCAAGTAATTTATAACGATTTGCAAAGTCATAAAATATTTGGATGCCTTCTACCCAACAGGTGAAAACCCAAGTCCCTGCAGGCTGCAGGATGACATTACCAGTTCCTTTGTGAAAGATGACAGAGCCCATAATATTCCAAATGACTTTCCAAACAAAAAGGCATGAGATTATGAACTGCTGGCTGTACAGCAACCACTGGCCTTCCCTGTGAGCAAGGCAAAATCTTTTTTGCAATGCTGACAGCATTTACAAAATGAAGGAAGGACACTGTAGGGGAAGAGAAGTTTGGAATATTCTGACAGCAAGACAAATTCTGAATATAGACAAGATGAGACTATGATCTGGCCAAGCTCTTATGTAAAAAAACAACAGAGAAGTATCATAATATTTATGAAGCTTCAGCTCGAATTCAGCCCCCTCCTCTCAGCACAGCATCTCCCATAAAAATTATGAAAAAAGGCTGCTTACAAAACAGATTCTGCTGAATTATTTGTGCATAAATTGCCTTAGGTTGGAGCAGGTTCACCTTCTTCCAGCACCTACAGCTCTCCTAAATGCTGCCTACATGCAGCCACCTGAAGATCAACTCGGTCTGGTCTCTCTCTGCTTTCTAAACCTGCTGAGGAAACCACGCTGCAAGGCACCCTATCCCAGACAGACCGATAGACAGCCCATTCTCCTTGGAAAACCCCTTTTTAGGGTTTTTGGGATCAGCAGAGCCATGGAGGCTGCTGGCATCACCACTTTTGATGACTCCCTCCACCGACACCGCACTCACGACGGGTCCCGGCGTGAGCTTTGTGGTGGGAAACTCACAGCAAGAGAGGCTGAAAAACAGAAGAGAACTCACATTTGCTTTTTTTTGGAGGGGGGGAGGCTTTTTTTGGTTTTTTTACCCACCTGTAATCTGATTTTCTATTTCCCCTTGCATGTGCAGAGACTCCATGTAGATGGTTCTGTTGCCGATGAAGCGCGCGCAGGCGATGCCCCGGTAGGGCTGGCAAAACCCATCCTCTTCATACTCATCACTGAAACCCATCAGAAACACAAAAGCTTGAAATGTTTCACATGGAATTTTTGCAGCAAAACACCCTCCCTGGGGTGCTGCCCCTCCCTTTGTGTTGGCAGCAGCCGACCTGATTCCTTCTGGGTGCTGGAGCCCACCTCCCGCCTTCCCCTCCAGCACCAGCCTGGGAGAAGGGATTTGAGGGAGGTTTGAACCTTCAGGAATTCCCCTGGTGCTGCAGGTCCTTTTCAGGGTCTCCCAAGTGTCACCCCAAAATGGATAGAAGAACAAAATTCTTATTGTTTTTAATTTATTTCAAAAAAAGTTATTATTTATTAAGAAAACTTCTGCCTGGTAAAACCAGGTAGTGGGATTTCAGGTGAGGCAGAACCTGAATTAATGTTGGATGAGATTCCTGGTTTTGCACGAGGGTGAGGGCTACATTCAGGAATGCACCCAATGTGACTAAAGAGAAAACATAAACAGCCTGAGAAAAAAAAAAACACAATGAAATTTCTGTTTATTTAAAGCAGCTAACGTGCTGTTTTCTCTTTTTGAACCAAACTTGGACTTCATGTGGATAAACACAGCAGGAAGGTCATACTAGCAGAGACAGAATTCAAGTTGTATATAGAAAATCAACTCCCTCCCAGCAGTGATACCCTCAAAACAGGAAATATTTCTTCAATGTTCCCTGAGTGTGGCAACAGCTACTGCTGAAACAGAACCAAAGCTGAGGCAGGAGTTAACCAGACAGATTTCTTTCGTTAGGTGCTTTGCTTGATGCAATATAGGAGACATTTAATACATAAATCCAGATGTGAAATTATTTGCCAATATTCTTCAAACAAAGTAAAGAAAGGAAATTACTAAACCTCTGAAGACCAGCCCAGTCACTGCTTATTTTGAACTATCAGCAGTTAAGTGCTGGCACACAACAGAGACTTTTATGGATGTTTTGAGGAGGGCTTTGCATGTGTGATCACTGAAACATGCACCCAGCTGCATGAATCAGCCTTTTCACTTTCTTGCTTTGAGAATCCACTTGGAGAATTTGAGATCAAATTTCTGGAAGGGCCCACACATCACTCCTGCTCTCCTTTGGCAAAGGGAAAAGCTTCATTAAAATTTGCTAATAATTTCTTTGCTGTTACCCACCCAAGACATCTGCTATTTGGCTCTCAAATCAGGAAGATTTATACTGGAATATCCCTAAGCATGATCCCAGCTGGGTAAGCAGCAGGTTACTTTCTTTGGGTGCTTTTTTAGGGAGCAGAATTCATCCTCCCTCGGATGCCCAGAGCCCAGCAGTAGAATCAGCCTGTGCCCTTAACAGGGAAAAATCAGAGCTTTTTTTAATCAGCTCTGCCCTTAGGTTTGACAAAAGCCACTTTCATCCCCTCCTGAAGACCTGGGCTGGGGAAGCTTGGAAATGCAAATCCCATTGAGCCTCTTTGAAGTCACCCCTTTCATTGTGTGCAAGGCCAGCCCTGCAGCCCCACTCCCCAGCCCTGCCACAGGCCAGGGCCAGCTAATGGGATTAACCAGGAGCAGTGCTAAGATTGCCTTCCAGGACACCCCTAAACATCTCCAGACACCTCCCAGCTCCACCAGCCCAGGATTCAGGGTGTGCTGTTTGCCAGCTCCCAGGGAGCAGTGGGACACTGGGAATGAAACGCAGTGATTTCTGACCCTGAGGGAAAAGTGGAGTGGGAGAGAAGGGGTGGTGGAAATGGGAACCTCCTTCCAGGGGCAGCTCACACCACCAGAAGCATCCAGGCTTCAGTGGGTGATGGTTTCAAGATGTTCCCAAAGTACATTGCCAAGGCACCACCTTTAAACACTTGGTAACCGTGAGGGCTGGGAGGCTGAGATGCCAACACAGACACTCCCCGTGTAACACAATACTCCCAGGTGTAAACACAACCACATCCCTGTGTTTCTGCATGGAGTCTCAGCCCTGATGAACAGATTTTTACTCCCTGGGTCCTAGCAGAGAAGAAACAGCTGAAACCTCAACAGAAAACCTACGGTAGCTACAGCAGGCTCTGGAGGTCAGGTCTCCATCTCCTAAATCAGTAACTTCCCCAGCAGGATACAATTAAGTAGAATTTAATTCTTTTTTCTTCTCATTATGGACTTTTAACTCAAGAGACTGCACCCAGCAGCAAGTTCTTGAAGGCAACCAAGCCCTGCAGCTTGAGCACACAGCTGGGCAGAGAAGACAAAACCAGGAGGAGTGAGATGAACACCTCAACAAAACAAACCCAACCTCCCTCTGAGGCTCACCCCTGAACTGAAGAAGATTTAAGTGCAAAGCCAGGATTGGCAGTGAGCTGGGACACCAGTTTACCTGCAGAGAAATGCCCTGAGGAGCAGGATTTTGGAGATAAATCTTCAGAAGTTGAAGACTGGAGAGGAGATGCCACCACCTCTTCCCCAGGGCTGAATGCCACAGAGGTAAAGCAGGAGAGGAGGAGCAGACACTGCTCTTGGAACTGGTTGGGAAACCAGCTCCATAATGGGGCAGAAGAATAAATCAAATGAAAGGAAGCATCAGAGCATGAGTGAAGGACTCCAGAGACACAGGAGGATGTGGTGCCCTGGTCCTTGCTCCCAGAGCTGCTCTGCTGGGGCACAGGGATAACCCTAAACCCAAGAATGCCTGGTGCAAGGTCATGCTTCTCCCTTTTACCTCTCACTGAGGCCATCCCAGTGGCTTTCTTGGTGTCACCTCACCCCAAAGAGGTTTGGTTGGTTGTTTTTTGGTTTTTTGTTTTCGTTTTTTGGGGTTTTTTTTTTATGGAAGATGCAGCAATGCAATCCCTCAACACATTTGTCATTTGCTCTTTGCTGCTAAACCTGATGGGGATGCCCTGTACCCACCTCATCCAAATGTGTCCCCTGTGCCCACCTCATCCACTTCTGCAAAATCCTCTGTCCCAGAGCACTTCCCAGCAAGCTGCCTTTGCTCTGGTTTTCCCAGTTTTTTCCTACATTACCAGCAATTGCCCAGATCTAAACAACTCTCCCAGCAAACATCACCAATGGGGCCAGGAACTGCCTTTAGTAAAAGCTTTGTAACCAGCTTTAGCAAGGGTTCCCTTAGAAGTATTTCATAAAATAATAGAAAAACAGAACCTTGTGAGATTGTGCTGTATTTATTTTAACAGTATCCAGTGTATTAAAAATACATATTCTCAAGCTGGTGTAATTGTGTGGTCATTCCTACCAAACCCCATGGATTCATTTCTTTCTTCTTCTCCCCCCTTTTTTTTTTTTTCTTTTGCTTTAAGGATTTGAATGAGTACCCAGTGAGAAAGAATCATAAATACAGTGCACATTTTGATATCTTGAGTAAAAAAAAAAAAGAAAAACCAACACCTCAGACTACCATAGCACTAAACCAGTCTGTCTAAATAATGGACATCCAACAGCATTGCTGGGAAAAGGCAGCCAAGAGTGCCTTGTTCAGACAACCAAGTGCTTTATAACCTCTTCTTCCAAAGAAAAAATTGCTGCTTGATGCAGGAGGACAAGAGAAGTGCAAAAAGAGAGCTCAGCTCCAGGATGGGGCTGAGGAGACTCTGGTGCCTTCTAAGAGCTGCACCAAAAGGCTTCACCTTAACCCTAAAATCATGGCCCTGCAAATCTGCAGCCTAAACCCAGCATTGGGGAGTTGCTTGAAAAGGGAGCTGAGTTCTAAATGAATGCTGATAGGTGCCAGCAGGAGGGATGAAAGATGGTCAGGAACACACTCTGCTGTTCATTAAAAGGTGTATCAATAAATTATTTTGATTATTACATCCATCCCGTGCACCCCCTGTGCCTGCATTAACACTGTGTAAATTATTAGTACGTTGCTGAATAAACTGTATTTTGTTCCCTCCTCATTTCCCAGCTTCACCCAGAAGAAAATGAAGAGTTTTTTCTTTTTTTTTACTTGGCAGATATCCCTTAAAGCAAACAGATGAATAATATTCTGTCAGACTTTCCAAAGAGCAAAACCCAGTTGCTTGGGGCTCGCTTTGAAAAGGGGAACATACTGGCTCTGCTTCATAACAATATTTCAGGACTGTGAGGGCTGCATTTTACTCTGAAAAAAAAAAAAAAAAAAAAAAAAAGAATTGCCCAGCCCCTCATGTCACTGTGTAATTTAAGGAAAAGTTCTGGGTAATATAAGCTATTGCTGGTTTGACACCCCTTTAAAGTCACAGAGCAGCGAGGGCTTGAACACTTCACTAGAAAAGCCCAGGCATAAAATTAAAAAAAAAAAAAATTATAACGTTATTTGACATCATCAAATTTACAGAGTCCCTGAGACACCTGGCTCCTAAAAATAAGAATTAAAAAAATTCAGCATGCAAATATGATCTGCCTAAGTAACCAAGTTAGTTGTCATCTCCCATTTCAGCCTGGATGAACACGATGCCTCTGGTCCTGAGATGGATAAAGCAGCCCAAACCCATGGGACTTTGGGCTGGTTTGCAAGTGGGATGGCAGCAAGTGGCCCAGGCTAGTGCTGAGGCCACATTATGGCCCCTGCTAGACCTGGGACATACCAAATCATAGAATCAATCATAGAATCCTAGGGGTTGGAAGGGACCTGGAAAGCTCATCTAGTCCAACCCCCCCTGCCAGAGCAGGGCCCCCTAGAGTACATCCCCTAGGAACATGTCCAGGTGGGTTTTGAATGTCTCCAGTGAAGGAGACTCCACAACCCCCCTGGGCAGCCTGTTCCAGGGCTCTGTCACCCTTACAGTAAAAAAATTTTTTCTGATATTCAACTTGAACCTCCTATGCTCCAATTTACACCCATTACCCCTTGTCCTATCACTGGTCACCACTGAGAAAAGCCTAACTCCATCTCCCTGACACTCACCCCTTACATATTTGAAAACATTGATGAGGTCACCCCTCAGTCTCCTTTTCTCCAAACTAAAGAGACCCAGCTCCCTCAGCCTTTCCTCATAAGGGAGATGTTCCACTCCCTTAATCCCCCCAAAAAATCTTACATTTACTCAAAGATAGTGATCCCAGCATTTCTCAGGGCTGCCCATCACTGCCCTCCCCTCCCCTCCTCCAGCCCCTTCTGCTGGGAGGATTTGGGTGCTGAAAGGAGGGAGGTTTGTGCAGAGACAGGAACAGGGCTGCTGAGAGCTGACATGTGTTTTCTGCTAACCTCATCTGGGCAGTGCAGCAGCACCCACCCTGCTGCAAGCTTCATAAATGACATTTCTTGTGCAACCCAGCCCTTGGCAAGGCTGCTCCAAAGCAACCACCCTCTGCTTTTCTTTGTCAGCTTCAGGAATTTTCAGTGTCTCTATCAAAATGACTCCTCTGGGGGGGAAGCAGAAGCTGCCTAAAAAAACCTCAATAAAGGTGGCTGTGAATTTGAATTAAATATTGACCCAAAAGCAATAAATGAGCTGGGGGGTCAGTCTATGTGACTGACTCTTTTTTTCTCCTCAGTGACACTTCAGAACCATCTTTTCCCTCCCCAAACTCCTCCTGCAGAGTCCATGGGCATTCCTGCAAGGAGGGCTCAAGCTGGTTGTCCTGGCTCAGCAGCTGCAGCTGGTTAGGGAACAACCCTGGGAGCAGCCTTTGGATCTTTCTTGGCACATTTCTTACATCCTTAGTCAGGATGAACTGCAAATCATCTGCTGGGAGTTAGGGAAAAGGCAGGAAACTTCTTGCTCTGAAGTTCTGTTTGACAAAGGTGAGGTTGGGAAGGGTGCTCTGGTCCCTGTTTCTAGTTGCAGAGGAGAAAAAAACCCAAAATGGTTTTGAAGAGCAGTCAAAAAAAAACACCTCCTCCCAAATTCCCTCCTGGAGCTGCAGTGATCTCCCTCACACCCCTTCCTTATCCTCCTCTCATCAGGCATTAAACCTTTAGATAAGGAGTTGGTGGTGGAATCACCTCCAGCTTCACCCCAACAACTGGAATCCCAAATGTCATCAGAAGGGACCTCAAGGATCATCCAGTCCAACCTTTCTCTCCATGTACCATCCCAAAACTTTGTCCCCACCATGCTCATGCCATTCCCAAGACCATGATGATGGTCAGGGCTTCTGGAATACACAGGAATGAACACCATGACAGTACCAAAAATTCAAATATTTCATCTAACTCCACAGAGACAATTTTTAAACAGCATTAACACACAGACTATTTAAATAACAAGAGAAATTATCTTCATTTTCAAGCTATTTCTCCACCCTATGCATTTTTTTTTTCCCTTTCTCTCCTCTGGAAGGACACCCAGATGTCCCATTCTGCAGCTGCCCTGCTTTATCCCCCTGGTAAAACTACTGCAGATTGTTCTTTGCCTGGGAGGGATTTGTACAGAAAGCAACATCCCCCTCTTTCCTGGGCCTCAGGACACTTCAAATACAGCTTTGAACTATTCTGAACTGACAGAAAAACTTGTAAGCACCAAAAGGCAACGTTGAACACTCCAAAAATGAGTTGCAGGGTTTCTGCAGCCTATTTTCTCTCTCACTAACTCTTTCCTGCTTTACCTATTTTCCTGAAGTTACAGCTTCATTTCTGCTCCTCCCTCCCCTCTCCTTCCTTCTAACATTTAATTTGTCTTCTCTGACTCAAATAGGTCTTTCTTCTGGTGACCTAATATTTTAACCTTCAGCATGATGAAAACCAGACTTCACAAACCTGACACTTGAATTAAAAGTGAAACACATGCCTCAGCACAAGTTAATTAAAAATAATACCTATAATGTCAGCTTGTTTAAACTATTATTTGACCCAAAATTTGCACCCATCTGTAACTCCTGCAGCCCACAACTGCTCCAAAAAAATGACAATAACCACCAGAAGCAAAAATGACCTGCAAAAATTCTGCAGTTCCAGGTTCTTTTAAAGGATCCAGTGGACAAACCTATTTGTCATAGAATAGAATCCCAGACTGGTTGGGGTTGGAAAGGACCTTAAAGCCCCCCCAGTGCCCCCCCTGCCATGGTCAGGGACACCTCCCCCAGCCCAGGGTGCTCCAAGCCCCATCCAACCTTCAGCACTGCCAGGGATGGGGCAGCCACAGCTTCCTTGGGAAACCAGTTCCAGCATCTCAGCACCCTCCCAGCACAGAATTTCTTCCTAAAATCACATTTCAATCTCTTCTTCCACTTTAAAGCCATTCCCCCTCCTCCTGTGGCCACAAGCCCATGTAAAAAGTCCCTCCCCAGCTTCCTTATAAAGCCTCTGTAGGTCTCCCTTTTTTTTCTTTCATTTATTTTTTTTTCTAAACAACTTTCCTAGGAGTTATAAAGGTAGGAACCCATCATTTTTCTTGCTGATGAGCAGAATGGGGGTTGCTGGCTTTAAGAGCACAAGATTCACCCTTTGGCCAGGGGAAGCAAACCCATTTTAAGCCTTTAGTTTTACTGGAAGAATTGGTCAAGTTTAACAACTGTGAAAACATTTAAAGTTCTCAGAACTTGCCAGGTCTATCAGAAATTCTGCTCCTCAGCTGGGAGCAGCCAATCTGCTTTACAGGGCATCAGGAATTATATATTAAATTATATATATAGATATATATTAAACTGAGAATGGCTGGTGAAAAAGATTGCTTTCCAAATAAGAAACTCATTCTTAAACAGGAGTGAAAATTGCTTCAGAAAAAATTAAGAGCTGGGCAGCCCTAACAGGGATGGGATCAGGCACAGGGAACTTGTTTGGGTTTTATAAATAAATTTTGCCTTCCTAGGTAGCAGTAAAATACTGAGATTTGGGTTAATCTCCAGAAGGATGCTTAGCCCTAAGCTCCAAAAATCCTGGCTGTGTAAAAATGGCAGCTTCCTACTAAAAATTGGGCCAAATCCCTTCTAAAACTTTTGTTCTTAGAGGAAAAAAAAAATAGGACAGTCCCTGCCTTTTCCTCCCACCACCAAAAAAGAGCCAACATTTTCTGGCAGCATCATGAAAAGAATTAAGTAAATTACAGCCTCTTCTTTAAAAATTATTTTTGGTCTGGTAACCAAAGATGGAAACAGTTTTTTGGGTTTTTTTTTTGAAAGGGTCAAAGCTTAAAGTGTTTGAGCAACTCCAAGCAAAGCCCAGCTTGTTGGCAGTAACAGATAATGCCCCTGTGCAGCTTTTTTTCACCAATAATTGGTAATCAAGGTGAAAAAAAAAATCATTTTCCTCCCCCTATAACTAGCACCATTTTTTTAAAAGATTCATGTGGCAGAAGAAGGAAAAGGTGCATATTTTTCTGGATTTGCCCAGATTTGCAGGAAATGTAATTTTTTTATATTTACCAACACACAAACCCTACCCAACTGTTTTATTTAGGTTTATTATACTACTCCCATGTGTATAAAATTGAGAATAATAATTCAGTTGGATTTTGCATTAAAAGGAATTATGCTAATTGCCTCTGTGAATGGATCACATATTTCTGAGACCTTTTATATGTGAATATTGGGGTGTTTTGATGGGAAGTAAATTCTGGGTATTTACACCACCCAACTGTACCATTTGTCAGTAAGAAAGTCTGCCAGACTTCCTACCTGTCTCAGCTGAGAAGGGTGACACCAGAATTTCAGCTGGAATTCTAAAATTAATAGGTATTGATAAGGTTAGATCCATGATATTTATTATATCAATGCATTCCCTAGCTGGAAAAATATTATTTAAGATAACAGAACTGTTTCTAGAGCAGTGTTTGTTTTAATAAAGTCTGGCTTGGTATTCTTTTGCTCTTGTACTGGTTTTTTTATCTTTGAGTAGGTGAAATGCTGGTATCAATATTAATACTTATCACAGGCTGGTGATATAAAACATGTATTTTACAACTCCATAAAAAGAAAATCAAATGAGGATTAAGCCAAATATCATCTAAAAAGGCATGCCCACATACCAGCTATGCAGCAAAGGGATTTACTCACAGTGTGGGAGAAGAAAATCAGAAGGAAAGCTGGTATTTATGTACCACTGCTCCTTTTATCCAGCTGGGGAACTTTATTTTGGCAAGGCCACCACTGCCTATTTTATCTCCCCCCCCCAAAAAAAAACCCAAAACAAAACACAACCCTTGATGCCAGTGCTGGAGCAACATTCCTGCCTTCCTCTGGGGAAAAACCCATGGAGCTCCTCTGGGTTTACCCCCTGCACAACTGGGATCAGACTTCAACCACTGCCCCAAACCCAGCTCCTGACACCAAGCAAACATTCCCCAAATGATTCCTTCCCATGTCTCAGGGCTGGAATAATATTTCCCCTCATCTTTTGTTCCATACAAAGCTGCAAAAGGAAGGGCAAATCCTCACCTGCTCCTCGTGCCCGGGGATGTTGTGCATCCCACGAGGAGGAAAAAATTGACACCAGGGACTTTAAATAAGTGCTGACATTTACTGTGAGGTGCTAAAACCCCAAAAGGGGCTATCACAGAACTAGAATGGGTGCTGAAACTAAAGAAAAGGCTTTCAAGGTGCTGTTGAGACCAAGATTCAGAGGTTCTGCTACAATTCATGCTCCACTCCAAGGTGGAAACGGTGAAACCGTCAATGAGAACAACAAGAAAATGCATTTATTTCTTTATCATGTAAATAAAGTAGCTCCTATTCCAAAAGTAATTTTAAAAGACAGTAAATAGCAGCTATTAAACCCAGATCTTTTAAACACAGGTGGGTCCAGACAGCTTGCACCCAAGAACTGTGCAGGACAAAGTCTCCATGGCATTGACCTAACCCACCGCCCGGCAGCTGGCACTGACACCATGGAAAGACCCTTCCAGGGACTCCCCACCTGCTGGCCTTACACCACCCAAGAGAAAACACTGGAATGGTTGGAACAAAGCCCAAACAGGCAGGAACAGAGCTGGTGACAAATCCCAGGAGCTCACAGGGAAGAGACCTCTCGGGTGCACTTGGGTGAAGTCAAGAGTTGGTTGTACAGAGCAGAGGGTTTGTGGATGTAGCAGCTCATAAAGGCTTTTGATTTGAGGCAGCACCAGCATGTTCAGAAGTTAAAGACAGATAAAATCAACAGAAAGACACATGTACTTTTAATCTTTTTTTTTTTTTTTTTTTCCCCCAAGGATGTGCTCTGGTTAATTCAAACCCACCAGATCTGGAACTCAACATAACTCAGCCTGTGCTGTCCCTGGGATGGACAGGTGGAAGCCTCTTCTAACCTCTAAAAACCTCCACATCTCTAAAGCAGCTGTGAACTTGGAAAGGGGAGCAGCTTGTGAAGTGTTTTTGGTGCTAACTGCTGGCAAAAGAATGTGCCCATTCATCTCAGGCACAATCAGGGAGCTGAGAGAAAATGTATTTATTTAAACTCAATTTACTGACACAACAAATTTGCCTGGACAACTACAGCAGGGTAACATTTCTTTTTTTTTTTTTTTTTTTTTTTCTTGCTGAACACAGATCTTTGTTGGCTCACACATCACTAATAGCATCCAACTAATAGCAGGTGAGATGACAACTCCTTTCCAGCCCCACTAAAGCAGCCACACACAGATTTTCCCTGTTAACAAGATCAATAAACTTGACACATTCCCAAATCAATGATTAACTCCTTTTACAGTAGTTGCAGTCGCCCAAGGTTAGGCCTTTGAAAGGCCAAAGCTGGAGGGCCCTGTGTGGTTTTAATTATCACAATAAATAATCTCACACCTTATAATCTTCCTCCTCACACTCAGTTTTGGGATGAAACAACACAAATTGCAACCAAGTAGGTAACTACACACCAGGTGATGTTATCTTTGTAGGAGAAGTCAATCTGAAGGCTTAACACCCTTCTACAGTAGTGAAAAAGCACCTTGGGTCAATCCAGATTTATTTCCAGTTTTGATGTTTTTACTAGACTGAATAAACACTTGCCCCAAGCCTGAAACCACTGGTTCTCTGGAACCACTGCTTCTCCTCTAGGCTGCGGAAACCCGGAGTAAACTCTGGAGTTGAGCTGGGTGTGATTGACACCTCCTGGCAACAAGGAACCACACTGTTAGCTCAGGGTGAGGATTGTTCCCTCCAGCCTGGAGTGGCCTTTACAGCCCCTGCAGCTCAGGGCTCTGGCTCATGACAAACTCCTGGTGGTGGCCAAGAGCCCATGTGGCTGCCAAGAGTGTTGGGTGGCCCCTTGGAACGAGAGAGCTTCAGGTGGTCTTCACCAGAGATGTTCCACAGGGTCATCTGGGTTGGGAAGGACCTCTGAGGTCATCAAGTCCAATTATTAATGATTAAATGGCCTTTGTTATTGCATTTTCATGCAATTGAAATGCTCACAATTAATAAAATCAGTCATCAAGTGATTAAACACATGCAGTGGAAACACAAGAAAAGTATTTGTATAAGGTAGTGGCTGAGTATCACCCTCATAGATTTCAAGAATATCTGCATCAGGTTAAAAGTAAGAAGAAACAGACCAAGATGTTGATGTATTTTCACTTCTGCTGTACAAAAACATTGCAAAAAAAAAAAAAAAAAAAAAAAAAAAATCACATTATACAACATTGTCAACGGAGCAAAAGATTGGTTTCATTCCATGTACAACAAAAATACTATTAGTACAAAAAAAGAGCCTGTGGAAAACTGTGAAAAACAGCACTTCTGTAACTCATTAAAGTGGTTTCCAAAATGAATCATCTGGGCTACAGAATCCCAGAATCATTTGGATTGGAAAGGAGCTCTGAGAGCATCAAGTCCATCCCAGCCCATGGCACTGAGTGCCACATCCCAGCTCTTCCTAAAAACCTTCAGGGATGGGGAATCCACTCCCTCCCTTTGAGCTTGGGGATGCCTGAACTCATCCTCTCCTGGAGGTGGAAGAACTTGGGCTTCCAAGGACCCACTTCAAGGTGGAAGGACAAAGACCCCATAACCACTGAACCATTTATGGAATCCCAAAGCCTGAAGAGATGTGAGGGGAGGGGTTAAGGAAGAAAAATTTGCATCAATTTTGAGGGACCAGCAAGGGTCCAGCACGTGGCTCCGAGTCCCAGCCCTGGGATGTCTCATCAGGAAAAAACCAAAGGTTGAGTCCATCTGAAGGGGGAGGAGAAGCTTCAGCTGCCCAGGGAAGGGAAGAGGAAGCAGCAGAATCCTCAGAAAACTTTTCATGTGGGTGACAGAGAGACTTGGAGAGGAAAAAAATCCATCAGGCAGTGGCCACAGAGTCTGCCTCCCCTCTGCCAGCCCCCACGCTTTGTTTGCAAGACTCTAATTATGATTATTATTATTATTCCTGGGTTTTGTTCTCCTGCCTGATTCCTACCACGAGCCACCCGAGCTTTCACTGCCCTAATGCTTCAACTCTTTCATCTTAATTCACTTTTCAGCCTGCTGGCAGCCAGCAGAGAAAACAAAAACCTGCTTGAAGTGATGCCCAGAGCTGAGCAATTGCACACCCTTAGGAGCTGAGGAACCTCTGACAGATCCCTCCTTCCTCCTCCTTTTCTTGCTTCAAACTGAAGATAGCAGAAGAGGATTAATCTAAGGAATATCAGCAACTGAAGTGGAAGAAGAACAAAATGAGAAAGGGACTGAGAGTTGCTCACTGAGATTTTAGTCCCTGGTGAAGCAGGGTGTTTTATTACCACCACAGAAGTATCAGAGGCTTTAAATAGTGTTTCCCTTATCACTAAAGGCCTTATGGAATGGGGAATCTCACTGTACCTTGGAGATGACCTCAGGCATTAACTGGCTGCTGCAATCTTTGGCTATTTCTTTATTTCACCCCTTACACCTGAGCAAATCCCATGGCTGTGCAAACTGCCTGGGAGCTCAGCCAAGAGTTGTAAGGACATTCGACCACCCGAAGTTGTAGGGTTTTCAGGAAAACAAGGGCACAAGTTCTTGCTCCATGTGGCAAAAGTTCCATTTTCCCAGTCAGAAAACCAGACTGAGCCCCAGTTTCATTTGCAGCTTTCCCACTCAGTAACACTGACATTTAGACACGATGCTAGGAACTGTTTTACACCCTAAGGACCTTACCCAGGCTGTGCAATTATTTCCCTTCTTTCCTCCTACATTTGAAGACCTTGCCACCCATCTCCCCAGAACTAAAACCTATAAGCAACAGCTCTCAGGAGGCAAGAGCACAAGGGATGTCTTCTCCTCCAGCAGCAAAAGCTTTTGGTGCCTGTTTTATCCCACCCAGGGAAACCAAGGAAGGTGGTTTCCAACCTTCCAGCTTTTTCTTGTGGGTTTTCTTTTACCAACAAACCTCCAAAATACAATAGAAAGCTCAAAAAAAGTGGGAAGAAGCAGCTCTGGCCCTTGAAATATGCTCCTCCTCCCCAAACCATCACAGAATGGTCAGGGTTGGGAGGGACCTAAAGGATCATGAAGAGCCAACCCCAATGGATGGGCAGGGACACCTCCCACTGGAACAATCCCACCTCTGATTTAGCAACTTTTAGATGAAAAGCCAGGGAAGAAGGTGAGGGTGTTGTATATCTCTGCCAATAAACCACCAGATCTCTGCTAGAAACTTCAAGATCCCCCTTGGAGCACCATCAGCTCTAATCCCACGTGAATCAGGCACCCTAAGTCATCACCTTCATTTCATCTTCAAGGACAAGACACCCACTCAGCCAAGTCCTTCCCAAACTACAGCAGCACAAAGCAGCTCTGTTTAGCCAGGACTGAAACCTGACCTTGTCCAGGAAGCTGGAAATTCATTGTTCCTGGAATGTCAGATCTTGCCTCGCAGCCTTCAGGCTCAAAAAAATCCACATGAAGTCATTTAAATGACCCTTTAGAGCTAAATGAGATTTTTAAATTTTTTTCTTAAATTAATATTGTCTTAAGAGAGAAAACATCACCTTCTGAAAAGTGAAATGTTGCACAAAAACACAGTGGTTTGGGCACAATTGCTGCTGCAAACTTTTAGCAGCTCCAGGTGGAATTTTTGCACTCAAAATAACTGTTTATCTGGTGGAATGACCACATGAAATGTGGGAAAATCAGGTTATAGCTCTGCTCTAAGCATCTTCCTCCTCTCCAGTGAGGATCTGCTGGGCCAGGGGCTACTGACTAACAGCCTCAGCTTTATTCAAGCTGGAATAAACCCAAATAATGGAAGGCTCCACATTTTTCATCAAATCCAATCCCTTTTTCCAACCAGTCTTAGCTGCAGCTTTAATAGAGATCTCAGCAGCCCAGGTCCTCTGTCCTGGGGTGGACTGAACTCCAACCCAAACAACTTCTGCCAGGGAATTCAGTGGGAAAAAGGCCTCTGAGTGACACTAAGGATATTTAAGCATTACCAGGAACAATAGTTGGCAGGTCTGATCTATTTGGTTTGACTCACAAAGCTCCTTTTATTATCAGGCTAAGGCAGACACTGATTGCCAACTGCACAGAATAAATATTTTTCAGATTTTTATTCTTATTTTTTGCCTCAGTTAAAGAATATCTCCATAAAGGAGAAACCCTGGAGGCTGCAGGAGATGATCAGGGTAAGTAATGTAATTTTTCAGTCTTCCCTGTTGGTCAGAGTTGCCAAAACAGAAAAAAAAAAACCCAAAAAACAACTTCAAAATGATCCTCACTTTGCTCCTTTTAAACAAATCTGGAAAATGAGCACTGTGTCTGTAACTCAGGGACAAAATGTACAGGATTTTGAGGATTTTTAAAGTGTTGGTATAAATACTGCCAATTGAGGTCACCAATTAAAGAGAGGAAAATCTGTCTGCACTTCATGTATCGAACTCCCTGGGTTCCTCCGTGGAACCTGAAATGTTCCCACATCCAGAGTTTAAAAAAAATGACACTGAGGTGTCTGAGCTGAGTGATGGCATCAATTCACCTTGCAGGGTTATTCCCAGCATTTATCAAAATGCTAAAAAGCAGCTAAATAGAAAAAAAGGCTCAAGACCTGATTTTTCCCAAAACACTGAAAGTTGAGGGCGTCCTCACTAAGTAAATCTTCCCTATTTACTCTTCTCTTCCATGAACCACACAGCCTCTGCCTCTCTTCTGACCTTCTCAGGCAGGAGATACAA
This sequence comes from Heliangelus exortis, assembly GCF_036169615.1. NCBI lineage: Eukaryota > Metazoa > Chordata > Aves > Apodiformes > Trochilidae > Heliangelus > Heliangelus exortis. Next base: position 1,992,249 of record NC_092429.1, read on the forward strand.
TGGATAAAATGCAGGATAAAATGCACTATCCATATCCTTTCTTTTCTTGGATGCACTGTAGGAAAGAGCACAGGGATTTGCAGTTCTCCAGGAAGGATGGAGATGGGATGGGATGTCTTGCTCCAAACCCTTCCTCAGGATTACTGAGCATCCAACTGGCTCTACTGAAACCTTGTAGAAATAAAGGTTCAACTACTCTTTAACTACTACCTGTAGCATTCCACAAAGGCCATTTCCATACCCAAATACAGGGAATATGTGGTTGCTAGGGCTGAGCCTGGGCAGAAGGAAAACCAACCCAGTCCTAAGAGCACATTGTCTTTGCCTTTGTAGGCCAAAAAAGCTTTAGGGAACTCTGGCTCCCCATGTCCAAGGCATAATGAACTTCACTCATTTTTCCCTCCCCACTTAAAAAAAAAATAATATTGACAGGAGGGTGATTCAGCTGTTTTCACCATCTCCCTGCTGGGCCATGCTTTGCCTTCCTGGGGCACAAAGACAGAAGGGCTCCAGGCAGGTAAGGGTGGAACATTCAGCTAAAATTGCTGAAAATGTTCATCACCTGCCTTTCAGTACTAAAAAGCACCTTCTAAGGTCAATCTTTCTCCAAACTATAGGTAGACAACTCCCATCATACCAAAACACCAGTAACCCACTGGGTTGGTGAGAGCTGGGGTGAGTGGTTTGGGGCAAAGCACTGGGATTTTGGGGGCATTGCTCACACAAAAAGCAGTGGATGATGCATGGCTGCAGAAGAGAGGTTCTGGCCTGGGTTTTCTCAACTCTTTTATTTCTTTACAGGCTCTACATGCAATAAACAGCATCAGCAAAGCAGCCCAAGGTGACCAACCCAGCCAAGGGGACCATGGGGATTTCAGCTGCATCTGACCCAGCACAAAGAGCTGGAGTTAAGGCAGCTGAAACTCACCTTTAATCTTCCTCCAGCTCAGTTTCCTGGGCATGGACTGGGAGATAAGAGGAGGAAAAGAGGCAAAGGATCCTGGGATTCTCAGATAATGTGTATATTTAGCTATGTAAGTACCCTGAGACAGATAAAAAGCACTGTAATACACCACCTACAACCAAACCATTTACTACAAGACACAAACACAGCTTCCTGAATGCTGAAAATCCAGAGATTTTCATTTCTTTTGGCTTTTGTCTTGCTGAGGAAAGCCCAAGAGCAACCCCCTCCTCAGCCTCAGCAGTCACCCTCCTGCCCTGGGATGCTCCAGGAATGTTCCCAAGCAAATCCCATCAGAATTACCAGTACAAAGGAAAAGGTGAGCCAGGAGATAAGTGCACACCAGATCAAAGAGCCAGCCAAGAGGACAAGTCCAGCTTTCCCTGGAAACATTTCATCTCCATGAGCAGCAGATAACCTGACTCCCAGGCCCTGGTAAAACCCAGGGAGTTTTATTTTCCTTTGAATGAAGTCATGCAACAGAACACAACGTGGTTTCTGTCAGCATCAGCCACTCAGAGACTTCATCTTCATACTGCCTGAGTTTTTATTTCCATTTTTTTTTTTTTTTTTTTTTGCACAAATATATTTACCTTGGCCCCCACACAGAATCTCCCACTTCAGGTTTGAGCTTTCCATCCTCCCTGCTGGATGCAGCAGCTATTGCCTCACTCCACAGCCAGCCTATAAAAGATCCTGAGCCAAAACTCTTGGGATTTGCCTTCAATCCTCATTCAACATTCCCACCATCACCAGGCAACAAGGAAGGGGTTTCTACAACAGCAAGAAAATGTCTTACAGGACTGGAAATCCATCCACCTCCTTCCCCAGGACCCTGGGGTGCTGGGTGCCATGGGAAGGCAGAAGCAGCAGGGAGCTTGGGCTCAGGATGCTTTCCCAGGACTCCAGTTTCTTTATTGGCATTTTTATTCCTCTGAAGCTGAGGGGAAAGTCTCTTTCTCTCTCTCTCTGTGACTTTTGGAAATCCAAAATCAAATACATAGCTTGGCCAAGCCTCACCTGGATGCTGGCCAGTGCTTGTGTGTTTTCTCATTGAAGGGTTTTCTCCAGCCACACAGAGCCACTGTACAAAAGATCTGTTTTACTAAAAAACCCAGATGTGTTCAACATTAAAAAAAAAAAAAAAAAAAGAATCTTAGTCACTGGAGAAAAAAAAAAAAAAAAAAAAAAAAAGGATGAGAGAACCCTGTGGGGGGTTTGTGGTTTCACAAGCCTTGCAAGCTTGTTCTGAGAATCCCAAACCCCATTTGGATTTGATGAATCAAATGCCCCTTAAAATCACAGCCCTCTCCTCTCTGCCTCCTCTCCTCCTTCCCAGTGGTTGCATAAAGCACAAACCACCACCATATTTAGGTTATCTCTGTACAGAAAGCTCTGTTAAGAATAAAAGGAGTGTTCTAGAGCAATCCTGACACCAGGACTGAACATCCCCCCTTAGGGAGGTGCCAGCCCATGCCAGACTCATCCATTCTGATTTCCAACCACACCACTGCCCCTCTGCCACACAGGAACCACTACTCATCCAAGAACAGGAATATTTTGATTTTTTTTCCTCTAAAACCTAAGCCACCACGTCTTGTGAACATACAGAACACTTCCAAGAGGTGCCAAGCTCTTCTTCCCATGTTTCAGCTCTAATAAAGTCCCAAGGCTGAGTCCTTGAGTGAAATCCTTCACCTGCAGGTGAAACCTTTTTGAAACTTCCTCACACCACAATAAATTCATTTTGTTCTGCTCTGAGACAGAACACACAGAGGGTTTTTGCCTGACCTCTTCCCACTGGCCTACACTCCAGCAAGGGTTGCCAAGGTCATTTGTAGACTCAGCTGTAGAAAAAAGCAGTTTTGAGGTCTGTCCCACTGTGGCAGCTCTTGAACAGGATGCAAGGGTGCTTCCTTCTTTGATTTCAGTGCCCAGGACTTCTCCTGGAACAAGTGAAGTTCAGGGCAAGTGTGGAAACAACAGAGAATGAGAAAAAAGATCAATAATAATAATAATAATGGAAAAGACTGGGCACACAGCTGTTTTCCAGGCCAAAGGATCTCTTTCGTTGTATTAAATTCTCTCATCTCCAGGATTTTGCTGTGCTTTGACCTCAGCCTTTTCTCATTTCAATCTCTGCAGCAATCAGAAGAGACCTGAGGTTAACACAGACACTTCTGCCTTCTTTAGAGGACAAAACCTTGCCACAAATGGTGGCTAAAATGTCAGTTTCAAAGTAATGGGAACTTCAAAGATAGTGTCAAAGTTATGATCTTTCAGGAAAACTCCTTTCAGGAAATTTTTAGAATCAATGGCTATGGCCAAGTAGATACAAAATCACAGAATAATGGGAGTTGGAAGGGACCCACCAGGACCACCAGGTCCAACTTCCAAGAATTGGTTCCCCAGGAATCACCCCATGTCCCTGAGAGCATCATCCCAACACTGAAGGGACTCAGGCAGGTTTGGAGCTAGGACCATTCCCTGGGGACCTTTTTCAGTGCTCAACCACCCTCTGGGTGGAAAACCCCTTTTTCTGATTTCTAACCTACCCCTCCCCTGCTTCACCTTTTTTGCCATTTCCCCAAGCCCTGTCCTTGGCCACAGGAGTGAAAAAAATCAGTGCCTGCCCCAGCTTTTCTATATTTTTGGGTGTACAAGAGATGTTCCCACAGAGAACCATGCTGGGAAAGAGTTAACCAGGAAAATAATGCCTTTGATTTTCCTCTGCCACTCAAATCATTAAACTGGAGTTTTCCTGGGCAAATTCCACGGGGAAAAAAACAACCAAATAAAAAAAGAAGCAAAATCAAGGGATGGTGGCCTTTGCCATCAGTAGGGTCTGACTTATCTGCCAGAAGAGGCCTCCCCCCAGACTCCTGCCTGCTGGAGGTGCCCTTGACACCATCCACTTTAGGGAAAATATTCCAGCAGCTGCCCCCTTCCTGGGCACAAACCCACAGGAGGGAGGTGTTGATGCTCACCCCACAGATGCTGTAGCTGGCCCTGTATCTCTAACACCCTCTGGCAGCAGGCAAGATAAAATAATAATTTATTTATCAAGCAGGAGCGTGGGGTTGTTTGGTTTTGGTTTTTTTTTTTTATGGTCTCCTGTTGTTTTTAAAAACAAAAGCATCTTCAAGCTAGGTCAGAGCTGCAGAGCATTCATGGAATGCAAGTCCCTGGCCTGGCAGATAAAGGATTTCAAGCTGCCCTGTGCCAAAGGCAGGAGAGTTAAAGGAAGGATGGTTGGGTCAGTCAGGGCTTTGTGCTGCAGCCATTCCCTGGGTTCTTGATTTCCTTAAGGCTGGCACTGGTTCTGCTGGAGCTTCACTTGCTTCACACTGGTTTGCAAACCAGATTTTTAGCTCTAGCCAACTACATCCATGCTTAGGGCAAGCAGAAAGCAGAAGGATTTCACACACACACATGAATTATTATTTTATCTACCATGGCCTGTCTTCTTTTTCCATTTCACCTTCCCATTTTGAAGCCCATCTACTTTTCTGCCCTCACATCAGGGCAGAGCTCAGCTCCTAGAAATCACAGGGAGAAAAAGTGATGAGCAGATGGATTTTAAATTTTTTTTTTTAAAAAAAAACAACCAACGTGACCCTCAAATTAAAACCTTAAATGATCAGAACCTTCCACTCGTGGCAGGTTGATAAAGAACAACACATGGGGAAAGCAAGCCTGCTCAGCAGGGCTTTTGCTCATGGCCTTATCAGAGGGGAAGAAGCCCATGCTGATAAGGCAGGAACACTGCCCAAGCACGAGTTTGCATTTCCATGACATCCTTCAAAGTGCTTCTATATTTAACCTGTGTTTAACCCCAGTGAAACACTGGGCATCTCTCTGAGGATGTCCCCAGGGATGCTTTTGGGGGAAGCAAAATCAGCTGAAGCCCCAAAACTCCAGCCAGGTCAACCAAATCTCTGGGACCAGTAGCCTAAGCTTTGAGAAAAAGGGGAAAAAAAAAAAAAAGGAAAGAATGTAGTAAAATGGCATCTGTGAAACAAGGCAATGATCTGAGGGCTGATGCATTTGGAGGGTGTCACAGAGAGCAGGCTCCAATTTCTCTTGGTATTTGAAGAAATTTGCAATCAAAATCCCAGGAAAAGGAGGCATTAATCTCCAGAACAACTCAAATAAATCTGCTTTTCAGAAAGAAAATTCAGCAGAGCTGCACACAACTCTGTTCCCCTGTGCTGAGGAGCACTGCTGCCTTGAACCACTGCTCTTTCAAATGTTTTTTTGTGGTGCTCACCTATGCAATGTGGGATTGCTTCTACCACAGGCACTTCCACCAAATTTTCATTCATTTCAGAGCCAGGAATTTATTTGCCAGTTTGTATGGGGAGAAGGCAAAGCCTGGGTAGGCTCCACAATACTGAAAGTACAGTACTGCAAGGAGCAGATTCTGAGGCACAAACAATGTACAATGACCCTTTTTTTTTTTTTTAAAAACTCTAATTTAGTACAAATTCCAAGCTTATAATTTCTTTGTCATAAACTCCTTTCTGATTTTCTTATTTCATAGATTAAATGTGGCTGGCATCTAGAGGAACATCCATGTTCTCCAGGCAGTAAATCAGAATAAATCAGAGATCCCTCTGCAAAATGTTCTGGATCTGTTTCTCCCTAATTTTTAGCACAATCTGACCCCTCCTCCCAAGAGCCCACAACCTTCAGGATAATGAAATCTGATTAAACATTGGGTTTGGGTACAAAGTTATAAGGCACAATTATGAAATCAAGCATTAAAGAGGAAATCTCACTTGATTTGCACACTCTGGGCTTGTACCTGTGGATGCCAATGGGCAGCAAAGGCTGAAAACACAACAAAAATCTTGGATTAAATAAATTTAAACCAAATTTAATGCGTGATGTGATGTGTACAGAAAACAGTGACTGTTCCCTGGATATTTGGGCTTTGAGCACAGAGTAAGACAGAGCCATGGTAAGGTAGAAGGAGGTGTCCCTGCCCATGCAGAGGGGTTGGCACCAGATGATCTTTAGGGTCAAGATCTTTCAACCCAAAGCATTCCAGGATTCTCTGAAGGGTCCTTAGCTCAGGTGGAGTCTCACACTCCTGGGCTCCTGCACTCTTGACACCAACTTGGAAACCTCACCCTGTGGGTTTCTGACCACCAAGGACATGTTGCTTAACCTTAGGAATTTCAGAAACCCCCAGCCAGGTGGAAGCAGACACAAGAGACACATCTCAGCTCATTAATTAAGCCTCCAAACTGCTGAAGAGCAGCCCAGCCCCATGAAACCTTCCCCCCCAGAACACTGCAATCACAATTAGGAGCCTGAGGCCAAGCAAGGAGCTCCCCTTCAAACCAAACTCATCCACTTCATGCCAGGTGCCTTCAAAAAACAAGAGAAAACCACATTTTATGATGTTCCATTAGAGGGCATCCTAGGATGTCCTTTTGTGGTCAGAGGCTTCCCCTAATTCATACCTTCTGGGGTACCTTGTGAACCATCTTCTCCAAGGACCCTCAGGGAGATTCACACCTCCTTTTGCATCCTTTGTAATTGTATTAATAGGTTCATTTTAGGTTCTAATGGGTACTGAATTCCTTTCTTAATGATCCCTCAGCAGGAGAGATGGGTTTTGTGTCCTGTGCCATCCATGTGAGATGTGAAGGAGCTGGACACAGCCTCACAAAATGGATTTCAGACTTCACAACACCTGAAGATAACACTTGGAAACAATAAAGGACTCCAAAGGTGAGCAAGCTTGATCAGGTATGTTCAAACCAGAGGAGAAGAGAAATGTTATGTCCCTCAAAAGTGACCAAAGACAGAAGCTCCACTGCCAAAACCCAACACAGAAACTGCTGAGACTCAGCAGGAGCAGAACCTGAGCTCCAGGGAGCTCTCATAAAACCAGACACTGCTCCCACCCAGGCATTCAGCCTTAAAAAACACTTTTTAAAGACAGTTTACTAATGGATAGATAGGTACAAACACAGCTCAGAACCAGCAGTCCCCATAAAATCAGCAAGAAGCCCCGAAGTAGTAAAATCCAGTTATAATGACAAATATTTTCCAGATTGGGCTTTGACATGTAGGAAGCTCAGTTCCTCCTCATACCTGTCAGCTGTAGGTACACTGAAACCAATTCAAAGCCCTGAAGGCACCAAAGGATCTAAAAGCAATAATATTGGAAATTAAGAAGTCCAGAGCAAGAAATGGGACTTGACACGATAACATGGAAATACATCCTGGAGACAGATAATGCAGTTACAATAAATTCCCATGCTTCGAGTGGAACCTAAAAGTGCTCCTGTCACCCCAAATGAAAAATGAACTTCTGACTGCTGAAAACTGAAGATTAATGAACCAACATGAGAGACACAGAACAACTTACGAGGATCCTGGGCTGGCGGTTGGCGGGGGACCTGGAAAAGTGACAGAAGAAAAACATCCTGATGAGTTATGGGGAGGTAGCAAGCAGGAAGCTTTCAGAAACCTTTTAAAAGATAAAAGCACCAGCCTGTCATGTTGGATGTGGTTTCTGTAGTTTAACAGATGAGATGCTGTTTCCCAAAGTCAAAGCTGCCTCCTGGAGCTCCAGCTCTGGAGCAAACCACCCTTGCTGGGGACAACAAAGGGTTGAGGTCCTGCATGTCAACTGCAGCCATCACAGAAAAGGGTCCAGCAAACCAAAAGCATCTTGTAACTATTAACTGGGAGAAAAGAGCATCATTGCCCTCTGCCCATCTTCATTATTGGTCAGGGAATTCATCCTGACTCGTTGATCAAATTTGTTGTGACCTCAGAGGGGTTTGGCTGAGAGGGTTTGGTTGCTGCTGCCCTCTGTATTTTGGCAACTACTGGAAGGGTTGAGTGGGCTGGAGAGAGTGTTCATTCTACTCTGTATTTGCTCTAAAAACTGAATTCTGAGGGCAAATGTTAGACTCATGTAATCATCATGGTTGGAAAGGACCTTCAAGATCACCGAGTCCAACCACCAGCCCTACACCACCTTAACCACTAAACCTCCCAGTAGAGAGGTGAGATTGCTCCAGGTAGAAAAAAACAACCCCAAACCTCAGTGTTTTCTGCAGGAGCAGCTATTTAACTACCACTGCTCAGATAAAAATCTCCTAGGTTTCAGATACAGGCCAAAGGACAACAACTGCCTTAGGAGAGAACATCTAATAATTAATTTATCATCATTTCAAAAACGTGGGAGATTAATGAAAAAAGAAAAAACTCCTAATACACATCATTCACTGTGTGCTATTTATCCATTTCCTAAGAGGATTAACAACTGGGATGCTGTGCAAACATCCTCATCTCCTGAACGTGGAGGTGGAGGAGAAGTCACACAAAACCTGCTTTTTGTTTGGAATCTTCTCAGTCATAAAATCAGCCCTGAAGGCAATTATCTCAATATAAACTTTGAAGAAAAAGTGCTTATCTGACCTGACAGGTGTGTGTGGCTCTCACCACCATGCCTCCAGTCTATGCCACAAGCTGAAATATCTCACTTGAGACAGAGGAGCTCACTCAGGCACGTGGAATAAATTAATTTTAATTGCCTGGTGTGCATATTAACAAAAACTGCTGCTCAGTGACTGCTGGGTTTCAGTTTTAGAGAGCAAAAGCCACCTTTAGAGCTGGCAACATGAGCATCTCACCCAAGCAAACAGCAAAAACACCCCCAGAACCAGGCAGGAGCAGCAGCCACCGGATGCGTTCGTTATCAGCGGATAAACGCACCCTTCAACAGGAGCCTAAGTAACAGCTGGAAACCTGGGAAAAGCCTGAAAAAACCCCACCCCAAACTTACCAAATTTGACAAACAGCACCCCAGTGGTAGAAACAGTCTTCCTGCCATTAGTAGCCACACACTGGAAGTAGCCAGTGTCTGTAGTATCCAGGTTGCGGATGCGGAGCCGAGAGCCGTAGCTGGTGGCTCGGAAGGAAATTCTCCGGGGTTCCTGGACAACTGGAGCATCATTTTTCAGCCAACGGACTGTGGGAGGAGGATTCCCAGAGACTTTGCAGTGCAGCTCTGCTGTCTGGCCCAAGGTGGTGGTGATGTTGTTCATCGGTTCGTCAAGAGTCAAGAAGTAATCTGGTGAGTAAAAAAAAAGAGGGAAAAGTTGGTGGGCAAAGAATTCCAGCTCAGGAAATGGTGTTTTTAAGAAAGCTCCTGGTTGTCTTGGAAAAGGAAAGAAAAGGAGTGGCCAGCAGGTTAAGTAGAGAATGATCAGATTTGTTAATGGAGGGTTCAAGGCCAGCAATAGGTCCCACAGGGTTTTGCATGGTAATAAAGGGAAGAAATTTTGGCATTTCCTTTGTATTTCTTGAAAACTTCTCTTCCTTCAAAGCCAGAGAACAAGCTGGGTTTGGTATGGGGAGCAGAACACGTGGGATTTCATCTCTGTCTTGCAGGTTCAAATCTAACCATGGCCATTTCTTCACCATGTAAAGAAAGCAAGGAAAACTTGGCTGTGCTCCAGGGTTCTCAGGTACCTCTACTGTTAACCCAGCAAAAAAAAAAAAAAAAGAAATTATGAGTATGTATGGGAAAAAAATCTCCATCTTAGGCAACTAATGCCTACTTAACTTGCTTAATTATTTACTTCAATGTCTTCAGTAGCTACTCCCTCCATTGTGTTCTGAGTGCATCCCTATCTCACTCCTTTGGATTTAACCTGTTCAGCATGTAAGCTCTTACTCTCTGTTTACACAGCACTTTCTACAGGGCCTCCCTCTTCTCACTTGGGTCCCCAGGAGCCACAAGGAGAAACAATTAGCACAAAGGAAGTGGCCACAAGTATTTCTTTCACTGCTGGAGCAGCCTTGTCATGTGCAGGTTGTGACACTGTGCTAAAAAAAAAGAAGCAAAACCCAAAAAACCGATTTTTACCTCTGTGTATGGGGTAAATCTTGGTGGAGATGGACAGTGGGGTGTGAAGTACCTCCCTGAAGCTGTCAGATGGGGCTTTTTTCAGCTCTGCAGAATCCTTTCTGCACGCTGCCTGAAAACATTGCTGATTTTTTATCTTAACAACCTCAGTGGGAAAGCAGGATCTGAACCAGCTCACGTGGGCTTGGGTTCCCTCCACAATCTGGGTTTAATAAACCCCCACTAATAGCAGGGAACTGGAGAACCACAGCTCGTTAGCCAATGTAACATTTCTACACCACAGTCATTTATTTCCAGCCTGATAATATTTCAAAGCCTGGGTCAGACATCCAGAGTCCAAAGGCAAAGAGTGGCCTCAGCCCTACAATGGTCTCTGCTGACAAACACCACAGTAAACAGAATATTTTAAGGCTCCTATGGCACAGAGGAGAAGCAAATAAAGGAGGAAGGATGGAAGGGAAGTTTCCAAAGGCTGGAGGAGGATTTTAAAGCATCATCAGGAACAGCAAGTCTGGGAAAAAGTGTGGCTTTAATACAAGAGCTGCTTCTCCAGAGGTACAAACAGAAATAGCATCAGCATCCAAAGCTCCTGGCTCTCCCCTAAGTGTTCTCCATCCTCCTCCACAATCTATTACAGAAAGACTAAAACAAAACACATCTGCTGAATTCAGCTGAGTCCTCAAAGACATAAACTTTGCATCCAAACCATAAATCAGATGGAGCAGATCACCTGAGATTGAAACAAGGCAGGTTTCAAGCCACTGGAAGCTTCCTAAGATGTTTCTCATAGATAAAGCAGGTTTGGAATTGAAAATGAGCTGAAGGGCTGAAAGAGCTTCCAAAAAAAGCTTGGACTGTTACTAGGGCATACAAAAAAATGAGCATCCCTGCTCTGTCAGGCACAGAAACCATCCTTAGAGGCCAAAGAGGAAATTAATTTTATTTGTAATACCTCCATCTCTCACCTACCAAAGCTCCTGCCACCACCCTCTCCCTTTAATAACAATTATGCAAAGAACATATAAAACAGTTCCTCTCTGCAACCAGGTTTCTGTCCAGCTCATCCCCCCCCCCCAACAGCCACCCTGGTGCCATCAGCATTAACATCTCCTCCTCCTGGGACCAAAGGCCAAGAAAAAGAGGTGGAAATCTTCTTCTTGTGCTTTCAGGAGGAGGCAAATAAAATAAAAAAAACTGAAATGGGGATGAACCTACAGGTTCCAGCCATGTTCCTACAGCACACCACGTTCCAGGTGACAGCTTTCCTAACGCCAGGGAACTCTCCAGATGCACAAAGTTGACTCCTTTTGACCTAAAGAATAATTTCTTAGAAAAAACCATGGTTCTTCTGTACAAAGAAATTGTTGAATTTCTGAGATTTCAGCCGCCTGGTGGCAGCGGGCAGTGGAAAATCTGAGTTTTTCACCCTGGCTCCAAGCAGTCTTGGGTGAATCACTTTAAGTTGGGATTTTTTTTTCAGAAGAGCCAAAGGGAAGTAGACACCCAAAGCCAATCAAAGCTCACGTGGGATTTGTGAGACTAAGTCCTTTCAAAAAACAGCCCTAAACCTTTTGGCTCGATGCTCTCCAGCTCTAAAGTGAGGATAATAATCCCTCTGACATCATGGGGACATTAATGAGATAATGCTCATAAAGCACTTTGAAGGTGAAAAGTGCTATGCTGGGAGAAGCCCCGTTGCTATATTTTCAGTTAAATCTCAAAGTTTCAAGCACATGACAAAAGCTGGTCCATATTTTAGAGTAGCACCCTATAAAACCATTTTGGAGACGTTTTAATTTCCCAGAAAGAGAGGAGAATGGCCTGGAAAAGTTCTAAATAAAATTTAGCTCACCTCTAATTTAATAATAGTCAAACTGATTTTTTTTTTTAATTTGTAAAAACAATTTACTGCTGGGCCTAGACCCCTGAATGCCAAGTTTCAGCCCACAGAGATTTTTTTTTTGTTGGTTTTTTTTTTTTTTTTTAATGGCTGAGTTATAAACCCTTGAAAAATGCTGACAGCCCCTTTGCTAGAGCAGCACTAGCGGGTGCCCTATAATGAACTTTTAAATGACTTGAGATAATATCTGGAAAGCCAAGCCTGAAATATATTTCTGGGTTTGAGCTGGTGCCAAAGCAAACACAACACATCATAAGTCATCCCCAGGATTCAGAGAGCATAAACTGGAGACACTGCATATAAAATCCCAATATTAGGTATCCTTCATCATGGCCAAACTTTGCTTGCTGGTTTGATGTTCCAGAACAGCACCAGCTGTGGGAGGACAAACCAGAGCATTCTGCTTGTCCCAAAAGAAGGAAAGTGCTGGGGGCACTTCCACAGCCAGGTCCTGACGTTGTTCAAAACTTGTAATAAATCCTGAAGGATTCTGCTGCTTTTAAGTGGAACCCAGGTGGCTTTCAGAATAAAAGCTCCTCCTCTCTGGCCAAGGAATGTTAATCTGCTCTGTGACCACAGGGTTACTCTATCTTAAATTACCAAAGAGCAGTAACACCCTCTTTGCTCGGAGGGGAATTTTGCTGCCCACAGTGAGATTTTTTTTTTTTTTTTCTTTCCCCCTCCCCAAGCCCCGGGTGTGCTCTGTGGTTCTGATTTCAGGAGGTGTTTAAAGCACGGTGGGGCTGCAGGATTAGACCCTGAAACGTCCATTTTATGAGAAGACTTGTTGTTTCATTTATCCTTCCCTTTATGCCTTTCTGATCTTCCAGAATATTCAAAGAGAAGCTGAAATTAAAGCCCCCATTTAAGCCACTGCAAGCCTGACAGCAGCTTTGGTCCAGGTGCAGCAGGGAGGATGGTGTCCCAAGCCACTGCCCATTGCAATTCCCTGGAAAAGAACATCTCCAAACCAAACCTCCAGCTGTGGGGACACCAATTCCAGCTGCTGGGCAGGAGATGAAGTTAAATTCTGGATTTGAACATTCCAATCTGCATTGCAGCCCATAAAGCAACCACCTGGTTGAGCAGCTGGGACACCACTGGTACAGATGCTTCATGGCATTCATCTTTTTGCACCAAAAGGTTTAGCAGCTCACCTGTGCCCTGTCATTCTACACATTAGAAATAAAAAAATGAAAAAAAATATCTCAGTCAGTGCCTGCAAGCTGGGTAAGTTTAAAGCCTGGTATCCTCAAGAGTTTGTTTGAAGGGAAAGAACATCAGAAGGTCCAGCACAGGCTTCCCAAATTTATACACTAGCCTGGAAATAAGAATTTTCCTTCATTCAGAGCTCTGGCTTATCCACATAAGTCCATGGGATGCTCCACTTGGACCTGACCCAACCTCACATTTATTGGCATCACCATCAAATTCAGACCACTGGAAGTCTTCTGTATGGAAGTTCTCTCCTTTGGAGAAAAAGTCACTGACCCAGAGCCCACCCAGGTCCATACATCCCATCAACTGAGTTTGAAGCTGTTCCTATTCCCCTGAAGGAACCAGGAGGGTTTCTGAGAGAAGCATGACCACAGATGGAGAACATCACCTGCTGGAATAAGGAGCAACCATTGACTGCTCCAGCTGCCCAGAACTCACCCAGGAAGGACAACTCCTGGCAGGTCTGACCAAGAGCCCCTTGCTTATCAAAAGGGGCAAAAAGAAGACTCCCAGTTGGAATTTCACTTATTTTAAATCAATAAAAGTAGAGGGAAGAGACTCAACCCTGTGACTTGGCAACCCCTAGGATGAGTATCAACGACACAAGTCCAGAGAACCAGGAGGAACCACTCAGTGTCAGCTGCCTTGGGCCCAAAGGAAACACTCTGATGCCTTTGTTCCTCAGTTTATTTTCAAATCAGCTTCCTCAGTGATGTGTACGTGGAGCAAAACTCCATTTGGGACACAGGGAGTCACCACCTGAGGATAATTCACTGACCTGGGACAGTCTGACCCCTGCCCGAGGCTCTGTGGCTGTTCAGGTATCTCTGTGTGTTTGGGATTCTCCCAATTAATTGCTGCTTTCTGCTAATTAACAGCTTAGAGATTGCCCTGGGCCAGAGGGGAAGGAAACTGGAGCACAGAAGCCTGCAGAATTCCAAAAAATTATCAGCACCTGAATCCCCCTGCTTTTCATGGAACGTCAGGTTGGAAGGGTCCTCAAGGATCATCTGGTCCAACCCTTCTGATGGTCTTGGTTTTGGGTAGGAACAGGACAAATCACTGCCCATCTCATGCCAATTCTTAATTTGCATCTGAGAGTTCACATCTGCCTCTCCTTAGAGCCAACTTTCAGGTTTAAGGACAGATGTCTTGGTGACAGCTTTGACACTGGCACCTGGCAAGGGGAAATGAAGCTTTGCTTTCCTCAGGAACTGCTTTTATAGCACGAGTAGGAAGCCTCGAATCTTTATCACACAAAGAAAAAAAAAAAAAAAGTGATTTGGAATAAGTAAACAAATGTCCACATCCAGCTATAAACTCAACTACTGAAAACCATCAAGGGATTTTGTTGTCACTTTAGAAGCTGCTCTGCAGTAAAGAGCCACGTAGAAAAACTCCAGCTATTAAAAGCAGAGTGTAGAGAAAGGTATGTGCCTGAAGATTAATGCTGGAGAGTCAAAGAAAAGCTGTTATTTTTGACATTTTGACATAGCATCACTTTAGGATCTGGTTCTTATTAGCCCTTTCTGTGCTTTTTAAAGGCCTATTTTTTTTTTTAAACCAAAAATGTCAGGAAATTTGGAACAGAAACTTACAATAAAACACGTCCCTTGACCCTCTGATCTATCAATCTTTCAAATAAACAAAGATAGCTGGATGAGCCAGGAAAAGGTTATTATATATAGTTACCTTATGTATAATGCTCTGATACTCACTGCACACTCCAACTTTATATTAAAAAAATCCAATGCAAACCAAGCATTTTGTGGAAGGTTTTTGCCCCAAATGCCCAATGTTACTCGGGGTGGTTTCCTTTTTTTTTTTTTTTCAGGTTGGGTTCCGTGACCTTCAGATTTCACACCCTGTATTATTTATAAATGAGACATTCAAGAAACACAAATTCTCAAATAAAAACCTACACTCCGTCAGTGGAAAAGCAAACAAAAGGAGCTAATGTACTGTGGCTAAAAAAATTTTCAAACAAAGTAGGAGTAATTTACTGCCTGGCTACTAACGGGACCCCACAAATAGGATCAGAATCCTGAGCCCCATCAGGGGAGCTTGATTTACCCAATATCCCCCAGATAATAAAGGAAAATAAAAAGGTAAATTGTGCATGAATGTGAAAGCTGTAATTCTTCCTCTTTCACCACACGGATCAAATTCACATCCAGTGATTTCAAAAGAAAATCTGGAAATCTCTAAAGAACTGGGGCTCAAGTCAGGAGGCCTCCAGCCACCTGGTTTTCCCCACGTTTGGTTTTGTTTATGTTTTTTAAGATGTAGTTTGCCTAAGAGCCACATTCTCCCTGGGACATCAGAAAGATTTTTTTTCCCTGGAAGAATTCCCAGCCAGGTCAATTCCCTGCCTGGAAAGCCTTAGCAAGGGGACAGCTTCAGCATGGATCCAGCAGCAGGAATGGTAAGGAAGCCCCCAGACCTCAAGGGTCCATCCGTGTGTCTGCACCCACTGGGATGTTCTGCAGCCCCATGGGCTCTTCTTGTGCTGTAGCTTCCCTTCAACCCATCCCTCCAACCCATTCTGCCCACCCAAGGTTCTCCAAGAAGTTAATGACCCCCATTCCCACCCATGGAGCAGCTTTCCCACCTCCTGGTTTGCTCTTCCCCTGTTATTTTCTGCTCTGGATGCTCAGTTGGTCCCAGGGGAGGGATCCTTGCATTGATAGGAGTTT
Source organism: Heliangelus exortis (assembly GCF_036169615.1). Taxonomy (NCBI): domain Eukaryota; kingdom Metazoa; phylum Chordata; class Aves; order Apodiformes; family Trochilidae; genus Heliangelus; species Heliangelus exortis. The sequence continues at coordinate 2,007,926 of NC_092429.1, forward strand.
GAACACTTCAGGATAAATCCCAGCTTCACTGGAGTGATCTGGGGTGCATTTTCCAAAATCTTGTTGCCAAGCTCTCTGGGGAAGGTTTGCTTTCCATAGAGCACCTGGAGCATCCCAAGAGTGCAAGGTCTGTGCTGCCACGTGGGCACGGGGAGCTCAGAGATGTCTGGAAATGAGAATGGATCCCAAGCCCTGAGTCATCCTAACATTTTAGACTTGTTTGCCAAAGCAGATAAGCCACGAAAAGGGAAAGAAAATCAGGCAGTTATCTGCAAAAACTCACACTAAGAGGTTTTCTTTGGAAACTGGAGGACCTGGGAGCTCCTGGGAGGAGGAGGAGGCACCCAAGATGTGCTGCACCCCAAGATGGGTGTCCTCAGGTCTGTGTCTACCACGACCCTGACACAGCTTGTGGATGGTCAAGGAGCTGCTATGATGAAAGGAGCTCCTGAGGAGGCTGCAGGAGGGCAGGGGGGGAGCAGGAGGACCCACAGCAAGAGCATCATCCTCTGATCAGTCCTGTAACATCCACTGAAGCTGAATCCTCCTCACAGTTAGAAAAGAAAATAATATTTCAAAGCTGGCTCTTTCTTGGCAAAGACTCCAATATTATCTTTGCCTGAGGATGAAGAGTTCCCCAACAACTCCTCTTCTGTACCAGATGTAAATAGGTTCCCATTCCAATTCAGACCTATCTGTTTCTTTGTAAATAAACTGACATCTGAAGGAAGGAAAAGCCTACCCTTCCACAACTGGGTTTTTTTTTCGTGGAAGAGAAGCAGCTGAATGAAGGGCTCTTCACCTTTTTAAAAGATGAGGGAAGAGCTGATGGTAAATCAGAACCTTTCTCAAAGAGCTGCAGCAGGAGCTTGGCCCATCTGAGGGGAGGAAGAGGAGGCAGTGCACAGGCAAGGAGAAATGGGAACCCAGAGTGTATTAAACAAGATTTTAAAAATGCTGGCCAAAAGAGTCACATTGAAGATCAGAGAATGGACCCTGGCACCAGGGCAGAGCATCCTCCTCAACTCCACCAACTCCCAGCTCTCATCCAAGCTTTTTGTTCTGCCTCAGGTACCACCTCCTGCCAAACCACTGCTGAAAGGAAACTGCTTTAAGCACAGTGGCTGTGCCCTGGCAAGGGGCAGGAGGGGGGATACAAAGGAGCACACAGGGAGGGGACTTCTCTGAGCCCCAAAAAGCAAGGACATCTCCTGCCAAGCCAGGGGAAACCAGCTCAGGTTGGAGCAACCTAGTCTAGGGGAGGTGTCCCTGCCCAAGCATCTTGGAACTGGATGGTCTTCCAGGTCCCTTCCAACCCAAACCATTCCATGACATCCCAGCTGCAACTTGGGCTTCTCATCCTGCCACAGACCCCCTGAACTTCACTTATTTCTCCTTACATATAATTTACTGCTTATCAGATCACATTTTCATTTCATTTTTTCCCTCCTGGCATTCCCTCCGCACACCCTGATTTACCAGTTGGAAAAGAAGAGAGAGAAATGCTCCTAGCTCAATATCCCCTGGTTGAAAAGCGATTATTTTTTTATTTTTTATGCACAGTTTGTTTGTTTTTTTAAGGTTTTGGTGAGAAACCACCTCCTCCCTCCCATCAATCGCTGCTTTCAACAGCTCTTCACGGGTGGCTGCGTCTCTTTTAAATTCATTTCCTGCTAAAAAGAATAAACAGGCAACTGTTTAATGCTGTCGATTTAGCTTATTTAATAGAAATTGAAACCTGAATGGGGCTCCCTTGTAAGATAATCACTGCAGACCTCACTGAGCTGGGGAAAGCACCAGATTAAGTAATTATTTCAAAACGCAGAACGTCCTCGTTTCCACAGACCCAGAGCTCGTCCTCCTCCCCAAAACACAGGGGATGGCTTTGAGGAGGAGATGCTCATTTCCAGAAGGCAGCAGGTAGGGTTGGAGCCACTTAAAGCAGACAGCCATTTAATTGGGGAATTTGGGCTGGAAAGCACTTTCATGTGGTGAACTTAATAGGCTTTCAAATGAGTTTTACTGGGACCGCCTGGCTGACCTGGAGCAAAGGCAAGGGGATGTTGACTCCTTGAGATCCTTGTTTGCAAAAGAAATGGAAACTAAGTGCAGGCCTAATTTTCTCCTCTGAGGTTCGAGTCCCTGTGTGCTGCAACAAGCCAGAGTTTCAAAAACTTTTCAGGAGAAGCAGCAGAATTCTCGGGTGGACAAGACAAAACGTGTGCACCTTTCTTTGCTTGGGGAATCCACCCCTCTGACTAAGCTTTTTTGGGCAGCAAAGGGATTTTAATCACATATGGAAATCCGTGTTTAGGTGGGTAAGCTTACAGCAGTCTAAATGCTAATCAGTGCCAGTAATCCCCCAGGAATGCAGGATGCAGCCCTATGAGTGGTAATTGCCACATTCCAGGTGGATTAGGAGCATGGAACCTCATTTTACCTGCTCTGAGAATGGAGCTGAGGAGCAGGTGCCATGGAAGGAACAGGGAAAATGGATTCATTACTAACAAAGAGGCCAGGCTGAGCTGGCAGAGAAAGCAGAAGCTTCCTTTTGATCAATAAAATGACTCGAGGTCCAGGATGGTGGCCATCATCCCAACTTTTACCTCTCCTACCTCTGGAGTTGCAGCTTTGCAGCAGGACCAGCAGCCAGGGTGGGAAATCTGCACCCAAGGGTGCTAAGACTGGAACAGATTGCCCAGAGAAGTTGGGGATGTCCCCCCCAAGGTGCTCAAGGCCAGGTTGGATGAGGCTTGGAGCAACCTGGGCTGGATGAGAGGTTGGAGAAGATGATCCCAAAGCCATGCTGTGATTCTGGGATGGCTGCTACAAGCTGGCACGGGGAGGATTTTGAAGAAAGGTGACACCAAAGGACACAAACAGCCCATGATGCCACCAGCCACCTTCCCCTGGTTCCTAATTTATGTCCAGCAAACCAAGACTTTGGAGAGTGCCCACCTGAGGAGTGTGCTGCTGGAAAAAAGGGACCCTTTGAGCTTCCAGCTAAGAGGAAGCTGAGCCAAAACATGGACTGAAAACCAACCTGGTCCTGAGAAATCACCCTCCAGAAAACCTCACATTAAGGATAACAACACAGAAGGCAGCAGGGGCTGTTCTTCAGCACAGATCATTTACAACCTCCTGTAAAACTACATCATCTTCAAGATCTGTCTATTTTTTGGTTGAAGGCCCAGAGCTTTCCCTGCAAGATACAGCAATCCATGGGGGCTTTACCAGGTGAACCTCTGTGCTCACAGCACAGAACAAACCAGGGATCACTGATGATCATTTGCAAAAAAAAACCACATTTCCATCACCTCAAAAAAGTGTGAAAAAAATCCACCCTGGGGGTGCTTGCCAGGGATAGCAGCAGAGGTCTGAAGGAAGCCTCTCCAGTTGCCTTCTCTGGGGCATTTCCTAACTTTTCAGTGTTTGGCCTTGACTTGCTTTTTCTACTCCAGTTATTTTTATTTTACTTTTTTTAAAAAAAAAACCAAACAAAGCTGCCAAACCAGTGAAGGTTTGGGGCAGGCATTCTGTTTGGGATAATGACCACCCTTCACTTCTTTGGGACATTGCTTGTGGACCTGCCATGGGCACCTGGATGAATCTCTGCAGGGGGATGAGACATCCACTTTTTCAATGCCTTCTTTCAGCAGTTTGTTGGGAATTGGGAATTCTCTGCTTAATGCCTACATGCTTTTTTCCCTTTCCCACCAGCAACTTCAACTTTCATCTTCTTCTGGACCACCAGAAAGTTCTGCTCCTTCCCTGGTGGGAAGGCAGATGTGAAAGAGTCAACCTTGCCTTAAAACCAGAGCCATATATTCTACTGCAGCCCAGAAAACACATTTATGCTTCAACATGAAACATTATGAGCATGTGCTCATAAAAGGCACTCAGAAAATAGAGACCAAGAAAACCACTTTGAAAAAACCATCTGTGGCAGAGCTCCACTGTAGGAAATTTCAGTCTAAATAGTTAATGGCTGGCAAAGTTATAAGCAAATTAAGACTGGCTGACAAATTGCACAGTTAGTGTGGCTAACAGCATCCTCCACTGTAAATGTCATGTTAGAAGCCTTTCAGAGAGCAGACTGACTCAGGAGCTGCAGGCCACTCCTTGGCAATAAAGGCTGGAGGAAGCCAAGCAATTTGGCTTCAATAAATTGGTGGTGTATATACTACAAAATGAAGGGAAGGAGAAATATGTCCTTTTTTTCACAATATATATTCTGGAGAGCTCCAAGTCACAGATAATTACCACCTGCAAATGTATTTTCCCCCCCTCCATTAACTTAAAGCCTCAAAACTTCACAATAAAACACATCAAGGCAAACTGGCTGCTGCTTGGTAATTTTGAGTTCAGATCCTAAGATCCAGCACAGACAAAATGTCAAGCAGTTCATAAACCAACAGAACTAACATCTTGAAATACTTTTACCATGTGGAACACTTTACTGGTACAAGAAATGAACACAGCATTCTTCAGAATACAGAACCACACATAATTAAATCTCAAAACCATCACAAGGCCAACAAGGTTTATCCCAAATGCCCTCTCACCCATCTGCTTGCTGATTTGGCAAAGCCAAGAAGAGTTGAGATTTAAAAATCTGATTTCACATCTTTCTACTTATTTTTTTCTGTCCTCTTACCTTTATCTAACTCGCTTGAGATGTTCCATGAGGATGTAGGCATGAAATCAGCAACAAGTGATGAATTTGCTCCTGGAAGAGAAAAAAAAGACATTGTTAATACCTTGATTCTGTATCATCAGGAAAGCAGAGGCATTTATAAAGTTGAGCAACTATTAAAATGTAGTGGATGCTCTGTGTTGGCAGGCTGAGACATCTGAGCAGCAGAACCAGTGAAGTGGAAAAAGGCACTGGGCCAGCACTGGGGTTTGTTTTGCAACGCTGTCACTCAGAGGCCTTGTGTTAATCAAGCATTTTGGAGATGGATTTGGCCCACCTTAAAATCTCCCCACGTGTTTTATAGAGGTAGAATGAGTCTGCAGTGTTACAGCAAAGGAAAACACAAGTGCTAGGGGGTTGCAGGCCATGTTATCTATCAACATTTACAAGCGATTTTAATCCGGGAAACCCACGAGCCCGGGAAGAGACCAAGATGAGGCTCTGGAGTTGCTGGGGCTACTTGGATGGAAAATCCCTCTGTGATTCATGTAAACACAGCCTGGAAAGCCTGATCTGAACATCTGTGGTGTTTGCTTATTCCTACAGTATTTTTTTTTTTCTTTTGCAAGAAAAAGGGGAATGGTGACTTGAGCCCTCGTTTGTATTTTTTACTTCTTTGAGGTTTTTAGCACATGAGCAGCAAGGAGGATGGTGCTAAGGGCACTGCCAGCACACTTCCAGCCTCAGCTACAGGTCATGGTGAAACACCTCCCTTCATCTGAACACCCAGGATTTCACCAAACACCCACCTGGAGCCAACAGGCTGTGGTGCCAGGAGCAGCATCCAGGATGAGATGATGCTGCCCCAGGCCAACAACTCCCAACCTGAGCAAGATGATAAAAAGACTCCCTACAAATTAACACCTTATGACCCAGTCCTGCACCCTGGCCAGACCCCCAGTCCCACAAGTGCTCAGTGAGGGAAGCTGGGATGCTGAGCACGAGCAGCATCCCCAATGAGAATAGGAATATTTTGAAGTACATCATTTTTATTTTGATATCATCCCTTTAGCTGGTTCCCAGACATCTTTTAACAACAAAGCAACTGCACTCATGAAACTGGGGCTGTGCAACGAGAGGAAAAGATGTTCTGCATCTGACCAGTTGGCAACTATTTTGTTTTATTAAAAAAACACAAGGAAATTTTATAGGCAAAGTCATGCAAATATATGAAGCTGTTAAGTTCAGATAGAGCCACTACACTTGTCATAAATATCATCCTTCCTAAAAGCCCACCTGGTAGCAGTGCTTATTTAAGACTCTGTCAACTATTTCCAAAGTAAACACAGAATTTGAAGTCATTATAAGTCACCTACAAACACAGTTCCTGGCCTGGGTACAAACCCTCCAGGGACAGATCCTGAGCCCATGTCAAATGGCATCATTCTGAGGTCAGCAGTGACACCCGAGTGACAAGCTGAGATTTTGGCCCACTCTGTCCATTCCTCTTTACTTTTTTAACAAGTTGAGCTTTTCACCTAACCCAGATGTTAGGGACCACATTAAGAGCCTGCAAATGAGCTGGATTCTGCAAACAGTGAACCAAAAAGAAAAAACCCTAAATGCTAACAATACCATGACCAAATCCAATATTTTGCTATTTAAACAGTGTCCAAACTACTGTTTTCTTACTCAGGCTTTGAAAACATGACTGCAAACCTCACAGAGCAGACATTCAGCACCTTATCTACAGAAAAAAAGCACATTATAAGACCCAACTTTACTGTCTGTGAGATGGTCACTGGGAATTTTCTGCTGTTCCTGTGTCAAGGCTCTGAACTAAGAGCAAACTATTTCTGTGCCCTTAGTAAACACTTGATCTGACTGAAAGGAACATGTTACATGTTTTGAATGTAATTCAAATGTATGATTTGAAGCTGCTGTAGGAAATGGAAGTATCCAGGAGATTTGCATTCATTTAATTCCTGCCTGAGATGACTTAGGGTTGCTGTGCACAAAAGAGAAAGCCTTGGAAAAACCTTTCTCCTTGGAAAAACTCTGCTCTAACCTTCAGGTCCCACACAAAGCGTGCTCCCAGCCAGCACATGGAGAGGGTTGAGTCAGGGATGGGACAAGGATCAAAGCCTCAAGAGAGCAAACTCATTCCTCCCCTGGAACCAATCCCACCTCCTGCTCTCACCTCGCTCAGTAACTCTGCCTCCAGGAGGAAAATAGGTTAAAAAAAACCACCAAAAACCAGACTGGGAATAAACAGGAGGGTTTTTTCCCCTTTTGGGACCCTGTGCTAATGGGTCAAAGCTGGAGCACCAAGGTCACACTGAATACAAGGCACCTCCAGCCATCCCACCCATAACCTGGAGGAGATGCTCAGCATCCCTCACTCCCCCAGCAATGTCCATCCACCCACCTCAGCCACACATCCCACCTTTCATCTTCCCATAAATCAATGTTCCCTTCATTCTATCAAGCCCACAGCTGGGATTTCCACACAGCAACTTGCATTTGGGTCACTGGAACAGGCTTGCCCAATTGTGTCAGCATTTAAAAAAAATCTGCTTAATGCTGTTGCAACTGGATTTCAAGTGAATAGTTTTAAAACATGAATCCTTACTTGTTGAAAATGCCCTCTCAAGCCCTGATGTAACTACTTGACCAGTCAGATTTGTTGTGAAAAGAAAAAAAAAAAAGATCAACCTGAGAAATGCAATCACCAGAAAGAACCATTATCCTGTTACAATTTTCTATAGAGATGGAATCATTCCAGATGAGTGATGAATCTTCTCTTTAACACTGGAAAATCAGTATCTGCTCAAACCTCCACCACTCTTAGGAAACCTTGGCCTTAAGTTAATGAGAAATCCCAGCAGCCAATTACAACCCCTGTGAAAAGCCAAGAAGAGTTTTCAGCTACACTCCTCACAGAGAAGTTGGCTAATTTCTCAGTTTATTACCTGATTGCCTAAGTGCAGGGTGAATTCCACACAAGTCAGTCCTTTTAGAAACCTCTTTGATTAAAATAAACCTCAATAAAAACTACAGAGCCAATTCTTAGAGCAGGGAACCCACTGCTGCCTCCTTTTCTCAACCATCAGTCAGTGGTTGTGCTGCCAGGGTTACAAACCACCAAGAGGATGGAGCAGCCTCACCTTCTGCCCACAGAGCCAAAAAAGAGAAGATTCAGGCCCCAGACAAATTAATACCTCCCTGTGATGCATTTGTAATGCAAAAGCAAGAGAATCTAAGTCAAAACAGGAAGAAGGCAGGTGACACCAAACCCAGGAATGATTGAAGATTTTAAGGAGGAATAAATCTGCTATAGAGAAGCAAAGCAGAGAGCAAAATAAGTCTGAGAATGTGGATTTTCTGCAGGAAGGCACTTCTAGAAGTGTGACCTGGGACAAGCTTTCCACTTGGGTGCAGAGATGAAAAGCCCAGGTCTGGCAGGAACTCATCTGTTGGAGGTGGAAGATAGGTCCAGTTAAAACATGCAAACAAAAAATGTAAAGTGTCTTCTTTATGGGCATCCTCTCCCTTCCTCTCTACCCCACCACTGGGCCATTCTAGTCCCTGACTAATTAAATCTACAACTGGGAGTTAAAGGGTTTTTTTCTGATACAAACACGTGGCTGCAATTCAGATCTCACTGCAGAATGCTCAAAAATACCAAAAAGAGGAAGGGAAGTATTTAGATAAAGCAAGGAGTTCCAAGCCTGAGCATTAAGGTAACCTACACAAATGTTCAACCTCAATTTAAAGAGCAGCTTTCCATTTGCCAAGCTCTGAAGCTGCATAAAAAGCCTACAATGAGACTTTTTTTATACCCTGTGAAGAAATTTGCCTAAGGAAGTGATAAACCCCCAGTTCCACCAGACAAGACTGGGCAAGACATCACTGCAGACACAACTGGGGAGCTGCCCCATGCTGCCACGAGGGGCAAGACAGGAAAAATCCCCAGATTTGGGCACAACTCATTTGGCCAAACGACCAACAAGCATCTTACAGCAGCAAATCTACTGGGACCATCAATGCCCTTTAAAAAGGTGAAAAAAAAACCTTCAGAAAAAAGACTCTTCAGCTGCCTCACTTGGATGGAATATTAGGAAAAACAGGAAACCTAGATAAAGTTATACGTAGAGCAAAACCTAATTATCCTAAGTGCTCAGTATTTTTTGCTTTTCTGCACATTCCAGCCCAACATTTCATCTTTCCTTCTGTCTAGTTCCTACCTGACTGATCCCTTCCAGGATCTTCCCACAGATCTGCCTCCTGGCTGTTTTTCTTCTCAGTCCTATCTCCCTCATCTTCCTTTCTTGCCTTTTGTGTTTTCTCTTCCCCTGCTCCTTTGTAACTTCCCCACAGGTTTTCATCTCATCTCCCAAGATAATATTATTTTTTGCAACCAGGCACTTCCCAGCTTATCCACAGCCCACCCTGGAGGTGCTGAAGGAAATCCAGACATACTTTCTGCAGACTGTAATGGATGCAACCCACCAGTTACCCATCTTCTTGTCTGTTTAAAGATTGGCACCATCCCGAAATCTGCATTGCAGAGCCCTCAAATTTTGCTTTTAACTTGTGAAAGGATTTTATTTGCATGACATCAGCATCTCTGTGGGGCAGCAGCCACCTCTGCATGGTGCAATCCTCCTGTTTCCAGAGGAGGTTGGAATCGGGGATGCTTCAAGCAGCTGAATGAGGCAAAACTGGGTGGAAAAAGGGAGTTGTGGAGAACATTTCTGCTCTTCAAGTTAAGCAGGTGCCTCTCAAGGAGAACATTCTGTCTTTCAGAGTATACAATACCATTGCTCAACAACAAACCTTCCAGTGACCAGTTATGAACACAGACACTTCAGAGCACAAGGATGTGTCCAAGATAAGGTATATTTAGCCTCCAAGCCAAAGAGTTCATGTTATAATTATATTCCTGCCAAACCTCACCTTTCCAGGTGAGCAGCTGACTTTGGTTGCCATGGTCAGTGTTTGAAAAGTCAAGTGCCCACAAGTTCTATGCAGTAAAAACTGCCAGGGAACAGCCCTTAGCTAAAGAGCTGTCTGCTCAGCAAGATGAAACGCTGCATGACCATCAGTTCATAGACAGGCTTGGGTTGGAAGGGACCTTAATCCTCTAATTCCAAGCCCCTGCCATGGACAGGGACATAGAATCATAGAATCCTAGAATCCTAGGGGTTGGAAGGGACCTGGAAAGCTCATCTAGTCCAACCCCCCCTGCCAGAGCAGGGCCCCCTAGAGTACATCCCCTAGGAACGTGTCCAGGTGGGTTTTGAATGTCTCCAGTGAAGGAGACTCCACAACCCCCCTGGGCAGCCTGTTCCAGGTCTCCATCACCCTTACAGTAAAAAAATTTCTTCTGATATTCAACTTGAACCTCCTATGCTCCAATTTACACCCATTACCCCTTGTCCTATCACTGGTCACCACTGAGAAAAGCCTAACTCCATCTCCCTGACACTCACCCCTTACATATTTGAAAACATTGATGAGGTCACCCCTCAGTCTCCTTTTCTCCAAACTAAAGAGACCCAGCTCCCTCAGCCTTTCCTCATAAGGGAGATGTTCCACTCCCTTAATCATCTCAGTAGCTCTGCGCTGGACTCTTTCAAGCACTTCCCTGTCCTTCTTGAACTGAGGGGCCCAGAACTGGACACAATACTCCAGGTGTGGCCTCACCAATGCAGAATAGAGGGGGAGGAGAACCTCTCTTGACCTACTAACCACCCCCTTTCTAATGCACCCCAGGATGCCATTGGCCTTCTTGGCCACAAGGGCACATTGCTGGCTCATGGGCATCTTCTTGTCTACCAGGACCCCCAGGTCTCTTTCACCTTCACTGCTCTCCAGCAGCTCAGCCCCCAACCTATACTGGGACATCGTGTTGTTCTTCCCCAAATGCAAAACTCTACACTTCCCCTTGTTGAATTTCATCATGTTTCTCCCTGCCCAACTCTGAATGGCAGCACAGCCTTCTGGTGTGTCAGCCACTCCTCCCAGCTTAGTGTCATCAGCAAACTTGCTGAGGGTACATTCTATACCCTCATCCAAGCTCCATCCAACCCGGCCTTAACACTGCCAGAGATGGGGCAGCCCCAACCTATTCCAGTGTCTCACCACCCCCCCACCAAAGAATTTCTCTTTAATGTCTCTTCTCCTCCAGTTTCAATCCATTGTCCCTTGTCCCACCACAACGTGGCTTTGTGGAAAGACCTCCCCAGCTTTATTGCAGGCCCCTTTCAGGTGCTGGAAGGTGCTCTAAGGTCTTTCCAGAGCCTTCCCCAAGAGGAAAAACCCCAACTCTCCCAGCCTGTCCTTGGAGCTCCAGCCCTTGAACATCTTTGTGGCCTCCTCTGGACTCACTCCAGCAGCTCCAATGATGGCATTTCTCCTTCAAATGCCAACCATTCCTTAGCTTTACTCCACCTGGTTTACTCTGCAGCTGAAAAAAAATCAGCAGCAAAAACCTCACATGGGCAGATCCAGGAGAGAGAGTTCAGAAGATTCCTGCAGAGTTCACAACTTTTGTCATGGCTGGGTCAGAAAATGTTCTTTCTGCTGGCAAGGACTGGCTGGCTGGAGCTCTTCAGGCTGCCCCCTGCAGACAGGGGCAAGGATGATGTTGAGTGATGGCCAGAACTTCCCAATGGTTCATTTTCTTCATGCTCTTAGAATGCAAAACTCCCCAGCACCTCTCTCTGTTGTTTACCTGGAAGGCATCATGATGACAGCCTTGGGTAGGTTGATAATTGGCATTAGGTGGGGAAATTTTCAACACCCTTGAACAGCTTAAGCTCTGGAGATGTCAGATCTACAACAGATTAATTTTCAGCTTCAAAAGTAAGACAGGGAACGGGATGATTTCATTTAGCACAGGGCTGGAAGTTGTTAGGAACTGCATTTATCCCAGAGCACCACTGCTGGCACTTCCATCAGCACGTACACAGGGAGCAACATCTCCACCTGGGAGTCTTTTCCAAGGCTTCAAACTCCTGAGGGCTGGAGATAAATGGAAGGATTAGCCCATCTATCATGCAGCTTCACAAAAAATCCTGGTGCCCAATTTCTCACCACAGGGTGAGAAAGGCAAGAGCCCTGCATGCACCTGACCCCTCTGCTTCCATCTCCTTGTAGAACACCTTTTCAGTGAGGACACCCCAGGAAAGCTTTGGGCTCAAAGGGAGGCAGTCCCAGGGTTCTTCTGTTCTTCCAGGCAATACTCACCCCAAAAGGCCAAGTGGGGAGATTAAAGCTTGTTCTCAAACGTGCTCTATTAAAGATTTGATCTGGAACATCAGCAGGCAACATCAGCAAAAAAATTGCACAATTGCAACGTACCCAGAAACTGGAAACTCCTGAAGTGCCTTTAACTGTTTTGGCAGTAGTCTAATGACCTACACAAGTCAGGGCTGACTGCAATATTTTTAGTAACTTGGTCTTTGGCTAAGGTCACATCAGTTAAAAACTGCTTTCTTCCACGGGATCAGAGCCATCTCTTGGAAGAAGAGGTTTTTCAGAGGCCCTTTTTTTAATACGCTAATACTTTAATCCGAAATTTCTCATTACTGAACTACAATTCCTTTTGATTGCTGCTATTAATTACAGATTATCATTAACATTAGATGGATTTAGAAGTCACTGTGGAATCCGGGTGCACTTTACATGGCTCTAAATTGGGTCGTTAACAGTTCCACTTAAGAAGAGCAAAACACTGCACCCTGGAGCAACCCACAGCTTTAATGACAGGGAACGAAGAGGGGAAAAAAAAAAAAAAGGGAAAAAAAAGAAATGGCCAGTTGGCTGGATGCCAGCATTTTGCAGCTCACAGTTGAGGCTTTGTGCTTCTGAACTCCAGAAATGTGGCTGTGATGGCACTTACAACCCACACATCAACCAGACCTGAACCCAGCAGGTTCCCTGGGAACCACCAGGAGTGATCCTGCACTGCACACCCTGATGGGACCTCTGTCTTTTTCCAGGAAGAATTCCTTGTACTCTGCTCAGTCTGAAACACAAGGAATGTGGAAGAAAGGTACTGGAGGAACACGTTTTCTTGGCCACAAAGGCAGCTTTTATTCGACGTGGATAGCAGAGTCTGGTGGTTCTCCAGCAGCCATAACTCTGGAAGGGAGCATGGGCACAGCTGTTTGTCATGCAAATCCACAAAGGCTGAGAATTTGCATAATAAATGCTAATTTCCCATCCCTCCAAACCTACCTGAGATAATACTGAATTTTTTTCCATGCCCCGAGCTATTCTTTTCTTAGCACCTTGGACTGGAGGAAACACAGAAGGGGGAACCACACAAAGGAGAATCCATGACTGCAACAGAAGAATGCAAAAAAACCTACACAGCAGCACCAAGAAATTACTGGGCTGCTAGTTGGAGGCAAGAGGATGTGAGAAGAAACAGAGGATGGCCACAAAACCCCATCACTGTATCAAGAGGGTGGAGAGATGCAGAAAGATGTCCCAAGGCACAAGGTGAAGATGATTCAAAGACAGGAACGGTGAGGAAGAGTCTGAGGAGGAATAGAAGGAGGCAATGTTCTCTTTTAGACACTTTCTGGAGGCAACACCACTTTGCCTGAGATGGAGGCTTCACTTTCAACACCCCCAAAAGGTCCTGACTAAAGAGCACCCAGATCCCTCCGTGCAGAGACAAGAGGCTCCAGGACATTGCAGCTTTGCCAGACAGCCTCTGTATCACCCAGCCCACATTTATTATGGAAGTCTGCTTTCCTGAAGGCATGAATGCCACGGCAGAAACAGTTTTAGGGGCTTCCCCTCCTCCTGGCACAGCACCCACAGAGGTTCCCCTTGATTTCCCCTGCAAACCAGCGGAGCGAGCAGCGCCTGGGGTTGGGTGAGAAGTGTTTGCAGACGAAGGATGAAGTGCCTGGACAAGGCTTTGCATTGCACCTGCTCACTTGTCCCTGGCTTCCATCAGTGCCACTGCACTAAATCCACCAGCAAAAGCTTTAAAGAAGGCAAAACCAGCCAAGCACAGAGAGGGCAAACAAGAAATCGTTTACGTCCACCATAAATTGCAGCACGCCGGAGCTCCTTGCACCTCAGCACTCGAGGGCCAGAAATGATTGAAACGGAGAAGGCTCCCAGCAATCTACAATCAAACCCTTATAACCTGAGTAAAAAAATAAGAGGAGAAGCCTGCCCTGTGCAAATCCGTTCTCGTTTTTGGAGCTCGATAATGATTTTTGGTGCAGTGAGGAAAAACGTCCCCGCGTCAGCCCGTGAATTAATGAGTGGTCCTGAAACAATTACTTCTTAAATACACAGAAGTCTCTCCCAGTGTAAACATGCTCCATTTTGTACCAAATCCTCTTGGTACCAGGCAAATGTTGCCTCGTGACTTATTGGCTGCTGGTGATGAAGCAGGGAATGTTGCAACCTTTGAGGGCTCCAACCTCGTGCCCAGGATTTTACCCGGGTTGATGTTGATGAATGCACAAACTGCCAAATTTCTGAAGAGGCTGGAACACAAGGATACACTGTGAAACGTATGCTAATAGAGCACAATTTATATAAAATGAGAGGAATGTAAATATTTAACTGATGCCAGAGGCTGGATGCTTTGGCCAAGTTGGGACTGAGCTACATTGACTGTTGAAGGGGAACTTCCACCCTAAACCCACCCCAGCCTGATTTTCAGACAGACTTAAAGCCTCTACATTTTAGAACGTAGATTTAAAACTTCATTTCTTCTGCCAAAAGGCTGTTTTTTAAAAGATGACACTTGTAAGAGCTGATCAGCATGAGTGTGGAGAACTGGGCTTAGTTGGGTCCCAGCACCAAGAGGATCCCAACCCAGATCCTTCACGCTCCGGCACTTGCAGGCACAGCATCCTCAGGAGAACAAAACCAAACCAAGACCTTCCAGCTAACTGGCATTTATCAGCAGCCTCAGGAGAGGGCAAGGTCTTAGAGGTGAAGCCTAAACTCCTTTTTCATGGCTCCAGGTTGGGTTTCAGATGCACTGGTGACACGACACAGGCACCTCTGTTCTTGTGCTGCCCTTCTGGGACTCCAGATCAGGGCTGTCCTGCTAACAAAAGCAATTATAGAGGCCATTCATCTGCACTAAATGTTTACATCAATACTTCAGAGGTTTATTTTTTATCCCTTCACTGCTGGAATGAGTTAACACACTGACTTAGCCACAGTTACAACTTGTTTACTACAGGAAAGTTTCCCAAGTCCAACGTTCATCTGGATCTGAATCATTCTGTGATTCAGATTCATAAAATGATTCATCTGATAAAATGATCCATCTGAATCACTCTCTGATGCCATCTCCTGCATTCAGATAGCCTCTAACACTAAGAAAAACTAATTCCAAACTTAACAATGGGACCAAATTTATTTTCATCCCTGCTTCTGGGGAGGGATGTTTCATCAGTGGCTAAGTGTGCCCTTGTACCAGATTCTCCATCACTGCAGGTGATGAATTATGCAGGAGAATTATGCAGGAGAATTATGCAAAGTTTCAGGGGCTGCAAAACATCTCACCGTGGGCACGCAGACCCTCACACACCACAAACTCCTGAATCTTTATTAATTTTGCCCTTTCTCAAGCACACTCAGGACCAAGGAAAAGGCTGGTGCAAAAAAGAGCCACTTCCAAACAACACAGTTACGACTGAAGCCTTCATCTTCATTGCACCCAGAAGTACAAATGTCTGTAGCCTTCCTGACCTCGTAATGGCTTCGCCCCACTGAAAAAAAAGAAAACAAAACCCCAAACAGTGTCTCTAAAAGTTAATAGCCTGTACAATAGGAAATCACCAGGAGCAGGGCAAAGTTGGCTTGCTCAGCCTTTAACTGCTTTTGCAGCCGCCGAAGCCTCGTGGAAGGATAAACCACTGATGATTTTTTTATTAGCTCAACAAACAAGAAGCAAGAAGGCATTTGATGTAATGCTACTGCAGATCTGCAGAGATTATGTTTCAAAGCCATGGCAACTGCCCTGCCTTCAGAAGGGGGGGAGCTTGGAAACGGCTCCAGGTTTTCCCTCTGGAAGGCAGGGGCAATCCAAATAAACACACCCAGCACAGATGAAGTTCCAGCAGACCAACCACTCGCTTGGTAGCTGCAAACCACACATCTGGGCAAAGTTTTTTTTCATTGCTGTTCCTAATTCCTTGCTCTTCAGGCCAGGGGGCTGCAGGCATCTCAAGCTCAGCAGGTGACACGGATGAGCATCTGCCAAAGTAAGCCCCAGCCTCCAGATTCTGCTGAGTTCAAATGAGCACATGGCTTATTACAGGGCTCAACTTGCCTGGTGGGTTCATTAACATCAGTCAGCTCTGATAGCATCCAGACACACTTGAAATATTTTTGTACAGGCTATTGGCAAGCAAAGGCAAACACAGCTTCTCTGGGGAAGCTTCCAAGCAAAGGCGACACCGGGAAAACGAAACGGGCACAACGTCCCCGAGCTGCCTCATTAGTTTCATACCTCAAGTTCACAGGCTGCTCCCTCCAATTTCTGTCCACTCAACTGGGATTACTTCCCGAGCCACTCCTTATTGTCAATCCAAGTTTTGCTGCTGTTTCATTTTCCAAGTCTCCTAAAGTCCCGTTCTCACTTCACCAGGAGCTCCCTCCTCGGTTTTGCCCCGCTTCCCAAGCTCTGCTCATCTTGTACAGGATCCCATTTCACCAAAAAAGTGAAGTCTGGATGCCACCAAATTCCTGAATGACTGATGGAGAGAGTCCAAGCACAACTGCAGTTGTGGTCTCTGGAGGGCTGGCTTCAGTTTGAGAGGAGGATTTACACCTGACAGATACAGAGCACTGATTGCAGAAAATCTAAATATTCCATCAGTGATATGAGAAACATGTTGGAAATATTTATTATTCTGGCAGATTACCTTATCACTTTGGGGATTCTGGTCAAATATCACAATCAACCACCTGTCGAGTTTAAATTAAAAACTCCTTACCCTGTGGCTGCACAAGACTCAAAACTTTCCATTCTTTCATACAGGGATGCTCGAGGAATATTTGAACCTAATCCAGAATTGACTGAGATACCTGGAAAATCCAGCATCAAGTAATGATTTTGGATGCCTTCTCAGGTTTCTGCATGTCTCTAATCCTCTTGAAATGCAGGGCTGCTAAACTGTGTATTTTCTTACCCCAATTCCCAAATTAATTGACTTTGACAGTGGGTTTGTGAGCTGCTGTTAGCCACGCTGTTTACACAAGGCCAGGGAGAGCAGATTATAGCATTACAATAATCTTTTTTAATATTGAGCTATTAGAGTCTCAGAAGGGGGGTAACAGAAGAGGTTTTCCTGTGGGTTACCTGATTTGATAATGACATTTAGGTTTGGTGACCTCAGTCCAGCTCCCAGCAGCCAAAACCCCACAGAAAACACCATTAGCAGATGCAACCCCAAAGGGAAGAGGACTAAATCTCTCTCTCCCACTGAGTGATTTGCAGCCCTCTGGGATATTAACAGCTCATCCTGAACCTCAGCTTAGCCCTAAGCCTGGGAATGGGGCAAATCTCAGAGGAATCCAAAGAGACATTTATGTCAAAGGCAGGATAAAAATGACCCACAACAGGAGGCACCATCACAAAATGATGTGAATGGAACCAGAACCAGATCCAACACTTAACTTCTGGCTTAAGTGACCAAACTGCATTGAAGGCCACTGAGCAACATCCTATCCCTCAGTCCCAACACATACAAACCCTAAATATCAACCATGCTAAAGCACCTTTTTTTTTTTTTTTAGAACCACATTTCTCAGCAAACCATATCTTGTTTGGAATGCCTGGGCTGGGGTATCCCAAAGGCAGGAATGCTCAGAAGATGTGGTTCTCTCCAAACCACTGAGCAAATCATGCCCTGTGATTTTGGTTTCCTTGCATTACTGCCTGAAAGCTTTGAAACCATTTACCACACATCCACATCACACAGGGATGTGCACAGAGCCACAGGGCTGCACACACCCTGAGACAGAGCTGGGATTCAGATCCAAAATCCTGCACATCCAGCATCACATCCCAAACATCTCACCTGGGATGAGCTTCTCAGACCAAATATTTCTTGTGGTGATGGAGGGAATTTTGCTCAGCCTTAGGCTTCCTGGTTGAACAAACTGAACCTCTCACTGAGTTCTGGTCCTGGGCTTTAAATACAGTCAGGCAAAGGTACAAACCCCAATTTTTTCACTTGTCAAAAATTTGTTCCTGCCCATTCAAGCTAAAATTGGTTAAAACCAGAAATTATTACACCAAACTTTACCTGCGTTACCCTGAAGTTTCAGTAACCTGCACTCATATCCAAAGCAAAGAATGCAATTTTTGTTTCCACTGATGAGCAGAACCTCTGTAAAACCCCTTCTAAAATGGAATTATGAAATGGATTTGTGAAATTGTGTGTGGCTTTATACTAACAGCATCCTGCCCAGCCAGTGGGAAGCTGAAGCAGAGGGCTGGAAATGAGAATTAAAGCTGGGGGTGTGGGCATTCAAGAGACCTTTCTAGAAATCAGTGGCTTTAGGTGACAGAGCTCCTCTCTGCTCTGAAGAGCAAGCAAGAGTAAAACTTGATTTTTGGGATACCTGAACTTTATACCTCTCAGCTTTGCCCTGCAAGAAAGAAACCAAACTTCTCTGAGTATTTTTGTCATTTCAAACATACAACAAACTCAGTTAAATAAAGGGAATCAGAGAGGAGCCCAACATCTTTATACCTTGGCACACTTTATATGGTCCCAAAGATACACTCCCTATTCCCAGGAAGGAGAAGAGATGGAGGTGGTGAACAGGACCAGGCACTCATGAATTTTCCAGCCTTCCAGCTGGCTCTTGCACAAGGTCTCCCTTTAGAGCTGGAGACCTTTAAGTGCAGCAGAAGGAAAGAAAAGCTGTAAAATCATTGCCTTTACACACCACGGCACCTTCAGGTTTCTCAGAACCAGAAAAACTGATTTATTTTTCTATCAAACCTCCAGACATGAGCCCAGCCAACCCTCTGGGGTCAGCCCCTGCACCCCACCAGCTCTGCATATATTGCTGGAGGCTCCTGTCCCCATCCATCTATTGCTTCCCAGTTCTGGAAGGGTTCCCACTGTGGTCGAGGGAGCTCTGACTAACAAGGATAAATAAAGGACTGCCCAAAGCTTTCAGAATTTGGCTGCCTTAGTGCCATTATGCTTGACATTGTGCCAGGCAAGGAGAACTTGATCTCTGGTCCAAGTGGATAAACACCACCCTGCAGACACAAGAGATCCCAGCATGTATTCATGTAAAGCAGCACAGGTGGGTGAACTTTTCAAAGAAATAAATACAAAAATACTTCAGAATACTTGGAAGGCAGCAGAGAACAGAGGGGGGGGAATTAGCTTCTCATGTACTGGGTTGAGAAGAAAGTCCCAGTGGTACCCAGTGTCACTAAGGAAGGGAAAGAGCCAGCCAGGAGTCACCAAGGGAAGCAGGAGACTGCCCTACCCCAAGTAAATTCAGAGCAAACCCAACATGCTAAACTAGAAAAGAGAAAACTTTCCATGCATGCAAAGGGACCTATTTGAGGAGAAGCTTTTCCTCAATAATTAACTCCTAGCAGCCAATTAATGTCTGGATAACCCCATCCCCATCAAAAGGACTGCCCGGTGGCACTGGGATCAAACACAAAACCCAAGAACCATGCTGACATTTTAACTATTTCAGTGATCACTTGATGATGCTACTGGCTTTATTCTACAAAAAAAGGAGAAAACTCCAGGGGAAAAAAGCTGTGGGTTTGCTTTTTTTTTTTTTTTCAAGAGGCACTTGGTCTCACTTGTGCTTCCATTGAAGCCAACAGCAAAGCTGCTATTGAATTAGGAAACTCACTTTTGAAAGCTGCACAAGTGGCTGCAAAGTGCCCTGCAGAGCTATTAGTGTGCAACTGCTCCACCAGTAACAAGCCATGAAAATAAAGTCAGCAAAGTGCAAGCAAAGAAAGAGGCAGAAAATGCTTGAAAGCCCTTCTAAACCATCAGACACTGCCTGCCTGCACTAGAGGAGCAGCCAACATTCTCCCACAGCCCCTTTCATCTCTGCACAACCCACTGAAGGCCACTTCATCTTGGCCTGGGTCTTAATTACGTTTAATGTTTATTTACACACCTCATCAGGCAGGAGAGGGAAAAACCCCTGCTCTGCAGCCACCATTCCTGAGGTCCATGCCCTTGGAACAGGTTGTCACAGGCTGGAGGTGTAAAATTGAGTGAGTGAACCAGAATTGTTACCTGGGCTCTGAGTGACTGTTGGTTCGGAGCTTTTTTTGGACGTGGAAAACCTCCTGGGCCCATCTGGGTTAGCAACCAGGTGTTCCCCAACCTGTAAGTTCTGCTTGACCTCCAAGAGAAAACTTGGATTCCATGCAGAACCCACCTTCCTAGAAACCAGGAGGAGATGCTGACCCTAGAGCATCCCCATGATGGAAAGGGAATGGCCCCCCAAGGCCAAGCCCAGGGGGTGGGGTGACACCCAACGCCACCACATCTGCCAGGGGCACCTTGATAAACTGCAGGACCCTCCAGACTATGAATTTTTACAAGCAAGTCAGCCAGGCTGAACACTTTACCTAACTCAAACACTGAGGAGAAGAATTACATAGCTCAGAGATTTGCTTTGGCACGGGGCGAGGACACTGTGGCACCGTTTGTGTGTACTCAGCACTTTCAGAATCCAAGGATTTCTCTGCTTTGCATGCTTGGAGATCTAATAAGAGCACTCTGCACAGTTTCTTGCTGGTTAGAAAGCAGACAAATGAGAAAAATGAAGACTTTTGTTTTTCCTGGGCTGTCAGTTAACATTTAGCAGCCTGGCTCAAGTTGCCTTTTCAAGGGTGCTGTGCTCCATCCCAACCATTATGTGAAAAATGACACAAGGTGCTGTTATTTAAGCACTAAGGCAGCCCCTAACGACCTTCTACACACAAACATTTGTATTCTTCAAAAGGTGAATGTGGAAGGCCAGGAATGAAGGAAATCTCCCTTTAGACAACTAAACCAGATTTCCAGCAGCTCCAGCACACACAGGGCTATTAGAGCCCTGCTCCACTTGATTAGCAGCCCAAAACCATTTATCTGCTTCAAGATTTTGATTTCATTACCTCAGTTTTAGGGAATCATGAGTCAAAAGAGCTGTTTCTTTGCAAATGCTGATGGCTAAGACTGACTTTAAGGCACACACTGGTTGGAATATCAGGATAACTGTAGCTATCCCAAAACCAGAGGGTTTGCTCCAAAAAGGAGCAGAAATGGTGTTTTAGTTCCCTGCTGAGAGACTCCTTCTACTCAGCTCTGACAGGAAAAATCCATGGTGTTACTGAAGGAAGAGATGTGCAAATACAACACTCTTTGGTGCCCAGAAAAAAAAAAAAGAAGGATGAGTTCAAAGATGAGGTGTTGTACAAGAGCAACTATGAAGACTATTGCTTTGTGCTCATCTTCACCCCAAATTAATAGGGCACTTAAAAAAAAAATCAGACACTGGACTGAAGGTTTTATAGTCTTAGTGTCTTACTGGAGCTGGGAGAGATGGGGAGGCAGAGAGGAAAGATCTGCAACAAAGCATGTGTGAAGCTACGTGGGGCAGTTTCCAAAAAAAAAAAAAAATCCAACCACCTAGATATAGGCCTTTTTTTCAGGGGAAAAAAAAAGAGAAGGCTTATACTCAAAAAATAAAATTCCAAATAAACAGAGAAGCCTGTAGAGAGAGGACCAGCACAATGTTTGGAGGGGAATCAGTATGAGAAGGATCCCTTCTTTAACCCCTTGGTTCTCTCTCTGCTCATCACTGACTCTCTGGCTTTGGCAGGGTCATAAAATGGCAATTAAAAGACTCAGATGAAATAAATATGGTACCAAGAAGAACAGAGAGATGAGATCCATTGCAAAAAAGCCATTTCATCAAGCTCTGTTTGACTACAGTCACCTTGGAGGTAAAACTCTGCCAGCCTGGTTTCAACACCTGCATAAACAGCTCCTACACAAAGAAAACTTCACTTCCATGGTAAATCCACCACATTTATGGTAACAAACCAAAAAGGCTTCTGGATAGAAAGCCTCCAAGTGAGTTGTGCAAAGGCACGAGTGGAATACACAAGTGGGAAAGTGAGCAGACACAAACCCTCCCTTGCAAGCTGCACCCTCGCTTCACACACAGTCAGCTGACAAAAAAATAACTCATGATTTTTATGTTAAGCTGGAAAAATCAGCCCTGCATCTCCTAAGGGCTGAGAATATCCTTCTGAGGTCCCACAAGCAGTATACAAACAAGTTACTAACACAAGTGATGAGGAACATGGATTTTAAACCCTGGTTAAGACAGCTGCAATTTTTGTCTCACTCCCTGCACGTTTCTTTACATCCAGAAACAGGGTGAGTGATACAAGGAATAAGCATAAAAATGGTAATTGCATGGAAGTCACAGGGAGAGAGAGAAAAAAAAACCCAACAAACCACACATTTAAAAAAGGTCCAAAAGGTTGAGTGATAATTGCAAAAACCAAACAAAGCAAATTTAGTTGAGGACGGAAAGGGGAGGGGGGGAATAATCTGCAATCCAGATCACACAATTTTTGTGCCAGCTGCCTGATCTTTAAACTTCATCAGGAATGACTGCTGAAAGCCCTGAGTCCCCTCTGGAGATACCTGGCACCCTTATTTCCCAGCAAAGGTGCTTTATAATTTGCTCTATAAAATCCCATCCCCTGGCACACAGGTTATTTTGAAACCTTTCATAATGAGCTTATTTTGGGGTGAAATTCTCCTCATGCTGGTTGGCACAAGTTGAAACTGAAAATCTTTAAAGGTATCCAACTTTTAAAAGATTTACTACAAATGTAATAGCAAATATGGTTGGTATCAGGAGCCAAGGACCTTTTTTTTTTCAGCCTGGAGAGAGTAAGTAGTCTGGTGTTTCTTACATCTGGAACAGTAGTAATCTATTCCTTAAGCCTGAGCAATCAAATTACTCTAATTTTCTGTTGTCTTGGCTTGAATAAATATTTTCAAGACAAGTTATGTTAAAAATATGCACACACTGACTGTGCAGTTCAATGTGCTCAACATCTGTGCTGCAGCTCAGTGGGGCAACTTGGAAAGGTATCCTGAGTGGAAAGGGGCTCAAAAAACATCACTCAGTCTCCATTTGAATTAATAACCCACTAAAGAATAAACTGTTGTAAAAACTAAAATAATTAAAAAAAAAAAAAGAGTGAGATTTAAATTATACAATATAGAAGTAGGGGGTGAAATAGGAAGAAAATTAGAAAGAATCCAAGGGAGATGGAAATTCTTTGTGACAACTTGCAGAGGATAAAACTCAAGGGGATGGGAGGCTGCAAGAACCACAACTTCTTGTCAATATCAGGAGATTCAGAGCTGCCCTGGCCAAGCTGGGTGAGCAACTGGGGAGAGAAATAAAAAAAAGTGAGAAAAATCTCAGGGGTCTCCTGCCTCTACATTCTCCTCACAGCCCTTGTAACCCTGTGAGGAAACAATTCTGATAGCAGCCACTCTCTAGTTTGTTAGAAAAAAAGGGAAAAATGGTCTCTGTCATTAGGTACTGAAAAAAAAAAACCAAAAAAAAAAACCCCAGGAGCAATTATTATAATTATACCTGGCCAAAAGCACCAGGGAAATGCTCCCAACTTTTACATCCAATTCCAAACAATCCACTGGGTGATGAAGGAAAAGCACAGTTATTTTTTTTGAAACTTCCATAAATAAAATCAAAGCCATTCTGCAAGGTTTATACCCAAAGAGCAACGGTAAAGTGGACCTAAAAGCATGATTAGATGTGGGTAAATCTGTGTCAAATTTTGGATTAAAGTCCCATCTGCTTTTTTTTTTTTTTCCTGACAAGCATTTCTTAAACTCTAACAGTACTTCCAGTTTTAAACAGGCCATCTAAAAGAAGTTATTTTCATTTACAAGGCACCTCTTACATTCCAGCCCAGTGCCAGGCAGAAAATAAAGACATTTTACTCCTTATCACAAGAGAATTTTTTAGTTTTCATTGCCATTTCTCCCCCCCAATATTAGGGCACTAATATTGCAGTGGACCTGGCAAGATGATCTTTTCAAATAATTGCCTTTTGTCATTTTTTTCACCTTAAGCAATAAACATTTGGTGCTGTTCTCCCTCACAGGGGAAGGTTTGGGGGAAGCACAGAAGATGAGTACATCTGTAGCCATTGATTCCAGCTGCTCAGTTAAAATACAGCTCTTGTTCTTCCTTCCCCCTAATATCAGAGCATCATATCTCAAATCTTCTTGCAAATTAGAATCATCTGATTAGATCTCTGCTGCTCTACAGATGCAGGTTCCTGGTGGAGCTGGGGCTGAGGGGGGAGGCTGAGGAAACCCAAGAGCCTGCACAGCTTCCCAGCTCCTTTGAAGAGAGAATTATGGCTGGTGAGATAGAGAGTAATTGATGGTGAAAATGCATGGGTGCTAATAAATTAATATCACAGCAGCCTCCCAGCCCAGGATTTATGGGAATGCAATCCAGGCTGTTTGGTGAAGGGATCTGAAGTACAGACAATTTGGGAGGATAAGAAATACAGAAGCTTGGTTTGCTTCCAACTCAGGAGATTAATGTCAATATTTAAGAAAGCACCAAGTTGCTCGCGTAGGAAAGAAAGAGGAAAAAAAAAAAACAACTCAGCCATCTGAAACAAAATACTGGATTGCCTCGGTGCCAGAGGATTATCCAAAGACAGGAAAATTTCACCCTGCTGCTCTCTCTGTGTTTGAAGTCCATCAGGTATCACATAACTGCCCCTTCCAGCATTGCTCTTTTGGAGAAGTGTGCAAGGCTGGAAATGCTGGGGAAGCTGGTTCTTAGTTTTTGCACAAAGGACAATTCTCCTGCACTGAAGCTTCTCAGCTCTCCTCCAGAGCATCCCCACTCCTGAACAGAGCATCCCCACTCCTGCTCAGCATCCCCACTCCTCAACAGCATCCCCACTCCTCAACAGCATCCCCACTCCTGAACAGAGCATCCCCACTCCTGCTCAGCATCCCCACTCCTGCTCAGCATCCCCACTCCTGAACAGCATCCCCACTCCTGAACAGCATCCCCACTCCTGCTCAGCATCCCCACTCCTGAACAGAGCATCCCCACTCCTGCACACAGCATCCCCACTCCTGCACAGCATCCCCACTCCTCAACAGCATCCCCACTCCTGCTCAGCATCCCCACTCCTGAACAGAGCATCCCCACTCCTGCACACAGCATCCCCACTCCTGCACAGCATCCCCACTCCTGAACAGAGCATCCCCACTCCTGAACAGAGCATCCCCACTCCTGAACAGCATCCCCACTCCTGAACAGCATCCCCACTCCTGAACAGCATCCCCACTCCTGACACACCATCCCCACTCCTGCTCAGCATCCCCACTCCTGACACAGCATCCCCACTCCTGCACAGCATCCCCACTCCTCAACAGCATCCCCACTCCTGCACACCCCATCCCCACAACCCATACCTTGGTTGCTCTGAGGACTGGCTTGGTACCCATTTAAATTCTTCCTGCTGCAAAGGAAATGCCATTCTTCCTTTCATGTCATCTCCAGCAAGTTCTTCTGGAGATGAGGGGTTTTTCCAGAAAAACAGCAGCCCTAGATTAATCTTGTGTATTCTCCAAAATGCAGAGGAAGAGGAAGAGAGGAAATTCTTCTGCTGTGAAGGTGAGAAGACCTCTCCTTTCCCTCCTTCAGCACCAAGAGAGCCACCACGAAGAACCAGCCTGGGACCTTTTATCAATCACCAAAGTCCCTTTTTATGGTCTCCCCCAAAACAGACTCTCTGGGCCACTCACATTTTACTGGAGAAGGAGCAATGGGTCTGTCCTTGTAACTCCTCAGAAATTCTCTAAAAAGGTCAAAGGTTTAAAGCCAGTTCTTTGGGAAGAGCCCCATCCTGCTGAAGAGGAATGTTAATTACTGGGAGCCATGCACGACACACACTCCACCTCCCAATTGGTCAAAAAAAGCCTCAAATCCATTTTTCCTGAGTTTCAGGGCCCAGTTCAGCACATGAGTAACTTTAATGAGGTTTAAGAAAGTGCTTAAAGACTCCACTGTATGAGGGGCTCATGATCCATATCAGAAAGGGACCAGAACCAGAAAAACCTCATCCAGACCCCAGAGGATACCAGGTGATCCTGGGCTAAAGGAAGAGTTATTGTGAATCATTCTCTGCTTTTTTTATTAACATCTCCCAGTATTTATGTCCTCATTTTAACTGAAAACATTAATTCCCAGTCCTTGTCCCTAAACTGATAAAAGTTACTTCTCATCCATCAAAATAACTGCTGGTGAGGAGAGGCAAACTCCTGCACATTGGGATCTGATCCCATCAAGTCCTTTCTGCCACAGGATGGCAAAAGCCAGGATTTATTCTGAGGAGCATTAAACTCCAGCATCCTGAAATAGCACATTAATATTTTCTGGTTTTTATTCACACACTGAATTTTTATTAAGCCCATGTGTGACTGCACCAGTGTCTCTGAGCACTCATGGACCTTCTCCCTCTGCAGCCACACAAATGGGGAACACATTTCTTCCAAAATTTTTCATATTTATAAATTCGGGTTATTTCTAGGTTCTTGTTTATGTAAAAAAAAAATAAAAAAAAACCTGATTATAGAAGAACTTAAGACAGTTTGTCAAAAAAGTTCCAATTTAAACTCCTTTTCCATTAACAACTCAAAGACTGACCCCTTTTTGGTTATTTGGAAGAAACCATGTATATCTAAGGCAAGTTTTCCCCACGTAATTAATCACCACCTTGAAAAGGCTCAAAGTTTCCTCGAGGTGCATCACTAAATGCAGACAAAACATCCCTTAGTTATTTTTCCAGAAGATGGCCTGAAATGTGCAGTGCAGTCAACCCCACCTGCTAATCCATCCTTTCCAAGTGAAGCCAACGTGGAAACTTGGAAAACCCTTTGCCAGACAGGTCCTTGTTGTCTGCTTTCCTCCCTCAGAGCTGAATGGAGACATTCTCAGAACCTGCCCAGGGAATTAAGCAAATGATGGCACAAAAAAAAAAAAGAAAAAGGGGGGCTTCAGTTTAAAAATAACTTAAAATCAAAGGGAAAGAGGTGAAATGCTCTTCACACAATATTTCTCCAGGTTGGTTCCTAATGTCTTTGTCTACAGCAAGCAAATGATTTGGGTGAGGAGTAAATACACAAATTAAATGGGAACTGGAGAGGAAAGCTTGCACTGATTGCTTATCTCTGTTTATTTCATCATTCCTGCAATTCACTGCTACTTTTCCCTTTCATATCACTTCATCACCATGTTCAAACTCACAGGCTCATCAATTTTTTTCATTTTCATCACCTAGGTTTCTGCCACACCAGCAAAGAGCCAGGGAAAGTACTTTGGATCACACCACTCTCCAATTTATAATTAGAAATATTCTAATTGCTCTCTCCCAGGGAAAGGAAGAGAACTTATCTTTGTCAAAAATAAACAAATCCAGATGGAAAAAATTCACTATTAAATCATTCTCTTCAGAAAACCTACAAGCAAGACTGATGATTCACAGAAGAGATAAGAGGATTAGAAATATAATTTTAGATTTGTCTTAAGGGTGAAAGTTTACATCCACATCAGTTAAATGATATCTGGATCAGTTACAGAGAATGAGCTTAATTAAGTTCCAATTGAAAAAAAACACATTACAAAAGTTAAACTAGAAAAGTAAAATGAATAAGCAGCATCTCTCTGAAGTGCAGAAGGGCAAAACATTTAAAGAAATCGGAAAGGTTTTGAACCAGAGTTTAAATATTATAGAAAAAGTTCTGGGTAGAGTATTTTTAAAGCTTTCCACACCTTGCTTATATTAAAACACTGTGTCAAAATAAGATCCCAGGGTAAAAGGATGAATTAAAGAAATGTGGGGTGTAAGCAGGAACCCACATGACAGCCACTCACAAACTGGGGATGCCTGAGCCAGTTTTAATAAAGAGCTGACTTTGCCTTTCATCAAAAACTTGAAATACACCCAAGCCATACCCAACACTGATGAAATTTGGTGAAGTGCTCTCCCCTCTCCCCCTTCCCCCCACCCTATCTATCAGCACAACTTGATTTCAGGCAATAATCTTTGGGATGGAAACCCAAATCTCAGCAAATTCCCAAGGCGCCTGCTCTCCTGGTATTCCAGCCTGGCTGGAAACAGGAATTACTGTCCTCCAGCAGACAAAAGAAAGCTCAGTCCTGAAAGATTCCCAGTCCAAATCCCAGCCCCAAAGCATCTGATGTGCTTGGAGAGGCTTCCCATAGCTGAGAGTTCCCAGGCTGAACTCTGTGCTGGCACAAAGGGGCTCTCTGACTCTTTTGAAGAGATTCTGGATGCCCACGGAGGTTCCAGCAGAGGAAGGGCAGGTGGCTGCTCACATCAGCCCTCAAATAACTGAGAAATTCTCCTAACAGAAGGGAATGAGCATCTCCAGAGCTGGATGGGCATCACATCACATCTGCAAACTCAACGGGAGCAGAGGAAACCCAGGATCTTCCCAGGAATGATTTCCCAGGTTATTCCGCACAAAGCCAGGGATGACTCTGCTCCTGGCACTGGAACCAAACCCAGTAACCCTGCTGGAGAGGAACCAGGGATCTGAGCACTGGATCCAGCCTGACACAAGGCAACAACCACCAAAATCTTCTGGATTATCACCTGCTGACTGGGAAGAATGATTTCACAAGATGGGCCGTGATCGCTCACCCAGCACATCCCATTGTCCCTCTCTTCCTCAAGATTCCCCAAGGCACAAGAGACCTGGAATTCCAGAGGCAACTTATCCATAAAGATTCATGAGGAATCTCCTCCTTTGCCCTGCTGTCAAAAAGCAGTATCAGAAAAAAAATCAAGAATGACCTGAAGGCAAACACATGGACATGCACTGCTCCTGCTCAGAGGTCTCACATTTTAATTCTGGAATCAACTGTGTGATAAATTTATCAATAGCACCAAGAGTCCCTTCATTAGTGGGCAGGTAATTAGTGGGGTGTGACAGAGTTGGCAACATTTAAGTTATGATGCTGGGATATTTCTGGAGCACACAAACCCTTCTCTGCCCACCAGTGCCCTTCCCTCTGAGTCTGCTTTTTTCTGGGAGGTTTTGAGAGTCCCTGGGTGAACACCCTGATTTCAGCAAAGCTGCTGGATGAATTACATCTCATTTAATGTCATGGAAAAGTGCTCAGGCAGTGATGCACAGCCTATTAGGAGCTTTAAGATTTCAGTGTTTTGGTGGGAAGGCTTCAAACCTGCAGTATGTTTTCTTTGGCTGAAGCACCACCATTAGATGCAGTTTTTTCTGACATTTTTTAAGAATTGGTTTATGGCCGTTTCCATGGAGGTCAAAAAGGAAATGACTGTTCCAGGAATGCTTAGATAGCATCCACGACACCACAAAAACCTAAATTATAAAGCTGCATTCTGGCCAGTCTGGTGGTGTGAGGATTAACAAGTTGTGCTGCCACGGAGGGCCCTGAGCTGGGAATACCATTCCCTAAGAGATGGGTCCAGCATCTTCCAGGTCATCTATTTTCCTGCACCCCCAATTATAAAATTTTCTACCTGGATATTTCATCAGTCAAAACTGTTATTTGTGTTGTTTCCCTACCAACTGCCAGGCATTAGAGAGATCAAACAATGAAGCCCTCCCTCCCTCTTTTATTTTTTAAAGAAAGTGACTCAGCTTAAAACCTCCAGAAGAAGAGGGATGGGGAATTTATTAGCTTCACTTGCTACAAGGAAGCTGTTAAAGGCATCAGGAAGCAGCCAGATAACCAAGGCCATAAAATACTTTGGAAATTAATGAATGAAAGATGGGCTGAAGCCACAAAGTGTTGGTCTGGTTCTGGTTTTTGAACTTGTACAGAGTTCACAGCCATTCACAGCCAGGGTTTTTATACCAGAAAGTAAAGCATCACCAGTGCTCCAGCTTAGAGCAGAACCAAACTTCTTCCAAAGCTCAGAGTTGTCCCAAATCCTTGGGGTTTGTTCTGATACACTGCTAAAATGAATCAGAAATCCCATGAGCTGGAAACCCATAGAGCTGGCTTGGGTTGAGACAACATCCAAGAAAATATCAGCTGCCACCAGTTATTTGCATGCCTGAAAGAAAATGTTGATAAAGAGTAAGATCCATCCCTGCTTAAAACAATTCCTGATCTGAAGGGGTAAAACACCAGGAGAAAGGATGGAGCAGCACTCAAGGAAACTGATGGAGATTTCTCCTGCTCCAAGGCAGTGTGGCATCCCTGTACACCAGTCTAACCAGTGCTTTCCAGTGCACAGAGACTGGTCACTCATCTTCCCCAAAACCAATGCGAAGCCCGCCCCAAGTTCTGCTGAAACTGGGAAATCCTCTATTGATCTGAACTAGATTAAAGAAAATCAAAATTTATATTTTGGATGCTGGTGCCTCATCAACATCTTCTGTTTGGATGGGGAGAAATTAAGTCTTTAGGTCTCTGTCCCTATTTTGTCCCTTAAAAACAGAAATACCCTGGAGAAAAGGATGCTGGATGTAAGAGCTCAGAGACACATCCACAGAGCCTGACACAACATGGCCAATAAATCAGACCTTGCACAAGGTATCAGCTGCTGAGGGGGCATTTTCATCTGAAAAATTAAAATTCCCTTTTGGGAAGATAAACCTCTTTTTTATCTTTTCCCTTCAGACACCTGCATCAGCACAGTGAGACCAGGAACAGCTGCTGAGGACTCACTATTATTTTTTTTTTTCTTGTACAGCTCCTCTAAATGATATTTGCTAAGTGGAAAAGCATCCACTCCACTCTCCTCTGGTTTCTTTACAGCATTAATTACAGGATCAATAGATAGGGTCATGGACCACACACCCACAGGACAAAATGGCAACATGGAAAAAAAAGCTGGAAAACTATCTGATGTATTTTTAGCCTCCTTTAGCAGCTGGAACCAAGGTGGGAAATCAGAACCACGGGCCAAGATCCAAAAGCCATTGAAGGCCTAGGAGCTCTTCCAAGGATTTTGGCTGGCTTTGGGTCAGGAAAACTCTGGCCAGGCTGCCTCCAAAACCCAGCTCAGAGCTGCTCCATAAAACTCTTTGCTGGGATGAGGTCCGTGGTGTCCTTCAGATTTCCTACGTAAGCTCCAAAAAATGTCACCACCAAGCAATCTAGGAAATTCAACATTTGTAGGGAAAAACCTCTCTGAGGATAAAATAAAGTAATTTTATCCTTGAGAAACGTAGCAGAAGATGGGGAGAAGAATTCACACTTTTTAGTGCTTAGAGCTGTAAATTTATTTATGGCATCTATTTTAACTGAGATGGGAATAAAAAGGGAAAAGGACAGCTTAGTTACAGCTCTAGGTGAGATGTTATTCTTCAGAAGTAGTACCTACAGCTTCTTTGAATTAAATTAAATACCACAGCCTGATTCAGCTTCCTATATTCTTTAAGCATAATTACAGAGATTAAGGACTCTTCATTTTAAATACACTGATCTCTGAGATAGAAATCTGGGAAATAGAAAAGTAAAAATAACTCAGAACTATGATTAAACTAAAAATCACATTTTTAATTAGGCTTGAGGATGGAGCTGCAAAATTAAGAGTGCCATGGGGCTCTGCCTACCTCCTGCTTATGGATGGGAGACAGCTCATGAAGGAGTTTAGGGGCTTCCTGTAAATATTCTTTTTTTTGTTTGTTTACTGGCCACAGGGATGCAAAGCACTCTTAGGAATTCCACTCTCCTAAGAGGGCTTCCCAGATCTGCCATAATTTCACTGCCAAAGATGAGTCCCAGTGTTACCCCACAGGCAACGTGCAAAAGCTCCAGAAAAAGTGGTATCATCACTTTTTTTTTTTTTTAAAGAGTCACCACAATCAGTGAGGTCACTCATTCCCACCCTGAAAGAGACTTCCAGGCTGTCTACAACAGCAGGACAATAATTCACATCAAGGAATGAAATCCTCCTCAACTAATTTTTCCATCTGAAAAAGTTTGCTGTGAGACCTGAACCAAGTGGTCAAATGTTTTAGCAAAAGTTTTTACAAGAAACCACCTTATTTAGCTAATTCCATAAATGTGGCAGAAGCTATTCTAACACTCAAACAATTAGCTTTTTGGCAGCACATACTGTGGAAATAACTGCATAAATGTCCATTCTCCTGACAGCTTTCTTCCTGGATTTTTTCCTTAAATCCCGTGAATGAAGGATTACCAGGATTTATGTAGCAATTTAATACCTTCAGGAAAGAAAAAGCACACAGCACAGGAAGAGAAACAACAGGAATAGAATGGATCTATCATAATTTAAGTTAAACTAGCAAATAAATTTATCCTGACATTGACTGATAAATACCCAGACTATTTGAACTTGTTTCCTGCAGCTGCTTCCTCTGACTGCTCCAAGGTGCTGGATTTTAGGGAGCACAGCAGAGGGAGTCGAGTCAAGGAGAGGAAAAAGTCACCACAATTCACAGCAATCCATCCCTTACCCATCAAGTGTGCTTCTGGTTTGGGTTTTGGGAACTCAAAACCTCCCTTGTCACAGAATCAGAGGTGGAAGGGACCTCCAAAGAGCCCCAGCCCATCAAGCCCACTTGTCTTGGAGGTTGTTCATGCTCCCTGCCCAAAAGATCTGGCCTGGATATTATAAAACATTTTAAAAACTAGTTTTATATCTTTTTAAAGATGAATGCTTAGCCTTCAAATAACTTGAGTTGACCCAAACTGAAAAAACCCCAAGATGTTTCACACCCAGACTATGGGATTGGGTCCACATAATATTATTTCCTCATGAAGTGCTCCACATACTGAATATTTTTTTGCCACCTGATTTCAATTCCCCATTTATTCAGACTAATGGCTCCCTGAGGATGACCCTAACCCATGTCCAAACCAAGTGGCCACCTTCCCATTCTCCTCCTTGCCTCCCACGAACATCTCAGGGACATCACACCCACCTCTACCAGCCCCTGCCTTAGCAAAACAGGGCTGGGATTAAGCAGCTTGAATTTTCAGGGCATTCTCTGCCAGCAAGAACCAGAAAGCATCTGTGACCCAAAGAGGGGGAGGCTGAAGGGAACAGAGGGGTCAGTGTGACCAGCAGCCCCTTGGCAGCCCCACTGATAACAAGGCTTTTTTTGTCAGCATCCCAGCAAAGGCAAAAGCTTTAAGGGGGGGATTTCTGCAGCAGCACAATGAACTAACTCTGCAGATACTGCTGGGGAGCTCCTTGCACGCATGAGAGGTAGGAGAAAACACTCATTTGTCTGAAACTTTAATGAGGAGATGATGAAGGCTGAGCCAGCCAGGGGCAGGCGCTCCCCTTGGGAGCCCCAGGAAATGTGATGGGGAAGAGAAGGGGCTGGGGTGCACTTTGAAAATCCAGGGAAGCAGCTGGCATTTGATATGGCAGAGGAAGAAGAGGCAGTTGAAAGCAGAGAGAGAAAGGATAGAGGATTTATTTTTATGTATGAGCTCCATTTAACCCCTCTGAGGCTGGCTCTTGGCCGGGTGTGGGTTCCCCTCCGAGCAGAAGGGCTCCACAGTTAAATTCCTGGGTGGGTAAAGGTGAAAAAACCTCCCTGCCCTAACAGAGGAGTGTGAGCTCAGCCCTTAGAGCCACCAGAGAGTCTACATGGCAAAAAAGACTTTAAAATATTCCAGATGGGAAAAGGTCTTTCCATTTGAGCCACAAGGCATAAATCCCTGGGAAACGAGGCTTTTCCCTAGGTCAGGAGGCTCAGACTCTGTTCTATTTCACATCACTCATGCTGCCCAATTCCTGGGGGAAAGGAAGAGTTAAATCTGGCCAGAAACTGCCAGGGAGGAGAGAGAAATGTGTTCTGGGGGTTCCCCCCAGCTGCAGCACAGAGGGCAGGGAGCACCCATCTCCTTCTCACCAAAGGACCAGGCTGCTCCCCAGAGAGCTGGAGCACAGCAGGGCTTGGGGTGCTTTGGGTTTTCACAGAGGTTGCTGTTTCTTCCAAATTATGTTAAATTCTGAGCTTGTCTGCTCCAGAGCAGCTCAGGGGCAATCCTTCCCCTGGTAATTCTCCTCTTCAGCTATTTCCAGGCTTTTTAGATGAAACAGATCCTTCCACACTTGTCTACCAGTCAAGAGAGGAAGGATGAATGTGCCTCTGAGTGTCACCTGGGGATGGAAATGATACAGATCTATATAACAATCAAACACTTTGATCAAAGCCAAGAGGAGGACAAGCAGATGCTGATTTAGTGATGGAATTCCCTCATTTCCCTACACTGTTCCATAAAAAGTGGAGGAGGACTGGAGCACGTGTGGTGCTTTCTGAACTGGTGCATTTGGAGGAGTCGTGGTGTAGGTGCTGACTTTGGATTTCCCAAAGGAGCATGGAAAAAGGGTTCAAAATCAGCCTTTGATCTGCAGGTCAAGAGGCTCTCAGGTCCCCACATGGGCTTGGATGCTCCACAGTTTGACTCCTGGTGACTTTGCTGATTGTTTTTTGCTGGCTCAAGAGCTCATCTGCTTTTGAATGGTGATTCTCAGACTCAACTGTGTGTTTTTTAACCTAAAACCAACAAATCAGCTAACACTGCAGCATTTCCCTGTTGGAAAGTAAGAGGTTAAGTCCCTTTCCCTTTTAACAAAAACATAGTTTAACTCAATCCAACACTCTCTTATTTAACTTTAAAAAAGAAACGGGCATGCTGGGCTCTAATAAATTTTTCCTTGGCTCTCTCTCCCTTCTCTTTGAATCTCTGAGGAGAGGAAGAGAAAGAGAGAGTTATTAACTATTTGTGCTAGGCTAACTGCCCTTTAAATTGTCAAAAAGCTGGGAAGATCTACGAGGTTGCTGTGCTGCCAGTACCAGTAATGTAGGTCAGACCCTGAGGGTCCCCAAGGCTTTGGGATCAGCCTATCTGCAGATACAAGACACAGACCATCAGCATCTCAGTTAACAGCTTATAAAAATCCCCCAAAATTGTGACACGGTCGGGCTGAGCCAGAAGACTGCTTTTTATTTGGTTTCCTCAACAATTGCTAAGTTAACCTGGCAACACACATGAAGTTAAATCACACTGAGGCTCCAACAAACCCTTTCCGAGCGTCCAACTTTCCCCTCCGTGTTGGGAAATCACATTAAATTTGTTGTCTCCTCCCTAACGCAATTTAATTCCCTGCTGCACTCTCCGAAAAGCTCATTTCATGTTCCTGCAGCTGACCCAAGAAACAAAGTTCCCACCAAGTTCCTTTCATAGTTAAGGAAAAGCTAAAAAAAAAATCTAAAGGCTAAAAAAAAAAAAAATCCTCCAACGAGGGCTTCGTTCCTCCCGTTTGCTCTGGATTTTCCATTCCTCAGCTTCACCCATCGTTCCCTTGGCTTATGTTTAAACAGTTCCTCTTTTTTCCTTGGTTTTTCCCTTTCCTATCCAATCCTGCCCACTTCAAGGGACTCAGCCTTTCCCACAGAGTTCTTGGCCATTCCAGACTTGGAGGGGAGAAGGTGGCAGCTGGAATGACACTGGGTGGTAACTGGTAGCCAAGGCTGGATTTGTAAGAACTACAAATGTCCTTGGAGATAATAAAATCCTTCCCTCTCCCCAGGACCTTCCTGCTCTGGGAAGCTTCAGCCTGAGGGGTAGGTGTTCATTTTTGGTTTGTTTTTTTTTACTTTCTCCACTCAAATGCCTTTCTCAGGGCTTCCAGACCGTTTCGTCTCTAAGCAATTTGAAGGAAAAAAGAGGGAAAAGATCCTTTCTGTAGTCAGTTTCAGGATATTTTATATGCAGTTTCTAGTTACAACCTTTAGGCATTTCTAAAGGCATTAGAAAGATTATAGCATAGCCTCCTACTTCCTCCCCTCCTCCTAAATTTAGCTTGGGAATCTTCCTGTCCTCCTGCTCATCACCCACCTGCTGACAAAATTCCCAAACCAAGGTCTGAAACCCCACTGCATCTTAATGCCCTGTTCCTTTGCTATGTGTTTCAGGAGGAAAAAAAAAAATAAAATAAAATTAAACTGGTTGGAATCCAAAACTCTCCTGGCCTGAGTGGCTGAAGTCCAAGCAGCCAGAATAAATTTTCCTCCAGAACTGCCCTAGGAGGGGCTCCAGCTCAACGGAGGATGGAGATGCAAACACCCAAAAGGATCTGCTGAACCCTTATTATAACCAAGGAACTCTGAGAGTTAAAAACAACCCCCTGGGACCTTCATTCCTGATTTCCCAAATACTGCCTGGCAGTGGGCAGGAAGACAAAAAGATCATTCACCTCCACGTTGCTCAACAGAGATTAATCAAGTGGGACCACGGAGTGGCACATCCTTGCTGAGGAAATTTCCAGGGGGGAGGTAAGGAGAGGGCTGGAGAACATTTAATAACTTTGAAACGTGATAGCTACCTCCAGAATCCCAACCAGAATCATGTCATGGTTGGGAACAATGGGATTTCAGAAGCTACTCACAGGATGACTGAACTCATTGTTTCACCCCAGGTGGAATGAAAACGTAGAAGTGGTGCTCAGGAATGCAGAGATTTGAAAAGTTTCTCTTCAGCTCTCTGGAGTGATATTTATATCTTCTAATAAAATTTAAAAAAAAATAGAATTTTACCTAGAAACCTCTTGCTCACAGTTCAGTTCAACAGTGCAGTCAACTCAAGTTAACAGCCACTTACAAGCTCTCTTTAAAGGCAGAGTTTAACAGCAAAAGTCAACTCCAGCCACTTAGTGTTATCTCCACCACGTCCCACAGGGCATTTGCAATAAACAGAATGCAACCAAAGCCTGATGGAAGTGCTGAAGGCCAGGTTGGATGAAGCTTTGTGCACCCTGGTTCAGTGGGAGGTGTCCCTGCTCACTCAGGGGGGTTGGGTCTTGATGATCTTTAAGGCCCCTTCCAACCCAAACCATTCTAGGATATGATCTCAGAAGGAAAATTGTCAAAATATAAAGTTGAATTACTGCATGAGATGGTTTCAAAAGCCTTGAATCACTGATGATTTCAGCCCCTTGCATCTCCACACCGAAGCTCCCAGGCCCAGAATAATTTCCCTAAAAGTCCGGAAGCTTTTCCAACCCACGGGTTGGATAATGCAGTTTGGAACATGCCAAAAAAATGTCTTCAGCCTTACTTTTACAAATATGGCAATGATCAACACAAAGCATGATGTGAAGGGCTGGCTGTATTTAAAGCAATTTAACATGTTGCAACAGCATTATCCCTGATGCTGCTCCATGAAAGGAAAATGCAAACACCAGGTCCGTGGAGCTGCTCCTCCAAACATCAGGAACATCTCTGTGAGGGATCTCCCCAAGGTGGAGATAAAGGATGAAAGGGAAAAACTGAGAAGCCAGTTACAAACCTTGGCTTCAGCAGGGAAGTTCAGCAGGTAGGTTCTGACAGCTCAGCTCAACAGCATCCTCATCATTTCCACCTCTTCCCACATTTTCAAAGCTTGTTATAGGACACCAAAACCCAACTATTAGTAAATGACATCAGGGTGATTCCTCCCCGAGGAGCCAGGGAGAGTGACAACTTTTTGGTGGCTGCAGCCAGTGCTCAGAAGGGTCCAAGCCCACTGCCAGAAGGTACCAAACCCCTTCCACCCAAGCACAGGAGGAAAAACATATTTACAGATAACATACTCATGGGTAATAATTATTTTGTGTGTGAGGACAGCTCCAGTGCAATTAGAGATCTGATCAGTTATGAAATGTGTTTTCTACTTGCATAATTTGGTTACTATTCACTACTGCTTTTATATATATATATATACATTAAAATTACACAAATCTAGTTTACACAAGGAGTAGGAATGCAGCTCTGTAACACAACAGCAAAGCTGAGGATAATTTGTAGATCACCCACCACAAAAGCTCTACAAATAATAGCTGCCTTTATTTGTATGTCAACAGATTTGATACTCCCTGATGATCAAGATTAGCAGCTACCCAGCTCTGGCAAACAAAGAGACACAGGAGATGGAAAGCAAACAAAACCACAGAAGCCCAAAGGATGCCAAGACAAGCTGCAAGAGCATTCCCAGAACTGCCAGAACAGGTATTGCAAAGGGAATTCTCTTGTTACCCCAGTAGCCTTTAGAGTTAACAAACACCTGACTGCTTCAAAGGGCTCCAATTATCCCCATCTGTGCCACATAAACTCCACTCCATTTCTACAGCAAGGTTTTGAGTTATTTTTTTAAGGGCAGCAGAAGACTCGCCCTCATATTCCCCCATATTATAATAAGCAGCACACAGTAAATTCTTCTCACTGCTAACCAGGAAAATGGCTTTCCCAGCCACACTGCTCCTCAACAAGCCATTTCCCATCACTGAATATAAATATTTAAGTCCTTAGAATCCAAACCCCTTTAGCTAGCAGACCACTTGTGACTTTCCAACAGCCTTTTTGGCTCCTTCTCATCCCACCCTTACCTGGACAGACACAACAGCAACAGAGTTCCTGAATTCACCTCCTCATCTCCCCATGTGCTGCAAGTACTGAGGTTCTCATGTGTGTTTTGGGGCTAATTCCTGAAAGATCTGAGCCTGAGAGGGTCAGGAGCTCCAGTTCAGAAGGACCCCCACATCCTCCTGGCTGTCCCCTCAGTGATTTCAGAGCAGCTCTCAGCTGAGCTCTGATGTTTTCAAAAGCCACCTAAGAAAAAAACCTTTAAAATACAGCTGCAGACATAAATAAAGTTATTTAAGCATAAATAAAGTTATTTAAGATAATTATCTCTGTTTCAATGCCTGAATTAAATGAGAATCTTGAAGAAAAATGCCATTTCACAGTTAGAAGGAGACCTCTCTAAGATGCTCATCACTTTGGTAACACAGCTGACACAGAGAAATACAGAATCACAGAAAAATTTGGGTTGGGAGGGACCTCTAAAGCTCCCCCAGTCCCAGCCCTGCAGTATCAGGGACACCTCACCCAGATCAGGGTGCTCAGAGCCTCCTCAAGCCTCACCTTGAGCATCTCCAGGGATGAGGCCTCAACCCCCTCCCTGGGAAACCTCTTCCATTTTTCCACTACCATAATGGTAAAGAACTTGCTCCTAACATCCAGTCTAAAATATAATAATTATTATTATATATATTAATATATATAATTATGTGGTTTTATATATAGTAATACATACATTATATATAGCAAATGACACATATAGCAATTATAGATGATGTATTTTTTTATATATACAATATAAACTAAATGCAATCACAAAAACTGAAGATTTGCAGGCAAAGGGTCAGCACAGTCACCATTTTACTTTTTCCACCTTGATTTTGCAAAAACACTTAAGTGTTAGATATAAAAGCTTAAGCTTTTTTTTTTTTTTTTTTTTTTGGTGGTGGGGGAAGGACATAAAAGCATAACCCAAGAGCTATCAAAGTTAACTTTAGCTTTGTACTTGCAAGTATCTGACCTCTTCACTCAGTAATAGAGCCAATCAATCTTATTATCTCCCCCAATAATGATTCATTATAGCACA
The DNA here is from genome assembly GCF_036169615.1 of Heliangelus exortis. Lineage (NCBI taxonomy): Eukaryota > Metazoa > Chordata > Aves > Apodiformes > Trochilidae > Heliangelus > Heliangelus exortis. Next base: position 2,047,131 of record NC_092429.1, read on the forward strand.
GGCCCTGTCTCTGTATCAAAGGCAAGAAGAAAGGCAGACACAGATAGAAGGCACCACTACTTTTCCTTCCCTCTCCTAGGCTGCACATAGTTTAAATACCAGCCCTGATAATCTGTGGGACACTCCTGAGCCCCGTGGACACTTAATCACTCATTTCCTTCATTGACTAAGAATAATAACAGCATCATTTAGTGTCCTTTATCCCCTTTTTTAAATTTTTTTTTGCCTTCTTTCCCAGCCATCTGGCACGCATCCAAGGAGTGGGCACTTCTGAAGCCAGGAGGACCACAGTGAGGTTTCCAGGGATGGGGTGGGAGGTCAGGAGGCTGATGGGGAAGATTATTGTTGCCTGAATAACTGATGGGAAGGAAATCTCCTTCTGAAATATTTCAGAGCTCAGGAGACTGGGAGAACTCAACATGACCAAGGTTACTTGACCTCTCCTAAGCAAGCCAAGGCATTGTCTCCACCTTCTGCCCCAGGCAGACAGCACCTAAGTTATGCAGATCCTAATTCCCAGTCCCATTTGAATCCTTGCAGAACTTGGATAACCAGCTCGTGGGGAGGAAAAAAAAGTGCAGTTTCACCTCCAGCTCAGCTAGGAAACTTTATCCAGCACCCCTGCCAGAGGGAGTTTTGCTGGGAACAAAGGTGTCAGCACCAGTTGGGTGATGATCCTCCCTCCGCTCCTCCCATGGAGCCAACTGGAGTGAGATGGGAACACCAGCAGCTCCTGGATCATCCAAGCATTAAGGTTGGAAAAGACCTCTAAGATCATCAGGTCCAGGCTCCTCGTGCCAGACAGATGTGGTGCTGGAAAGGCTGATTATCCTTGTAATCAGGATAAACCTGGAGTTTGAACTTGGAGTTCTGCTGGTGAAATTTCTCCATCGTGGGAGGTGATGTATGAACCAGAATCAAGGATCTGCACTGCCAAGAAGCAGCACATGGTTTGGGGGGGATTTTCCCCAAAATGTACAAAACCCTTTTTCATCATTCCATTATTTCCAGCTTCTCAAATGCAAAGGGACTGGTGGCTTTTTTTTTTTTGTCACCTGGAGAAACTCATCCATTTTCTTACAGCATTCTCTTTCTCTAAGCTCAGGACACCTGACCATGTCACTTGAAGGCTACAAACTGTCCCAAGCTGCTGCAAAGGATCAGCCACTCCAACCCACATCTGACCATGTCCCTTCCCAGTGTCCCAGTAAGCAGAGTGGCAGGGAACTACTCCATCCCTCTAAAAAAAATCCCTTGTTCATTAAAACTTCAGGGCCTATTCTCAGAAAAACCCCAAGGTTAAACCAGGCACCTAGAAATGTTTTGCTTTTTCCTACCCTCAGTATTCTGAGTTTTTCACAGGCAGCCTTCATTAACACCAGACTTTTTTACAGCATTTAACAGGAACTTGGTCATCTGCAGCACTTTCCATACATGAAAATACAGGAGTTGAGCTGAGTGAAACCAAAGTGGACCAACCCTTTAGCATGGTTTTTTGCTTTTACTACTGTGTGCAGTCCCTCGAGGCCCAAACACAGATTCCTATACTCTCAGCACATCTGAAAAGTGGAGAAAAAGCTGCATTTTTCTCTCTGAAGGATCCAATTTTTAAAAATCTTAAAGACTGACAGTGCATTTTACATTGTCAGCTGGCCCCAGGCAGGATGGGGAGCAGCATCTCCAAGCAGAACTCCCCCTCTGCCCTTCCCTGGGAATGATGGTTCACTGGGATTCCACTGATAGGCAGAGAGGCAGCTGCTTCTGGAAACCAGGAAATATTTTTTGGGTTGCTTTTAAGACCCAGTAAACACTTTGTTTTGCAGATGCAAGCAATTAATTGACAAGATGCAACCAGGGGATGGTGGTAGAAGCTTGTGGCAAACATTTCAACTCTCTGCAAAGAGCAAAAAAAGAGCAAAAAAAGCATACATGGGGACCTAGGTATGGGCCCTGGCCACGTGCAAATCAAAATTTTCAATTTTTCCCACTATTTTCAGTATGAGCAGCACTTACAGCTATTTTGCAGCCACCATGAGGATGCCTGAGACCTTGTTTACATCACAGAATTACTGAAGCACAGACACCAAAACAACTTTTCTTTCACTTTTTCTCAAGCTTTTCCTTCAGAGTGACACGAAAACTTGCTTTTCTCCCTGGAGACTTTGCACAAGTGTCAGCTTCAGCCCTTGCAGTTTTACAAGACTATAAAGTTAGCAGCCCCTAGCTCCCAATTAGCAGCTCCTTATATAAAGCAAAGCCAGTTCTACACTATTGTATTTGTAACAACCTGGAGCTGACTCCATCTCTCCCCTTTCCTTGCCTAACACCAGCTGCCAACTCACCCTCCCTAGAAAACTGGAAGGGAAATTAAAAAGGATTAACACTCCTAATAATTACTGGAGAAATGAAACTTCATCAAGCTGCCATATTTTTTTTTAAATAAAAATATTTAGATGCACATAGCATCAGTTCAATTCAAGGTCTTAGTTAAGGTATTTGACTTTTACCTCCCAACAACTCAGGGTATTTTCAGATCATCTCAGAAATATTTGCTTTTCATCTTGTGGTTTTGTTGGGTTTTTTTTTCTTGCTGTCATTTCAGATCAGAGCCACACCTGAGGATACCCAGGGAAGCCTTGGCTACTGTCTAAACATATTAAGAGGCAGTTCCCAAGCTCACAGGTTTGCAACTTCAGGGACAGCAGAAACCAAATGAAGTGTTATCATCAGTTTTGCAGATGCTCAGGAGCAGCACAGGAAAATTAAGAAGTTCAGCCAGGTCACACACAGGGAACGTGTTCCCATGAGGAATGAGATGATGTCCTTGCAGTTATAGTCTTGAACTGTATGGTTGTTTCTCCTTGCCAGCTAAAGCTGCTCCTGCTTTGTATTCCCACCTGGACCCCGTGGACATCTCCACCTCTGGGTATTTTTTACACCACATAGAACAAGGTCCTGGGCAACTTGGGACCACTTGGAAGTCAGCCTTGTCTTGCCAAGAGGTTCCCTGAGCTGACCTCCCATGGCTCCTACATTTTTCTCTGACTTCTCCCTCCTCACTTTATCATCCTTAGGTCTCAGCAACAAAATCAGTGCAAAAGGTGGGTCCATGGCAAAACTTCTGCCAGCACTTGCTCTTAAGCCTCTACACATCAGCACAAAGCAGCAGAGAAGACTTCAGATTGCTGGGTCTCAGGCACTGCACAAAATGCAAAGTTCCTGGGCAGAGGCACTGCTCACACCACCAGATTTTTGCTGTGAGTTGCTGTGAAAAAGTCTCATCCCCACCCCACACCTCTCTTCCTGCAGTACCTTTTATTTAGGTGAAAATAAACCCCAAAATACATTTTAGTGAGCAACCTTGCTCCAGCAAGGAATCAGAACATCACATCCAGAGAGCTCCAGGACTAAGATCCCACATGGCTTGCAGCAGACACAGCCAAAACTTCTTTGTGCATCTGGGGGAGGGGGAAAAGGATCCATCCACCTTCCCCCCTCCCAGATTTCTTTCTCCCAGCCCACGCTGTCACCCCACATCATGTCACGGGGGTTCTGACCCCACAGGACTGAACCAGCCTGGAGGGACTGATGGAAGACAGATTGCATTTGACACCCAGGGAAGATTTTTTTTTTTTTTTTTCAGTCCATGTGTTTGCTATCCCAAACCTTTTGTGTTTAATTACTGTAACACTGGCTCAGCAGAACTCCACAAGCAGGTTCCCAAGCTGTTATTCCCTGAATCAGCAGGAGGATCCGTGGCCTCTCCGAGTCAGCGTGCTGGAAGCTGAGACCTCAAATTGTGTGGAGAGGCAGGAAAACAGGAGGGAAAATCCCACCCCTCTGGAAGCCAAGCCTAAAAAGCTGGAGCCTTCACTTTACCCTCACCAACATCTCTTTAAAAGCAATTAAACACATGATACTTGGACCAAAAAGTACAGCTCCCTGCTCCACTAACTTATAGATGACCAACAAGTAGAAATACAACATAAATAAGCAGCTATTTTACCTAAGAACATGACATAAGTTAGTTGTTTCAACTGAGAACATGTCCTGGGATGGCATTTCTTTTTTAAAAAGGTAAAACTTAGAGTGAGACTACAAACCCATGTGATTTAGTTACAAAAAACAACCTAAAATAAATCGCTCATTCTCAGAAAGTTAAATTTTTTTTAAATTTCAACAGGGAAAACCACTCATTTAAATAGTCCTATTTAAAAACAAAAATAGTTTGAATTATTTATCCTTCTGTGTAGGGATTTATCATCCACTTTCTTCTCCCTTGTACTGTTCTGTTGTGGTTTTCCAGGCTCCCTTTTTCCAGCCCTCTTTCAACACTCTAAGGAGTTTCTTACACAGGTGTAAGTCCCAGCTCAGCTGCCCTGCCTCCAGCAAAAAACAGGACTGGTTTTTTGCTACAGAATTAGAAAATTATTCTGTGTATTTGTGCCTGTAAAGATACAAAAAGAGGGTCCAGTGGTTCCACCAGGGAAAGAGGAAAAATGGAAACAAGAGGGGGAAGAACCAGAACACGAGACGATTCAGGGTGACAACGGCTCTGATCTATCTGGCTATAAAAATTCACTCCTCCAAGTTCATCCCATCACTCAGCGGATCCACAGGGGTGAAGAACCCTCCTGAGCTGCCACAGGAGCTCCACAGTAAAGAAACCAACCTGGATTTTTCCCTCCAGCAAAACTTCTTTCACACTTGGCAGGCGATGCGTCAGCCCCACCTCTGCCACTGCTCCTGACAAAAAAGGCCTTTCCAAAGTGAACAAACCTGAAATTGCTTTTTGTTGGCAAGGGTTAGGGACATCTGCATAATTCTCCAACTCGTGACTCATCTCCCAAACTAAAAAGCTGCTTTTGTTTTGCTTCTGACCTCAGAGCCACCACCGAGAGTCGGCTTTGCCACCTGGGAACTAAGAAGGTGGTGGAAAGGTAAGGCAGCAGCTGGGGAAAATAAAACTTGTCAAAAGGAAAGAGAAAGACTGAAAAACCTGAAGTAGAATTTTATTCCCAGGTGGTATGAACCTCCCAGGAAGAGGAAATAACACAAGAACAAAACACTCCCCCAAAATTCCCTGCTTTTCACTGCAGAAATCCAACTCTCACTCATTTGGGAGCATCCATGAGCATCCATCTCCCCATCACAGGAGAAGCCCCATCTGGGGTTTTGTGTCCTCCAGAGATTTGAGGCACAGAAGTGACACCAAAATCATTGATCCTTCTCTATCAGCAGAGCTGAGAATCAATCCCTTTGCTGCCTTCTGCATCTTTGCACAAAACTAAATCATCTGCTAAGGGTCTGGATGAGCTTTCAGCTCCAGGATCCTCTGAACCTGGTGCCTGTGTTCAACTCAAGTAACATTGTCCTTGGACCTGTGACAAATTTTGGTGGGGGAGAAGAAGGGGAAAGGGGTTTTTTTCCCTGAAAAAACAGGACATTTTACTCTCTTCTGAGATTTGTGAGATGAAAATTGTGCCAACTTCAAGCGTGATCTCTGTGAAGGGTCAGGAAAAGTTCACAGCTCTTCTTTTTTTTATTTCTTCTTTAGATGTAAAACAGGATTAACTTCAAAAAAATTTACCAGGATTTCTGCACATCCTCAGAATAAAAAAGAACTTGGGGAATATCTTTATCAGGCTGATAAAAAGCCACACCACAATTCCCCATGGTTTCTGCTTTGCTTTCAGTGTGCCAAACCTGCACAACTCCTGAACAATCTCTCTTTTAACAGAAGATAGGAGTGTTATTTTGCAGATCTTATTTCTTTAAAACTAAGATTAAACTAGAATAAACACTAAAATTAACCTCAAAGAAATAATAGCTGCATATAAAAGCTACAAAATACTAAAAGAAAACCAACAGGAGTCATGTATAAAATACTCCGCCTGTGTCTGAATTCTCCAGATCATTATTATTAAAAAAAAAAAAAAAAAATAGAAAAACACCCAAAATCTCTTTGGCTATGCACCCAAATGTTAGAGAACAGAGCAAGGACTGAGAAACAATATATATAGTGTGTTACCATGCAGATTTTTAAAGCAGTGAAGCATATCTTCCTACAGCATCTGTGCATTAGATTAACCATGAGAGATATCGAAAAGAAAAATAAGCAGAACTGCAGAGATTAAAATGGGGTGTTTTCTTTCACTTGGATATGCAATCCAAATACAGCACATTTGTTTTCAGACAGATAAAGTGATTTTCTTTCTGCCTGCAAAGAAAGTCACTCAGGGTGGGTGCATGAAACCAGGGGAGGGCGGGGAGGGGGAGCAATTTCGGGGCCACCACATGAATTTTGAAAGCTTCTGTCACCCCAAACAAGTCCTGTACCTCTCTCTGATGGAATCACACAGCTTGCAGACAAGTTTAGCTGGTACTGGCATGAGAAAAGATTTTTTTATTATTTTTTCCTTCCTTTTCTTTTTTTCCTCTTTTTTTTTTTTCTTCTTTTTTTTTCTTTTTATTTTCCTTTTTTTTTCTTTTCTTTTTTTCTTTTTTTTTTTTTCTTTTCTTTTTTCCTTTTTTTTTCCCTTTTTTTTTTTTTTTTCTCTCCACAGACCAAACTTTTGAAAACCTACAAAAGCAAAGCTGGGGAGGAGGGAATTTTCTGGGAGTCTAGACAGGACTCCAAACAAACTTCAAAGCCTGACCCACTCCCAGTGCATACAGCTCACTCAGGGACCAGATGGGCTGCAAAGAGGGGGGGAAAAAAAAAAAAAAAAAGCCCTCCAAACCCTCTCAGACATCCTGGCTACCACTCTGAGGAGGTGAAGCCCTGAGACAGACTAGATAATATCCTGCTACTTAAGAGCTAGAAAAATAACCTCCAAAAGTTAGTAATTAATTCCCAGCAGAAGGGTGCACAGGCAATGAATCAAGAGACCCCTTTCTCACCAGTTACACTCTTTTCATTAAACAAAACTAAATTAAAAAAAAAAAAAAAGGCTTCTTTTGGATTATGTCAGACAGTTCCCATCTCCAAAGGGAGATTTTGTTTTTTTTTTAATTACCTGTATTACTTTCTTGCACCATCCATGGCAGATACTTGCCCAAGCAGCCTCCAGCACAGCCTCTCCTTTCTAATCAGACCCTTCCCTCCATGGGGTTTGTTATCTAAATAAAAAATTTGAACAAGAGCAGCATTATCACTATTTTACAACTTGGGAGGGGGAAGCTGATTTACAGCCACCCATAAATCTGTGCTGGTGCAAAATAATCACCCCAGGTCCCTCAGCTTTTTTTTTTTTTTTTTTAAGCAAAACCACATGTTGATTGATGACAATTTTTTGCAGGTTCATGTTGATCTTAATGAACTGTTTATGTAAAAACAAAAGTTTCATACCACTCGGAATCCTTTTTAGATGAATTCAGGGAAAGAGGAATTATTTCAATAGGAAACAACCTTTCCATTTCAAATTGTTGCTGAATACAACTGGAAACTTCAAAGTCAAGACCAAGGAGGACAGTTTGATTTTTCTCCACTACAATACTCTAAGTGAATCTTTGTTCTGATGTTCTAACAATTATTTTTAAATTTTCCATTTGTTCTCTTTGTTCCTTTCTAACCACAGCTGAGAAACTGGAGAGGAACAAACATGAATGGAGAGAAGCAAAGCAGAGGGAACAGGGACCAGGGTAAAGGAGCCAGGTAAAGCTTTCAGAGTCTGGAAAAAACAACTTTTCTCCATAAACCATCTCTGGGCAGCAGAACAAAAATCAGTCCAGAAGCAGAAAGAGGTGGAAAGGAGCATATTTGACTTTTTTATGTATATAATCAATGCTAGAGTTGGTTAAGGACATGAATTTTAGCACTTGAGGAACCCTCAGGTTCATTGGGGTTTTTTTATGATGAACACCTGGGTCCCACATCCCAACATGATCCCTGCAATTTCACCTTGTGCTGACACCACCTTTCTCTGTCTCAATAAAAATTTCAAAATCAAATTAAACATCTCACATGTGGCTATTCAGAAACGTAATACTGGATTATTTTATTTAGTCTCTTTCTAAAAGAAAAAATAAAGAACAAGCAAGTGTGTATCTGCACTCCCTGAACTCAGCTTTAAGTCTCTTAAACACCACCAAAGAAAAATAAAATGGTCAAATTCCAACAGAAGTCCCCCAGGAGTTGTATTCCATGTATCAGACTTGTTCAGCTGAGTTCATCCCTAGCTCAGCCCCCCAAAAATCTCCCTTTTCTGTCATGGAGATAAGAGGGGCACTTGGGGAGCAGGTGACTGCTATAGGACCAACTCCAGAAGGGTCATGGGCATGAGCAGAGGTTGAAGGGTTTTTTGAAACCCTCTTCCTGATGGAAGTAGCTCTGGAAATGTGAACTTAAAGCTCCAAAAGGCATTGTGGGGACTTCCAGCCCCACATCTGGAGTTTGGGGCTTGTGAAAAGCTGCAGGAGGATTCCAGGCCACCACTGGTGATATACAGGTGATTTGTCACAAGAGGAGAACCTGCTTTTAAGAAGGCACCAAACATCTTCCTCCTTCTTTTGATGACCACAGCATTCAGTTGGGATTTCTTTCTATTTAGTCTATGCAGGAAAATGAGAAAAAACAGACCTGACAAGCCCAGAGTTCAAAGTGGACTTGACTCATTTTTCCAAAAGAGCAGCTGAGATCTTCCTGTCCCATTTCCTTGGGATGCTACAACCTCTTTATTCCTGCACAGCCTCCTATTTCTACAGCAACCACAGCAACCCCCCATCCTTATTTATCTTCACATCCTTATTTATCTTCACAACTCTTCTCTGAAGGAATTTCCAAGATTTCATTCCACTGTGCTAATTACTCAGCTGCCAAGGTTCAGCAGTGGCTCAAGACCTGCACACTTCATAATATTTATTTGCATGGCAGACAATAAAGTCCTGTCTGTTTGTGGAAGCCCATGAAAAATAAACAGGCTGAGCTAACTTGGCTTCTCAAACTTTCTTGTACATTTGGTTTATTATTGTCCCTTCCCCAGCTCCTATCCAAACAGTCCTGACAGCTTGTTTAGTGAGAGCTCTGCAGAGCTCTACCTACACAAAGTGTGCTGGAAAAATCCCTAACTACATCCTGACCTTCAGAAATAAGGAGATTTTAAAATAAAAATCATATTTTAAAAATCACAAGAGCAAACTGTTTCAGTCGTGGACAATGTTAAAATATTCTGAAGCTCCTCACTGCCAATTAGGGACAATTTCTACCTGAAGTGGTACCCATGGCATCTTTCCCTTTAGGATTCTGTCATTAAGTGGATCAGGCAAAATCCACCCATAAAATCCTCTGCTCAAGGGATTTTTAAGTAGAACTCATGATTCTTTCTACTGGAGTTTCATTTAAATAGATATATAAATGCTCATGTATTCAGTGAAGCTATTAAATGAAGTTATATGTATATTTATATATTCTAGCAGTCTTTACATATTTGTCTAACACATATATGTGTCCTTTTTCTAGATTTTTAAGTAGAACTCATGATTCTTTCTACTGGAATTTCATTTAAATAGATATATAAATGCCCATGTATTCAGTGAAGTTATTAAATGAAGTTATATGTATATTTATACATTCTAGCAGTCTTTACATATTTGTATAACATATATGTGTCCTTTTTCTAGATTTTTAAGTAGAACTCATGATTCTTTCTACTGGAGTTTCATTTAAATAGATATATAAATGCTCATGTATTCAGTGAAGCTATTAAATGAAGTTATAGGTATATTTATATATTCTAGCAGTCTTTACATATTTGTATAACATATATGTGTCCTTTTTCTAGATTTTTAAGTAGAACTCATGATTCTTTCTACTGGAATTTCATTTAAATAGATATATAAATGCTCATGTATTCAGTGAAGCTATTAAATGAAATTATATGTATATTTATATATTCTAGCAGTCTTTACATATTTGTATAACATATATGTGTCCTTTTTCTAGATTTTTAAGTAGAACTCATGATTCTTTCTACTGGAATTTCATTTAAATAGATATATAAATGCTCATGTATTCAGTGAAGCTATTAAATGAAGTTATAGGTATATTTATATATTCTAGCAGTCTTTACATATTTGTATAACATATATGTGTCCTTTTTCTAGATTTTTAAGTAGAACTCATGATTCTTTCTACTGGAATTTCATTTAAATAGATATATAAATGCCCATGTATTCAGTGAAGCTATGAAATGAAGTTATATGTATATTTATATATTCTAGCAGTCTTTACATATTTGTATAACATATATATGTCCTTTCTCTAGATTTTTAAGTAGAACTCATGATTCTTTCTACTGGAGTTTCATTTAAATAGATATATAAATGCTCATGTATTCAGTGAAGCTATTAAATTAATTAATATGTATATTTATATATTCTAGCAGTCTTTACATATTTGTATAACATATATGTGTCCTTTTTCTAGATTTTTAAGTAGAACTCATGATTCTTTCTACTGGAATTTCATTTAAATAGATATATAAATGCCCATGTATTCAGTGAAGCTATGAAATGAAGTTATAGGTATATTTATATATTCTAGCAGTCTTTACATATTTGTCTAACACATATATGTGTCGTTTTCTAGACAGCCAAACTTTTTTTTTTTTTTTTAAGTTTAGTTCTGGGAAACTGTTGACTCCTGACCAAAAAAGACATTTTGATCCATGATGCATGAAAAGCCCAAGCTGCAGCACTTAACTTTCCCAAGCACTACTCCATGAACATCCTCATCCCAGCAGCAGCTCTGGGGAAGATGAAAGGGACCCTTTGGTTTCCAGACCTTCTCCAGAAGGTGTCTGCTCAATGCCACGTGAGAAGTGTCCAAGGAAGACACTGAATGAAGACAACCCCAAACTGACTTCAGATGGCTCCTCAGTCATCCCAAGGAACTCTGGATTTACTGACAGCTCTGGGACAGACTCAACAGTTCCTTCCCAAAAACCCCATGGCAGCACCTCCAAGGTGGTTGCAGCTCCCTTGGCCTCCTGCCTTTACCAACACTTTTAAAACACTTGTAAACACAGAGCAAAATCCTTGCCTTGTTCAGGTTCCTCAATAAGGGCAGGGTTTGGTCTATAGAGCTTTTACGTGGATAACATGATTATTAAAAGCAATAATTAAAGCCAGTTTTTCAAAGAAAATTTAGGGGCTTTTAAGTGCAAGGTATAAAATGGAACCTTTTAAAGGAGATCATAAAAGGTTTTACTGCTAAGTGCTACACCACCAAGTACACACTGAAGGGTTGTGCTGAATCCACCCCAAAACACAATGCTCCAGCATTGCTAGAGAACTCCAAGAAACTACACAAGCCAGAGAATTCCAGCTCAATTAAAAGGGAATTATTACTTCCCCAGGAATGTGCTTTTCCTTTGCTTCAAGCCTGTTACCCAACCCTGCAGAGTCTGCAGGTCAAATGCTGCCCTTGGCTCCATCCATCCTCCAGCCCTGCAACACCAAAGCTCTTGCTGCCCAGGAGGATGCACAATTACAGCTGAGGACACAGCCTGAAAATGATGAAGAGGTGATGTTAGAACTAGAACAGATTTTGTGTGAACAAAGGAAGAGAACACTGAAAAAACCCAATTTCCTTTTTCAGTGCTTGGGTGGTTGAGCTGAGCTCAAGTTCAACCTTTCCTGTGGCTTCATTTTTAAAACATGATGAAGCAAATGTAATTTTAAATCTCCTCATGAAGAAGAATGCTAGAAAAGAGTCTTTTTACCACTATTCATTAGATGCACACCAGCCTTGCCCTTATCTGGGGAAAAAAAAATAAATTTCCCACCCCATGCAGATCTCAGCTGTGGTTCAGAGCAGCTTTATTACATCTCCTGCACAGCAAAAAAAGGTAATAAAGAAAAAGATGATAAAGAAAAGGTGATAAAGGAAAAAAAAATGTGAGAAGCAGCTCAGTAGGCTCTTAGAGATGGAAGAGATGAGGGAGAAGGGAGCAGCAATGCCTTTTTCTGGGCTGTTCCCTCTTCCATCCCAGCCAGCCAGGGTCAGGCAATGAACCAGGACTCCTCCAAGGCAGCTCCTTCCCAAGGTTGCTCTTCAGGGACAGCACTTCCAGCAACTCCTCAAGCACCAACTCAGGGCCAACATTAAAAAAAAAAAAACACACAACCCTCTCTCTGTCCCAGCTGCATCTTTTCTAGCAGGTAGCATTCAGCCAGTCAACTGAAAACTCTGAATTATAAACCCAGGATTGGGGATTTTAAAAAAAAAAAAAAAAGGCAATTTTTGACCTTCAGCTTTCTCAGCACTGGAGTAGTTACAGTCTATCCCCCCACTGAGTATTTAGGGAGTCTTAAATCCAAAGACTCTTTGGCTGTTGTACACACATGCAACTCCCAAGAGCCAGGAATCCTGATTAAATGTTTGCTGAAAAGCAGGAATGCCACATGACTCCCCAAAAAAAGCAGAGAGCATCTTAGTCCCATATTGTTTTCCCCTGTCCAAATTATCCAAAGGCTTATAGTGAGCTGGCTGCCTGGAAAGTGTCAAACTTGCTAGAGACACACACATTTTTATATGATTTACAAAACCTTTTCTAACAAGCCAGCCCCTCATAAAACCCCAAAATAATTTCTGCTTCTGCCACACATGTAACACGAGAATCCCCCAAAATAGTATTTAAACTGGAAAAGCTGTCAGGAATTTCACAGAAAATTTTTCTACAAAAAGAAAGCTGCCTGCTAAGCAGAAAGGCACCACCCTACCTACTCCTTTTCACTACAGCAGGAAAAGAATTCATCTAAAAATCTCAATGAAAACTGCTAAACTAGCCAAATAATCACATAGTTTTACCCTTAAAGAATAAGAACACATCCAGTACAGCACCTGGCAGAGCATCAGCAAAGGCCAAATCCAGCAGGACATCACCCCATGGCCCCAAACATTCCTCTAAATGAAATTTTCTTTCAAAATTGTAAAAGGAGTGTTAGAAAATTGCAGAAAAGGTGACAAGGTATGGAAAGTGCTTAATGACATTCAACCCATCCTGGTATCTCTGATGATGCAGTGAATGAAGCTGGACCACAAGAAATCCAGAGGGGCTTGTGGAGATGCCTTCTTGGCTTCCTATTAAATCAGATTTTACTGAAGGAAACATGACCAGAAATAGTGGTGTAAATCTCCCCAGTCCTTCCAGGTACAGCAGAAGTCAGAGCACCTCTGAACCTCACCAAGATGAGCAGCATTTGTTGTACCTTGGCAGGAGAGAGGAAATCCCCAGGAGTTTATCCTTGCCCAAGTTGGTTTTGTGGGAATTACTGGCCAACTACTGCCACTGGCTTCCATTTCCATCTTTCCTTTTCCTCAGCAAAAGCCCAGGATTTTCATTCAAAAGCAGGTACCTGATGAACCACTTCCAAGATGGAATTCCAGGATGTAACTGGGATGGCTCTGACAAACTGAGTAGGGCTGCAACAATTTACACTCAGCATCCACCTCCACGTTCAACACTCTCCCACAAGCAATCTTGCATATTTTTCCCATCTTCTTGTGAAATTTTCTTTTCACAAGATGCCAAACAAAGAAATATTTATTCTGTTGCTAATATAGGAGGAAATGTTATTTATTGAGTCGAAGAAGCTGTCTGTAAGCAAGCTTTTTGGCTGCAACACACTGAGTTTAATTGCTGAAATACCCTTAAGCATTGATAAAAAAAGAAAAATAACATTGGGTATTGCTAGAGGAATTTCAAAGCATAAAAAAAGCTGGAAAATAACTTCAGAAGTGTCTTTCAAAAATGTAACCCCAAACATCAGCCATGCTGAGCCCTGCCATGCATCAGCTTAAGCCACTGCTTTGCATCAGCTGTAAAATCAGGATATTCCTGGTAGGTACAGAGAGGAGCTTTTTTCAGAGACAAGGGAAGAGGGAATGAGTTTCATATTCTCAACCAAAAAGCCAGAATTTTACCCATTTTATTACAGATGTTCTCCACCTGAGCACTGCTAGAAAACAAAGCATACTGCAACCTTCCTTTGGGGGAGAACATCAAGCCCCATGGGAGGATAAGAACAATCTTTTTTGAAGTCCACAAATAATAATATATATTTATAATATATATATAATAATATATATCAAAATAACCACAAAAACCCAGTTTTTCCCCCTGAGCAGTCAGGAGGGGTCTAACACTTCCATCTCAGAGGGGCAACAAGGATATACTGCTAGATTTTCTCAAGGACACCATACATCTCCTCAACTGCTACCAGCTGGCAGAATACAGAGTAAACACTAAGACCACTTTAGTAAATAAAAGCTGGATACCATCTGTACCATGAAACCAGGGTTTAATCACACATCACAGACACTTTCACTTGCCATTTGCTTCAACAGGCTGAAATGTATTCAGCAATCCCTGTCTTCCCACCCCCAAAAGGACCACCTTCCAGAAGCAGGTCCTGATTCTCAGTTATGAAATATATTAAATAAATCACATCCTCCAGCTGGAATAAATATCCATCAACAAGTTTCTAAAAAAAAAAACAAAAAAACCAAAAAACTTGCTATTCAAGAAGCACTTGCATCAAAAATTTAAATTCTCACTTGGTAGCAGAGGAATGCCCAGACTGAGGCAATGAAATAATAAAAATGTCTTGTCCCAGATCTGGTACCTAAGGGTTAAGTGTACAACCTGCTGATTGCTGAACCTCCCCTAAAACATCTGGCTTTGCACTTAAGGGGAAAGCCATGGAAAGAAACCCAGTGCCCAGAGTGTGTGTGTGTGAAATCCTTTCAAAGGTCACTCCAAGGCAAAATGCATCTCAGCACTTGGCCTACACACATTTGTTTCAAGGGACTTCACTGCTCCCCACCTGCAAAGATTGGGCAGCCTGCTCAATAAATTAAGCAAGTGATCCATGCATGAGCAAAGGAATAGTTGGGAACTGGGTTGCAACCCTAAGAAATAGCCAAATGCCCTATTTTACCTTTCTCTGCATTGTCTGGTACTGGATGGAGGCTTCTGGTTTCCAGCATCTTTTCACTGATGTGCCAAATACTAAATACTTACTGTACCTTTTTGCTCAAAGAAACCCCAAAGGAGCTGAACACAAAGAGGAGGAGGAGGAGAAGAGGAAAGGCTCCAGGGAGACCTCACAGCCCCTCTCCAGTCCCCAAAGAAAGGTGGGGAGAGGATTTTTGACAAGGGAGAATGGCTTTGAACTAGAAGAGAGAAGATTTACCTTAGATATTAGGAAGAAATTCTTGAATTTGAGGGTGGTGGGACCCAGGTTGCCCCCAGAAGCTGTGGCTGCCCCATCCCTGGCAGTGTTGAAGGTTGGATGGGGCTTGGAGCACCCTGGGCTGGGGGAGGTGTCCCTGACCATGGCAGGGGGGGCACTGGAGGAGCTTTAAGGTCTCTTCCAACCCAAACCAGTCTGGGGTTCTATGAAAATGCACACAGTAACTCCTGCATCATTTCTGGTGACCACAGTGAAGACCCAACCCCACCAACACCAAGTTACTGCCTGGAGAAGCAATTCAGGGTAAATTCAGCCTCAGTGTGGGAACTGGGACTCAAATCCTTCCCTTTCTTCTCTTCCTCCAGCACTCCCAAGGTACAGGGCCCTGACACGATTTACAGCATCCCATGGACACGTGCTCTGCACCATGGGATGGGTCTGACAGCTTTTGTTGACCCTGTTCATAACATTCCCCTATCCAAACCAGCACCAAAAAAGATGGGAGGGTTTTATTGTCCTAAAGGTAGCCATTCCTTTGTGTCCTCTCCATATTTTGGTTCCTGAGTGGGGGTTTCTCACCTAAACATGTATTTCATATCTTTTATGAAATCTGCAAAAGGACTTCTGAAGTTTCACAGGCATCCTGGGGATTCAGTAACAGAACTTAAGCAGAAGCTTAAATCTTCACTAGAGAGGGAGATTATAGCTAAAAAAAAGTGTAATCAGGCCAGAAGTCAGGCAGCATGCAAAGTACCAAGGTGGGCAGAGGAAGGGAAAAGAGACAAAGAGCTTGGTCACTGAGACTGAACAGAAGTTTTTTTGGCAACACTATTAAACAAAGTGTGATGTAAAAGCCATCAGATTGCCACATCACTGGCAACCCAGCATCTCCCTTCCAACTTTATTGCCCTTCCTTCAGTTCCACCCTTGTGTCACCACAAATACTCACTAGTACACACTGTACTAGTAGCAATCACTCCCAAGGTTTCTCTCCCTCCTCTCCTTCCCAAACAGTCTATTTGGGACCTCACCAAGCTGTGCCCACAACACAAACTTCAGATGGAATAATTCACCAGTCCCTCCCAGGCCTTTTGGATGGCATTTTGGTGCTTTGGAAGCAGCCAGATGTGGTGTTGCAAAAAGCCATTTCCAAGCCTGCAGGTCATCAGCCTGAGCATCAAAAAGCTGCTCTACCAACATATGTGTTTTCTACACATAAATATACTATTTCTACATAGTTATGGCTTTGGGTCTACTCTAATTAAAAAAAACCCTCCCCTTCTTCTCTGTTAAGCAGCAGTGCCAATAGTTCCTCTGGTGAATGTTTTGGTGCACAAGAATTTGAGAACCCCCTGGATCTGTGTGAACTTGTTCCTTGGATTCTAAGTGTAATACAAAGAACAAAATTATCAGGTGTCACTGAAAAGAAATTACTGCACCATTCCTTCAGTACTTCAACAAAACTGAACCTGGAATGAATACACACTCAAAGATAACCTTAGAAAAACAAAGTGAGAAATACATTTTTCTGATGTGGCACCAAAGGGTCTCCTGACTGTCTGCAGTACATTCCTCCAAGCCAAAATGAACCAAAAAACCCAATTTCAGTAAAAACCAGTTTTAAAAGTGCAACCTTAAGCCAGTCTGCAGAGAGCTGAAATTCAGAAGAGTTAAATTCATGCTAACCCTGTCTCACATTCCTCTGGGCTGTTCTCCACACTAGATGATGTGGTGACAGACATGAAGGGGTGAAACCGTATCACTGTCTTCTGAAAATTGCCAAAAAAGTGATTTCTCACCATATGGAATCTGTAACAAGCCTGAAGTGTTTCAGCCCTCTTGCATTTGATTGCTCTTCCCCAGTGTCACACAGTCACCCACCTAAAAATCCACCACCTCAGCACTTTCCCAGTGATCCTAATCCAAATGGGCTTTATCTCCAGTCTGACATGTAAATTAAAAGTTAAGTTAATAACACCACGTCTCTAGATGATATAAAAAAATAGATGCATACTTAAGCTTGTTGAATGTTAGTACTGGCTAAGGCTTAAAGCAGAAATTATGTCTGGAAACCTTATCTGAAAATTCCTGCCCCGACAGCACAATCCTCTGCTCCAGCATCAAAACCCTGAGGTCAGCATCATGAGCACACCCAGCCCATGGCTTTGCAGGACTCCTCAGCCCTGCTCTCACGTGTGCACCAAGTCTTGACACCAGATAAACTCCTCAAATAAAAATCAGAGGAGCACAGATATTCCTTCTCATCTTAAAAAAGGTCCCAGCCTTGCACCCCCTTCCATGGACCTGTGTTACAGTGGCCCTGGTGAGGCTGTAGGTGACTGATCCACAGTCTGAGGATAACACCAGGCTCAAAAGACACCTGATTGCACCACAAACAAGATGCATCCTTGGAGAGTTAAATGCTGGAGCCAAGATTCAAGCCTCTAAGAGACATTATCCCTGTTCCAAAGGAGCCCAGAGAACTTCCCAGGAGCCCAGGTCCAATTGGTGTAGCTCTCAAATGTTCCCCAAAAACTTGGTCTTCTTCAGGGTGGAGGTCACTCCTAACTCACAGGTTATTAATAGGTATAAAATTATTTTCAAGAGCCTCATTTTCCCCTTATTTCTCTCCTCAACAGATCTTCACTACCCTGTAGCCATGTCCTTAACATCCCTTAGGGGGGGGGGTCCTCTCCTAAATTGCTTAACAGAAAAACATCTTCATATTTTGCCATTATCTCTATGTCCCAGCCTGATGCTTTCTTCTTTTCACAGAGGTAAATTATCCCTCCTGGGGACACCTCAGAAGTGTTCCTGTCACCTGCAGGACTCCTGTCCTTCAGGCTCATGTTGGCACAAACATCTTCCCCACCAGCATTTGTTGGGTCACCCATAAAGCTGATTTATTGGAGCACATCAGAACTGATAACTCCCAGATCTTCCTGATAAGCAACATCTATCAAGATAAAGTCCAGTTGTTTCTTTACCAATCTCATCTTTCAATAAATTTATCAGAACAAATTAACTCAGACTGACACACAGTGGGGCTGTGCTCCCCCCAAAAAAATAAATCCCCATGTGTTTCCCACTAAGAAAAGCCCCTGATGATCCCATTATTTATTGCAAGCTCACTAGATGAATAACATCTAACATTACAGAAAAATTACTTTATCTAACCCTGTGTTTAAGCTGTTTAACATAAGATCTCACTGTTATGAGTTTCATCACTTCTCCCAAAGCTTATTTCCCCACAGAACCAGTAATATGAAAAAGAGAAATATGGGTTATGGGACATGACAGCACTGAGAGTGTTGTCTGGCAGGTCACATTTTTGAGGTCAGCAGCATTAGCACTGTGCATAAATTTAAATCTTCAAGTGATTTCTTGAATTGGGGTGTTTGTGCATCTCTCTTCTTGGAAGTCAGTCAATCATTACAGACTGGTTTTGAGGAAGACCTCTTGGGTTGTATGTCATACATTTTTCCAAAGCTAAACTGCCTGATTTTTGCCACCCTTAAAAAGAAGTGCAAAGATTTTTGTACTTAACCCCCACTTTCTCTCCTTCACTTCTTCTGGGATATGTAGATCTCTCTCAGTGCAAAGCCACTATTTATTAGTGCCCTGAAAACCCCACGTTCAGACATTTCCTAATTGTGAAGGACAAACACAGCAGTGATTAAGACCAGAAGAGGAAAACGAGGAGTTGTTTGAGGTTTTCTTGCTCTATGTGTTCAGTTAGTCAGCTTTTCCTGCTACTTATTTTTCATGGCAAGCTCTGAATTTTCACCTGGGGTTCAAAGACATGTTCAGTTTTGTGTGTACAAAGCAAAAAAAGATGATGATGATGAGGTTGTTCTGCTTACTGCACCCTCTCCGGAGGGTGGGGTGGACCAATAAAAAAAAAAAAAAAAAATTCTTAAAGGAATAACAGCATCACTAGAAGCAGCCTGAACTGATTCCTCCCCTTCTAGGGAGGAGCTGTGATGGGAATGGAGCAATTTCTCACCAGGTCCAGGCACACGAGCTGGGTCTGCACAGCAGCTTTCCCAGGCTGTGCTCAGCCCCTGGGCACACAGAAGACTTCAGTGTCCGTGGTTGTCAATCTCTCCCCTTCAACAAGCAAGAAATTCATTTTATTAAAGGAGGAAAAACTTAAGATTTCCATCACTCCTTCTAAAAGGGCTAGGAAATGTCAAGCATGGGGGTAAAAGTAATATTTCAAGAGGGCTCAAGCCTCAGCTCCCTCTCCTCCCCTCGCACCTGCCTGGTGATGAACACGTGCTCTGTGGCTCTGGCCTGGCTCAGGATTCAACATTTGAACTGGAGCTGCTCCAGCTTTTGAATAAATCTCTCTTTTGGGGGTGAGGGAACGACATTCCTTAGTCAAAATATGGGTTTTCTGCTCTTAAATTCTGAAAGAAACGTGTACTTGTGAAACCTTAGGAACCAGACAGCACAAGAACTGAAATCCTTTCTACCTCCAGCCTCAGCAAAGAGCCCTTCTGCAACACAGCCATGACCTCCATCCTAACCACATGTACACTGGAGATGAGAGAGCTTCCAGTCAGGTTATTCCTGGGGTTTTCTTTCCAAGTGATGCTTTTTTCCAGTGGGGGCACATGTGGGCAGCTCCACGAGGCACTACCTGGGGGGGGATGCAACTGAGATGGAGATGGCAACTCCCACTTCACTTCACCCAAGGTGGGAATAATTAGGAACAATTTAAATACCTTGGGAGTCCCCTCGCTCAGTGGTGAGAGACAATTGAAACCATAAAAAGAACTTTCTGTTCCAAACAGGTCTTCCACAGTAAAAAGTTGTGATTCGTTAGTAGTATCTTGATTTATTGGGGAATTCTCTCATCCTGTGTGCCATGTACAGAACAGATTAAATAATCCATAATGTTATTTGCAGACATCTACCTCCCATGGCCTCCTTGTGCTCACCCTGGGGCTGCTGAAATCCAAAACTATGGGCAGTTCACCCCAAGAAAGTTCACCCCAACCATCCTGCAATCACAAGGTCTTCTCCTGCAGCTGAACCCCAGCTCCACACAGCAGCAAGAAAAGATGCTGAAGCCAGGGGTAGGTTCAGCTTGGGGACATCAGCTCCTGAGTAAAATCCCCTGGAGTTCACTCAGTCCTGGCACATGGACATCACAAACTTCCACCAGAACAGGAATGCTTAAGGTTGGCTGCATGGGTTACTCCCAAAAAGCTCAGTTTGTACAAGTCCTGGTAGAATTGAGTTTAGGGATAATAAGGGCAACTTTAAATTCTAAAGAACTCTTTTGAATCTACATTTTAGGGATGTAGTCTAAACAACCCAAGAAATTTACATATTTGAGAACAAAGAGACCTGTGAAAAAGCATAATGAAGGAAGCTGAAGAGAAAAGAAAGGAACAGATGCCAGATTATACTTAAAGCAAAGTTACCACTTTGTTTTCCCAGTCATTTGAATATCTAAAATACACCTTCTTGCCAAGGCAAACAGGTGATTAAAATACATTAAAAAACCCAGTCAGCAAAGGGCTACGTTTGCATTTGCTTGACATTTGTCAACCCTGCCCAAAGTCAGAGCACACAGATAGCATGGCAATAATAATATTAATTTTACAAAGGCTGGCTGTTTAATTACAATTATCAGTGGCCTCCCAAAAGGAAAGATGCACTCTCCAGACTACTCAGAAGCCTCATTTATCCTGCAAGGACAGCGAGGTGAGCCTGGCATGAAATATTAGAGACCACAATTACTCTTGGCAAGGCATCTGCTGAGGAGCTGGTGGCTCGAAAGAGCACAGATTACACAAAAAAAGAGTAAAAACACAGCAGAGAATCAGCTCCCCACAATCTCCTTCCATTGGGGAGCATCAGGAACAGGGGGGCTGTTGGCAGAAGGGGTGGGCAGGATGCTGTGGGGGTGCCAGTTCCCTGGGGAATGCCAGGGATAACCTCTGGAGGAGGGAAGGAGGGAGGTGCAGGTAGCCACAGGGGTGTGAAGTGGCAGTGATTTAGTGCAGTCTCCTTTTATTGCAGGCACACTGTGCTTTTTATGAGCTGAATGAGTGCCATCTTCCAACTAATTAACTTTCTTGTCCAAACTGCTCCTCTTGGAAAGCTCTTCCAGTGCCTCGTACCTTCTCTGCTTTGAAAACATCAACTTCAATTCACTGCTGGCCAGTAGAGCCAAATTTCATTCTGCATCAGCACTAATCTCTGCCTCAGTTCCATCCCCTGCCTTTCTGGAATTATGAAGATAAATGTTTTATTCCTACAGAGCAGTCAGTAACACTGACTGGACTGAACAAGCTGTCCCTGCAGTCTCCAATCCAAGGGGATTGTCCACATCAGTGATGGTCTTCAGAGTCAGAATTGCAGAGAATTCTACACGAGGCTTTCCCAGAACCTTTTATTTTGACAATGCAATGAAATTTTTTGCTCCACTATTAATATCTGCAAACTCCAACAAGCTCAGATGCCATTTGCCTCTCCATGTGCCTGCCCACAGGGGTGATTCCCAACCAATTTCCTCTTTGTTGGCACACTCCAGATTCCCTTCTTTTTGCCATGTTCTCCTCATGCTTCCCACATGAAAAAGACAAAGAACAGAATCTTACCTCAGAGAAATCACAAAATTCCTATTTACCCACTTTTTACTACTATTACTATTAGTATTTTAATAATATTAATTAAATAATTTTTATTTTATTATATATATATTATTATATATATATAAATTATATATGTTATTATATATATAATATAAATTAAATAATAATAATAAATAAATTATACTATTATTACACTATTTACTACAACCAGGCAAAGAAAGAGCTCTTAAGCAAACCACCTGTGAGATATAAAAAGCTTTTTCAAGCACTTGGGCTGGATCAAGAATTTCCATCAAGAAATGAGAAGGTGGGAGATGAACTGGACAGGGGCAGCTGAAGAAAAAAGCCAAGATCAGAATCTTGATGCTGGGAAAAAAAAAAACTGCAGCCCTGGGAAGAACACCTATGCCAAAAAACAGAGCACAGGTATTTTCTACATGCAAGCAGGGATTTCCTAGCTTCTTGTCTTTCTCCTCCCTTCAGAGCTGTGAACAGGCTGGCTGGAAAAGCTGGAAAAATCCCTGAGAAAGGTATCAGCAGGCTCTGTGGTATCATCTGCTCTGAGAAATATTCTAAGTATGTTGTTTATGCATTTAGCTAACTGTATGGCTGTTGTGCAACCTGTTTATGCAATAAGTGCAAATAATGTAAGGAGGTCTTTGAACAGGATTTTACAGCAGTTTGTAAAGGCAGTGGTTTGCTCTGCATCCTTGGGGTTTGGGTTTGGGTTTTGGGTTTGTTTTCTCTCCTTGGTTCAGGTGTAACTTGCAATTTCTTAGTATAATGTCAGCTGAGTACAAACCATGTCTCCAATACAGCTTCCAATTGAAGATGCAGCTTCTCTAGGATCTGATCAATACATTTTAAAGGACAATTGCAAATAAATCACCCTGATGACACGACCAGGCCCTACATTTCTAGTCCTGGCACGCTGCAACGAAGGAACTAAAGTTTCCCCATATTTTACACGACTGAATTTATACTCTAGGACATCAAAGATGTGTTGATCACCCCCCTGGATGTTTGATACCCAAGATTAACCAGAAATCCTGAGTAACAAACAGCAACCAAGGCACAAAATTAAGAAGTGACCTTACTGGAGAAGATAAGACAGATTTTTACAACGTTGGCCAGAAATTCCTTCAGAGAGTGACTTTCCACTGGAGAATGCCAAACCTGGACAATCAAAACATCACCTGGAGATGGTTCAGCTCTGAAATATTTCCTGCAGAGCCTCACCAGGGTTACAACCAGCCCCTGACTGCTGCCTGCAGCCCCCTCCCCAAGCAGCCTCCTGTGCTTAATGGGGACTTTGCCCTCCCAGCCCTTTGGCAAGATGCCTCCCAGTTCCCACAGCTCCCAGTTGCTGCTCCCCTGGGGAACTGGGGGGAAGGAGAAGGAGGGTTTTCTGCCTCCCCATCCCTGACACAGAGCCAGAGCCTGCAACCATGGCTGAGCCAGACACTTCGGAGCCGTGGTTCCCAAAACTTCCCTTTTCCTGGCTTCCCTTCAGCCCACCTGGCAGATTAAAGGGCAGCCCAGGGCTGGGAAACATCCTTCCCAAGGAGCCCCAAGTTCTCCCAGGCTGATGCTCCACACACCCCCCAGGCAGCTTTGCCCTGATTTAGGGCCCCATCCCCTCTTCTCTCAGGTTTGGCTTCCAAAGTGAACAAACCCTGAACAAAACCACATTTTTTTTCTTTTTTTTTTTTTTTTTTAAACTCCCTGGACTTCAGCAAGTGGTAATCATCTTTCTCCACGCAGTTTTAATCCTTAAAAAAAAAAAAAGAACAAAACCACAAGTTGAATTCACGGGGGAGAAGAGAAGCAAACAGTTCCCAGTTTTGTAGATGAGCCAGATCCTCTGCTTGGATTTGTCCTTGGAGTTTTCCTGGAGCTGCCTCCAAACCCTGGTTCCAGCTGCTGCACTTTTCTGGCACCCACCTGCCAAACCCCAACGTGTGCCAGAGAATCTCAGGGAATATCCTGCTGCTCCACACCAGGAAAATGGTCCCAGGAATGGAATTCCCCTTAAAAGATTTCAGGAGTGGGAAGAAAGACTTGGGACAGCAATTAGGATATGTAACCTCACAGCTTCCTAACAGAGGTTCAGAGGAAACAAAGAATGGAATTAAGGGTAGTGTTTGCCCTTTGAAATAAAACATCACCTCAAAGCAAAAAAAAAAAAAAAACCAGCCCTGAAGGTCAAGAAATGCTTTAAAGCTTCATCAGGCAGAACCTCCCTGACCTTTTATATCAACCCTGAGGTCTCCTC
Organism: Heliangelus exortis; assembly: GCF_036169615.1. Classification (NCBI taxonomy): domain Eukaryota; kingdom Metazoa; phylum Chordata; class Aves; order Apodiformes; family Trochilidae; genus Heliangelus; species Heliangelus exortis. Next base: position 2,071,215 of record NC_092429.1, read on the forward strand.
TCCAGGGTGGATGTTTGGTAAAGCAGTTTAACTGGAGCCCTATTACCTCAGTCAAAAGATCTCACTCTTCCTCATTTTTTTTTTTTTTTTTTTTTTTGAGGACACCCTTTGAAGCCAATGTATGCAGATGGTCTCTAATAGTTTTCCTTTCAAACCGATGATGGGCCCATCAAGTGTCCCTTGGAATAAAGAAAAACACAGGTGTTCCCCTGGCCCTCAGGAAGAGGAAATACCACACTGATTAAAACTTTAACCAAACTCAACAGGACAGACCTCAACCACCTCCTCCTGCCTTCCTCATGCCTCCCCCCATCCAGTTTTGCTGGTCAAGTGAGGGGGGGAGCATGGGTGGTACCCCCACACCTCAGGATTTGGAGATGGAATTCCCTGAAGCTCTGATGGAAGTCAGGGAGAGTGAAGGCAGAAGCAGCACAGGGATATAAAAGCCCCACATTCACAGTTTGGGGTAAGAAAAAAAAAAACAAAAAACCCAAACAAAACACCTTAGCTGTAAAATATTTAAAAAGAGTAAAAAGCCACATCAGAGATTGCCAAGCTAAAGCCCCATGTCCTATTCCTAGAAGCTTTTCCAAAACACCCTTCTGCAAATCCTTCTTCTTCCGATGAGCGATTCCCTCCTGCTCCTCCCTTTGGAACCCACCCTTGAGCTCTGAGGAGGCACACACCCTGCTTTATATTAAAATATACACACATATATTAAAATAGAGACACAGATATTATAATAGAGACCCACATATTAAAATAGAGACCCAAACATTAAGGAAACCCCCAGCTCCCTGTTCCCAGATGTCTTTTTTCCTTGAGCTGCCCAAGCGTTGCTGGCTCTGCCACGTGGAGCTTTTTGGAGCCTCACGAGCATCAAACCTTACACCAAAAACTGGATAACCCAGCACAGCCTCAACCCTCACTCTTGGCTGCTCTTAACTTCCAGGAATATTGGTTGGAGAAGGCCTGGAGCAGACAAAGAGCTTCCTTGGGATGAGGAGGCAAATATTCTGCTCCTGGTAGAGCAACATCTTGGGAGCAGGAGGAAAAAAGGTCATGCAAGGGCTTTGCTCTCCTCTTTGTCCTCTCCAGAAACTAAAAGCTCCCAAATGCCTCTGTGGTGTGTGCAGAGAAAGTGTTAAATAATCAAATCTTTTACACACAAAATGCTTAAGACTCCATGGAATCACATTGGTTTTTTTGTTTTTTTTTTTCTTACTCCTTTCCCCAAAAATCAAGCCCACCAATGCTTTCTTTCTTTGAAAGCCAAACATTCTTGGAGAGCAGCTCCATATCTCCAGAGGTGTAAATCACCACTCTCTATCTTATTAGAAACATTTGAGAGAGGGCAAGTGCTTTCAAAGCCATAAACCTCAGATTCCATACATGTTCCAAAGCTGTAATGAATATACATTCCTGACTCAAACTGGTTTTAATTTGCAGCCCCTTGAAAGCACAAATGCATCAGTCTAAATACCAAATCAACTTAAATAACAATAACAAACCATTTTTTCAAAATTGTCCATTTGCAACTTTGGAAAATAAACTGAACCCAAGGAACCCTCAGAAATGCCTGGAGCAGTGCAGTGGGTGGATGTCCAGTGCAAAGGTGGCTCCTGGGGAAACCCAGGGTAATAATCACTGCTCCACCGTGGATTATTTATGGGCACAAGCCTGACAGAGCATTATAAACCAAAGCAACAATTCTCACTGCCTGCTGCAAAAGAAAAAAAAAAATAAAAATCCCTCGACACAATGAGAACTGCAGAATGAAAACCACATGCCAGCTCAAGAAAGTAAAATTAGGAAAAAAAAAAAAAATTAAAAGTTGCCACTTCCTGTGTGAACACCGTTAAGTCCTGAAGAGATAAAAACCATACCTGGATGCATGGGGTGGGCAGGCACAAACCATTTGTGCCAGAAGGTGCAGTTATAATTCCTCAGCTGTTCTGGAGCCTGGCAGAGCCCCTGTGCTCTCCAGCAAGGCTTTTAATTCAAGATATTCCCAGTTATCTCCAACCACAGTCACTGCCCCAGCTGATCAAGCTGGGAGCCAATGCTGCTGAGCATCTCCCTTGGAAACACCAGTGCTCCAAAAGCAGGGGTGGCAAAAGCTGAGTTTGTCAAAGAGGCATTAAATACACATCCCTACAAAAATCCCTGCTCCAAGGTGTGTGTGAAGAGGGGAAAAAATGCACTCAGGGATGCAAAGGGATGTGGTGCTTGCAAATGCCTGATTACAAAAAAAAAAAAAAAAAAAAAAAAAATTAGCTCTGGGTGAAAAATTCTCAGGGAATTGAGTGGTTGGGAATTAGGGGGTAGAGATGAAAATCCCAAGTGGATGGGAAAGGCTTTGTCTTCCCACAAATCATCTTTAAGTATAGAAATCCCTCCAGAAGAGTTTGCAGGACTGCATTGGAATTTGAAATCAGAACAGAGCTTTAAGGAAAATTAAAAAAAAAAAACCAAACACCAACACAACACTCTGAAAGGTATTATTCCCCACAAAACTTTGTTTTTAAGAATAGATTTTTTTTTTCTCCCCTGACTGCAACGTTTCAGCCAAGGCCTGTGGAATGTACAGTATTTTCCTGCCACAGAGGAGATGCTTTGCTGCTGTGTTCAGAGAAAGCACCTTTTGTCAGCAGCTGGGGAAGAAGTGAATAAAGAGCCCAGGAATAATAAGTGCCATTTAATCACTGCAAAGAAACCTTCCCTTCCTTCTAATCCATTGTTAGGAGAAAATGCTGTATTATTGAAAGCCTATTAGTAACAATATGGACTTGCAGTGAAAACAGGGGCACATCCAGAAGGTTTCCTTCAAGTGCTCAAGAAATATTATTAACCTCAAGTGCCATTAGTAAGCAAATTGATTTTAACCCTTCCAAGCCCACACCATTCAAACTTGGAGCAACCTGATCCAACACCCAAGCTGGATCCAACTTCAAAGCAGGGAATGCTCAGATCCTGTGACCAACCTTTCAGCCCCAGTTGCTCTGGGATTTTGTGTTTACCCATCAGAAAGCTTTCAAGGCTTTGAATACATCAGCCATGCAAATCACAGCCTTTTAATAACAAACCTTCCAAACACTGCTCCTTGTTTATTTTAGCATAGGAAATAAAAAAATAGCTAAGGAAAAAAAAAATATATATAAATAAGCTGCCAGGGTTTGTGATGATTTGCAACCACGAGTTACTTACGTGTGTGTATATATATATATATATATAAATTATACCCAAAGAATAATGATCACCCACTGACCAGCAAACATCAAGAGGCATGAACAATAAGAAAAAAAGCATTTAAGTGGGCTTTAAAATTCATGAGCTTCCTAACAAGTTGGAACAAGGAGCAAACATGCCATGACCTTATACAGCCACAAGCCCTGGGCTTCTCAGACTGTACAAGGACTTTTGACTTTTCCTATTTTTCTCTAAAAATTCCACATGGTTAGGCCAGTAAATCCTGACAGGTTGGTCTTTATGAAGCCCTGATTGCTGTCCTTGGAAGCAAAATTAAGTTGTTTCCAATTATTACCTTTGGAATGATGAAAATACAGTGCCCAGATGGAATCGGTGCAATAGAAAAACTCCAAGTTTGGGGTTTTTTTTCCAGTAGGAAAAAAAATGCATGTCACAGGTGTTCCTGCAATAACACCACCTCAGGCTGTGATGGTTTGGGGTCAGAGAAGGTGAGAGAGGTCAGATCAGGTCAGTACCTTGATCTGAGACCTCCAAGGGAAGGCAAAATGCTGCAGGGAATGCAGACAGTGATTCCCCAAAGGTGACAGGAGCCCTGAAAAAACCAAGTCCACAGCAGTGTAAATTACTCTTAGGTAGATCTTAACCACTTATGGGTTACTTAGAAGAGACAATGTTAATTTATATATTCATATATTTATATTTATTAATATATTTATATATATAAAGCACCTATCACCATATAGATAAACATTCTTTGGAACCACTCTGACAGCAGAGGTAAGAACAGGAGTCAGCCTGTTAGTACCTCAGCACTTCTGTTTCCAACCAATTTAAAAAATAAAAATAAAAAAAGCCACAAGACTTTGCTGCCAGCCTGAATTTCCAGGGAAATGGAACAAGGCACTTAAAAAAAAAAAAAAAAGTCAAGCTCAAAAAAAATAATGAGAACAAACAAACAGAAAACCCAAGAAAACCTACAGAACCACTGCCCTTCATGTTGGTTTTGGTTGGGTTTTTCTTCCTCTAAATTCTTCCCTATTATTCACCAGCCTGTGGGTTTTACTCATGGGATAAGTCACCCAAACCTATGGATGAGCAGAGGGATGAAAGGCAAGAATAAAGAGCTGGGTTTACCTTTGAAGTGAGTCCCTGAAAGGTTGGAAAAAGGCAAAAACACCTTCCCCTGGTGTGCCAACACCTACTGTGGCTTCTTGCTCCAATAACTTGGCAAGCAGCAGAGGTTTGTGTAGAAATGGCCATTTCTGGGCACACAGCAGCCTTCCAGCACATCACCAGCCACTGTGGTCCTTCCCTCCCCACCACAAAAAAGGATGAAGTTGTTATTAATAAAAGAGAAAAGTAGGGAATGACCCTGAAAGAGGGCAGAAAAATCCTTGAGAGCTTCCTAGGTAGTCAATAAAACTTGGCACAGCTCTCCCCAGCCCAAGCTGTGGTGGGCACCTTGGTTTGGTGTAGGACATTTACAGAGAAAAGGAGGAAAAAGGGCCCACAAAGGGGTCTGTGTGGGAGCCCTGCCATACAAAAAGGAGCTCCAGCTACAGAAATCAAGGAACAGGGGTTATTTTGAGCCTGTATCCAGATTTCCACTGAATATTCCTGATGGTGCCAGAACCTGCTGGCCCTGCACGTGGCTTTGGCCAAGGCTCCCAGGATGAGAGCCAAGGCCTGAAAGACCCTGGCAGAAAACTGCCAGTGGGAAGCTCCACTTCTTCTATTTATTTGCTGTATTTATTTCTTGTATTTATTTACAGGCTTGCCAAGCAGTCAAACCCTTTCTAAACGTGCTTCAAATCAGTCCAACATCACCAAGTGACAAACAGACCAAAAAAAGAAAATAAAAATAAAAAAAATACCTGCACTTCCCATGGACTGCAGCCTGCCCTGGACCCAGGTGTGCATCCTTGGGCTGACCCCATTTGGGATGTAAATCAGCCCATCTCTTGTAAAATCAGCAGAGCAGCTGATCTTACAAGATCTTACAAGATCCCCAGCCCCACACCTGTATTGCTGAAAGCAGGAGCAAGCCCTCAGCACACTCACACTTCCCCCCCCCCAACCCTCCAATTCATCTTTCAGATTTTTTCTTGTCACTATCACAACCTGTTTCCTCCCTGAGCTTCCCAGAAAAGGAAAAGAAGAGCATGGAAATAGCTTGATGAATTGTACATCACTTCCAGCCTGCTCAAAGCCCACGAAAATTCAGCCCCAGCCTTTTTGTTGACCCAAAGAGACTTCAGGTCAAGCTTTTAAGCACTGAGTTAATTCCAACCTTGGCATTATATATATTATATTATTATACATATTTTATATATACCTAATAATATATATACAGGAATTTAAAAACCAGATGTAACATATGATATAGAACTGAACTTTTGAAAATTCCAAATCTCCAGTTTGTAACTAAGGAAAAACCCCTGGGAACTGAGATTGTGTTGATGCTTTCTCATCACACTGAGCCCCAAGTTCAGGGCATGGAATCACCTTGGGTTTAACAACAGGTCCCTAAATTCAGTTGTGACTCCACATGGAGATCCAACTCCTAAAAGAAATCCTGGAAACCAAAAATAAAACGTGTTCCAGAGAGCTGCTAACAACAAAGAGAAAACCAGACAATAAAGAAGGAAAACTGGAAAGGAACAGCACAATACATTAGCAGTTTTCAGAGCTTTTGCTATGGTTTATATAATTTTTTTTTTTTATGTGATGATATTGAAGACAGATCCAATGGGAAGAGGAGACCCTCACCCTCCTGAAATGGCCTCTCCTGAACTTTTCCATCAGGAAAGCAGTTAAAAGTAGCTAATAAACAGGAAAACTCTACTGGAAGTGAATAAACAGGAAAACTCTACTGAAGTGGAACCCATTTCTGTGGTCTGGTTTTCTCTAAGTATTCTCACTGCATTTTCACCTTTCCTGAAGAGAGTCCCAAAAATTAAACCCCATCTATCACTGCTTTAAAGCCTTAAAATGAGAACAAGCTGCTGGTCAAAAAGTAAATAATTTATAAGAGATTCAAACAATTAGGATTAACCAGCTTCATTTTAAAAAGGTTTGATTATTCTGGGCTGTGTTTTAGAAACCATTTCTACCTTATTTTTCTTGGTAACACAATTTCATGCTACAAAAAAGGCATCAAATGATGAAAAGCATTTGTTTCTTTCTAGTTCTTAAGTAAAACCAGCAATGTTAAACAGGTCAGATATAATAAATACAGCTATTTCAAGAGAAAGAAAAATGTTTTCCTGTCCTTACTTTGAGTGACAAGAGAAAATTTTTACCAGCTTGCAACCCCACTTTATTAAAAGTGTTCCTTTTATTTTTTTTTTTAATTGGATATCTACGTATCAGTTCTATTGGGCTGCTTTCTTGCATTTTTCCAATTAATCACATTCATTTGAAGCAACATTTTTCAAGTGAGTGATGTTCTAGACACCTTTCAAACTCCTTGTCTGGGGCAGCCACAGTCTCCTAGCCCAGATTTTTCAATTTTTGATACTTGGATTACCCCGGCAGGCAGGCGATAGCCCTTGAATAGAGCTTTTTGTTCAGCATTCTAATAGCTTCCAGCACTTGCCCCAGCCCACAAGATACATACCAAATTTACTTAGACATCTAGGCCAGACATGAAGAATTTCTCTGTCAGATCTTGTCAGCTCCACCAGTTTCACATTTGGGCTTCTTGAGGGCGAGGAGGAGCCAGGGAGGCAGCGATGGGGCCTCCCAGCAGCCCAGGGACACATGGGGTTTCTTAAAAGGATGCTAATGAATGAGGTTACCAACCCCTGAGCCCCCAAACTGTCCTCATTTAGCTTTAAAAAGGAAAAAAAAAAAAAAAAAAGAGGTTACCAACCCCTGAGCCCCCAAACTGTCCTCATTTAGCTTTAAAAAGGAAAAAAAAAAAAAGAGCATCGTCCATCCTGAGCTGTATTCAACCCTCCCACCTGAAAACGGGGGCTAGGAGACAGAAATCTAAAGATTTTTTAATTTAAATGTAATAATCCCAAAGCTCAACCCCACTGTGTGTTTCTGTGAAGACTCTAAAGAAATTTGAGCTTGAATAAACTCTCCTCTTCCCAATTGGTTTGAGTTTTGTTACCAAGAGTTTAAAACCTGACAGAAGGAACCGGGCAAGCAATTTGTCCTCTCCCATTAAATTATTGTGGTTTAAACCCATTTTTTTTTTTTATCTTCTCCCATGCAGAAGAAAAGGGAATAAATCCCAGCTACCCAGAGTGATTTACCACTTTGAGAAGGGAAGAGGGAGTGATGGAAAAACCCACCACACCACCAGATCCTGGCTTCTCCTGGAAAAACCAGGATGGATGCTCCATGGGCAGGGATCTCCTGCAAGAGATTTTCTCACCCCAAGTCCAGTCTCCAGAGGGTTTGCTCCGTGTTGGGCAACTTGGAGGAACTGGAGAGGCAAATGCTGGGAAACCACAAGGTTGGGATGGGGGGATTTGCAGAGGGGCCTCTTGGGAGCCCAGGAGAACTTGAGTGCTGAAGCCCAGCCTGGGGTTCCTCATTTGGAAGCAATTGCCCCGTGCAATCCATCAGGAGAGGCCAGAGAAGATATCTTTGTGAAGTGGAAAAAAATGAGTTCTTAATTTATACATCACAATTAAACCAAATTGGATTGATTTTTTTTTTCCCCCCTGCTCCCTTTTTTTCCCCCCCCCCCCTTTTTTTTTTTTTTTGGAAGACTTTAAAATGAGCTATAAGTCAGAAGATCTGCCAAGGCTCCCTTCCCTAATTAAACACATAACTCCTATTAAAAACCCTTTTTAGTCCAGCTGCTGAGAGACTGTGGAATTGAAGGAGATGTATGGTTTGTGGGAAACATTGTGTTCCTGCTTGGATTCTTCAGCTTTCACAAAAGGCAGCATGTGAACACTTTCCATAAATACAAACTGGGTTTTCTAATTAAACTACTGTCACTTCCAGAGAATGAGTCAGAAAACCAAATGAAAGCTCACACAAATGTTTCCAAAAGTTCAAGTAATCAGCTTTGAATCAAAGAGCTTCTCACTATAGCCATACCTGTAGTAACTCAAGCAGGTTTTTTAAAAAATAAGAATAAAATATTCCTGATTTAGGTACTGCCACTGAAAGACCACAACACACCAAGGGAAATAACCAAAAGTTTTGTGTCACCAAGGTTTACCCACTGAAAGGCTGGATTAACCAGGGTTTCTCTTTTAAAATTAAAATTTTCTATTTCTATTTAAAAGATTTCCCTCCAGGAGCAAACTCAGTGGTTGTAGCTACCAGAGCTGAGAATGAGCTAGGAATGTTTCTTGCAGAAAACTCCTTTTTTTCCTGCAATTTAGGAGTTTAGGCTGCATTATTGTCCCAGTTTAACACTGGTCCAGTGGCAGTGGTAATTATAACCAATCAATCACCCAGTTACTTAGAAGAGACTTCACTGAAAAGTTAAATTACTAAAAGAAAATTGGGCCTCCCCTGGCTCAGACCAAGACATTTATCAGTGCTGACTATTAGAGGCAAACCAAGGGCTGGGTCTTTAATTACCTCCATCCTCCTGGAAGTGCATGCAGAAGTCACATGAAATCTTAGATACTTGCACAAGAAAAAGTGTTCCTTTGGCTGCTTTTCTTGGTTTACTATCAGATTGGTTTTCTATAAAAAAAAAGCCAGTTCTGCAGTTACATAAATCCCACAGAAAACTCCTTCCTACCAAGCTCGGAGTCATTTTAAAGGCATAAATTAATATAGAAATTAATATAGAAATATAGATATATTTAAATATAAAATAAATGGGCAAATATATAGATATAATATATAGATATAATTAATACAGAAATATAGAAAAAGCTAAACTGCTCCTACTGATCCCCAGTAAAGGAAACCAGGTGCCCTGTTTGACACTTACTACAGGTTTACTCTTACATCCTACAGGCATCTCTGTTGTAGCACATTTTCCTACATCCCAACCAAGCTAATAACCTGCTTCTAGAGGTTCTGTACCTGAACCCAGAAGGATCCAAAATGCTTGTTCCAGGTTCCCAGATGTTGCCTCTGAACCACCCCTCACCAGAGATGAGTGCCCAGTCACAGGATCCTTGCTCCAGCCCAGCAAGCCTGGGGCCAAATTCTGAACCCAAAGACAAGCAAGACATCAAAAAGCTGATGGAAATCAAGTAAATCCCCCTGATTCCACAAACTAATCCACACTGGAGGATGGATCCTTAGCAGGGAACTGACTTTCACACCCACTGATGGCTCTGCCACTGCCACACACACCCCAGGTGAGTTCTCTCTTTTTTTTTTTTTTTCCATCCATTTCTGCTTTGTTCCTCAGCCCCAGGGCAGAGATGGGTACTAAGGGGAAATGGGCTCTTCTATCCCCATTTACACCCCTCAGCTCCATGGGTTTGTGATGCAAACCCCTGGCACTTGAGTGGCATCACCCTAAGGCCCAGCAGTGAGGAACTCAAAGGAACATCAGCCTCTGGACATCTGACCCCTCCCAGCTTGATCATAACTAATGAAATAAATTTTAAAAATAAAAAAAAAACAACCCCACCACATTACAGCTTTTCCATTCTCATCATTAAATTTTCCAAACTGATTCCCAGCTCATCTCCTATTAGAGCAGCACTGGGTGAGATTTCAGCCTCTCCTTTCACACTTAGGTCATCGTGACACAATCTGGAGCCTTCATCACAAGAGCATCACAACCAGATTCCCCTAACAGAGACACCAAAAAGGTGGAGCAAAAGCTCAATGGAAATCCCCTCCTGCTATAACCATTTTTGCAAACCTCCAGATTTGTTTTAAAGACATCTCCTGATGTGAAAAATGGTTCTACTTTAAAAAAAAAAAAAAAAAAAGGAAAAAAAAAAAGAGAGAATGTCACAGACAGTTAATCTTGCCCATTTATTTTATATCATCCCAACCAAAATATTGATACATCTGGACAAACTCAGCCCAAGGAAAGAGCACCATTCCCAAAGCATTCATGAACACCACCAACAGATCATAAATCCTAACTATCCAGAACTGACCACAATTAAATTTTCTGTCAAGGGAGGAGGGGCAGGCAGCCACTCTGCCTCGATTCAGACCACTGATAGAAAGAGAAAAAAAAAAAAGGCTAAATTTAAAGTATCAACAGTTTGTTGGATTGGTGGCTCCCAGGTCACCAAGTTAAAGAAGTCTGAGCTACAATAAACCCCTCCAGGGTAGGTCAAATATTTATTTATTAAATTATTGTGCCCAAGAGAGCTCAGAAACTCAGGAAAAAAACCCAAAAAAAGTCATTTCTGTGCTCCAATCAGACTCAGGTCAGCAGAGATGCTCTGGCTGCAGAACCAGCACGTTCAGGGGGAGGAATCTGCTCAGGTTCAGGGGCAGCTTCAGTCATTCCATCAGCACAACCTGACAGGAAAAGGTCACCTTGGACCAGTCCTTACAAAGGAAATCTGGGCTACAAGCCACAGCACTGCCAGCTGAGGTGATGGAGTTGGGAGTTTATTAACTCTTGGTTTAAAGATAATTTTTAAAACCCCAAAACAGACAAAAAACAACCAAAAATCAAAAACAAAATATCAAAAAACAACCCAAATCAAAGCCTCCAACACCTCCAGTTTTTCTCCTCCTGTATATTAGATCCAAGCAAAGTCGATGACAGTGGGATTCCTGCCACTGAAAGCTGGGAAGGACCAGGGCAGAAAGGGATCTCCCTGAGTGCAAGACAATTAAATGCCATTAATACTGAAAATATTGCAAAGAGAAGGAAAAACACCTTTCAGACAGAACCCTGAAGCACAATTCCACCTCTGCTGAAACCAACTCTTGCCATGGCTACCCAGGAACTGTGATTTCCACTCCCCCATAGTGTAGAGGTACCAAAACTGGGAAAGATTTTAAATATCACTGACTACATCCCCCAAATAGGAAACTGCTTACACCACTTAACAACTGCCAGAAGGACTGAGCCTCCAGTCCTTGATTGGAGTTACCAGAAGGATTGCTGAAATGGAAAGTGCTATTCCAAGCTTCTATCTGGATGCCACCACTTCTGCTGGGACCACCAGAGAGCAGCTCAGACCCCCACCCATTCAGTTCCTTGGTGTCTTTTCCATTGTAACAGCACCCCAAGATCCAGGGTAATAAATCAGGGCAAACTATTGTTTCCTGCTTGGCAATTTTTGCTTTAACTCTCTGAATTGCAAAGAATAATTTTTTTTTTTTTTTTTTTTTTTTTTTGTTAACCCAATATAACCCACAAATAAAGAGAGCTTTATTTGGGCATTTAAACTTGACACCCACAGCAATTCCTCATCATCAGACCAAGCACAGGCACCTACAAACTGAGGTTTTGTGTCCTGCAGTAACAAAGGAACACGTGGAATTTCTGGGAAGGACCTAAAATTCTTTTTCATCTAAATCAGTGCAGGCCACTGCTGCTCTCTGCTCCTCACTGAACAGGGTAGGAATAATTCAGAGCTCATTTTTTAACCAGAAGATGGGCTACTTCAAGCCTAGGCAGCAATAAAACCCAAAATATTAAAATTATGTAGTCTTATACCTAATGTTTGCTTAAGTGTCTCTGGCACAGCAGAAAACAGCCACAGCAGTAACACAGAATTTCACTTTATCCTCTTAAATATGCCTCAAAATTGTATTAACTGAAACTATGACCTTGATATTTCCATCTCAGTCCTATTTTACAAGTGAACACAAGACCATGGATACATCAAGGTGTATTATTTTTAGGAAAACACTTCTTTGCAATCAGGAAGATCTCACTACTGTACTTCAGCCTGACCTCAAAAGAAAACTAAACAAAATTTCTGAACCACTGTGCAAATTACAAAATAGAGGTATTTTCCTGGCAAAAAAAAAAAAAACCCTCAACATTTAACATTCCCTTTAAACTACCTACAGCAAGTCACTCAACCTCAACACCCAAGTTGGGCATTAACTGAGATTATCCATTTGCCTTCTTGTACAAATTAAAAGAAAATCTCTGAGTGAGGAAAAACCCCACCAAGTTGAACAGAACACTTTCAGCTTTTGTGACTGCTGGATCATGCAGAGCCCTGTGTGTTACCCAGAGCTTATCTGTAATTAACAACAGATCTGGACCCAGTGATGCTTATTTACACAAACAACCTCCAAGCAAACCATGCACACCAGTTAATAATTAAATGTAAGCAGCAAATCGATCAAGAGATAGGAATAAATAAAAAAAATTGCATTCTTATAAATCAAAATCTTAATTTCAGTAATGTAAAGAAAAAACCTCCATGTGGAAGTCACTCTGTTTCAAGGAAGGGAGGCACATCCAAGTTGTTCTGCATATTTCATAATTCTTGATTTTTTTAATTGAAAAAAACTAGGAAAAGTACAAGCAGTAACCCTGCTATCATCTTCAGCTTCCAAGTTAAAGTCCACTGGACAAGGCACTCAAAGAATCAAAGTGGATGTGAGCCCAGACTTGATTTTTTAAATGAAAATCATTCCATTTACACGCAGCTTCCCAGGAGTCTTCTCAGCTCTGTGCTCCTGACAGACCTGATCAAATCAATGAGCTCCTTGGGAGTGACTCAAGTTATGAATCAACATAACAAACACCAACTGTCCCAGTAGCTTAATAGATCTTATCACTGGAAAATAACTCCAGGAATGTGCCTCATCCCAGTGCCCTCAGGATTGCTATTTGTACATCTGGTCAGGAAGCACAATGCAGCCACTCCTGACTCCTTGCAAGAATTAAAGCCCAGACAGAGCTGCAAAGATAAACAGGGCTTTTGAGGAGGCCCTCACTTTGATGAAATAAGATTTATTCTCAAGAATTACTGGAGCTGCTCGCAGCTTTCAGGAGGAAACTAAAGGCAAGGCAAGCAGGTCGGCTGCTGGGGTGAGACTAATGATGATCTATGTTTGACATGGAAACTGCTAAACCCAGGCTGCCTCTTGGTAAATTGTGTCCTGGGAGTCTGGGCACTGCCTTTTCAGCAGTTTTTTTTCTGCTGCTTTGAACAATAAATTCTTTTGTTGCCTTTGCCAACCCGGTGCTGCTTGAGCCAGGGCTCACCGACCATCAGGAGGTGGGCAGCTCCAGTGGTACCTGGAGCATGCTTGGAACACTGCAATCCCAATCATCTCCTGCTTAGCACCAGGAAAAGAGGCAGGAGGAAAAGAACCAAGTGCCACAACATCTTCCCCAACTCATCTGACAAGCACAGCAAAGGAAAACCCAACCCCATCGCTCCCTTCTTCCTTTAGCTCAGTGCTGATGTTTGGGTTCTTGCTCATCTCTCCCCTGTATCCCTGGTTTTCTTCTGGAAAAGAGGTAACAGCCCTGAAAGCTGGGCTAGGCAGGCTCTGGGGCACAACATTTAGAAGGTAAAATGCTGTGTAAAGAAGCAAAGAAAAAAAAAAAACCAGACTTCTTTGCTCATTTTAATACCAACTCGAAGGAATTAGTCCAAAAAGCAGATGTGAGGAAACAGAACAAATCACAGATTCTTTCCAAAAAAATCAAGGCTTCAACCATGGAGGCCTTCAGCCAGGTGTCTTCAAACCTCCTAAGCAGAGAACACAACAACATTTCTTCCCCAAACAACAGCAGAGAGAAATTACAACTAGAAAACAGATGTCGGCATTAAATAATCTCTCAAATTAAACATCTTGCAATTAGAAAAAAAAAAAAAAAGGGAGTAACTACAGAGGGCCTGAGCCAATTCACTCTGCAAAAACCTGCTGAATCCTTACTCCAGCCTCTGCTGGACATGGAATATCTATTCTCTAGGACACGACTGCCACCAGGTCCCTGGGTACCATCACCTGCTGAAAGCAGAGCCTCAAGATGCCACTTTGATTTTTATTGTTCTTAATCCCTTTTACTCATAATGTAGAGAGCTGCCCCTCAATTCATTGCCTGGGAAAACACCTTTGCTGATTCCACATTTATTCTTACAGATTCCTGTCTTCCCAGGTGAAGAGGATAACCCCCAAACTACCCCATCAACATCTTTGTTGAGTTGGTATTAGCAAGGGAGCAAACTTGAGCTAACACTGTTATAATTACAAGACAAAAAAGCAATGCTTTGGTATTCCCAGCCCACCAGAAAGAGAACCACCATGTTAAAGCAACTCTGCTCCCTCCTGGAGATGCTCAAACAATGGCTGCATTGTTCAGCTCAAGGCCACCCACATCTTCCCTACTCCAGGGAGAAGACAAAAATCTTCCAGCTCAATAGACATCCAAGGCAGAGGAGAAAGCATCTTTCCAAGGCTTGTTCATTTTTCTTGGACAAGAAGGAATTCAGCCTTTGCCTTCAAGCCAAGTCCTTGGAAAGGAAGAGAATGAGTTGGAAGCTCCTGAGGATGGACAATGCCTCCCGTGCTCAGGAGTTGGGCATCACACAAAGATTGATTTTCTCCAAGTAGAGGAGGCCTGGGGTGAAACCCATCCTTCCCAGCCTCCTGGCCAGGAGCCAGCAGGAGATTGAAACACAAAGAACACATCAGGCTTGCCTCAAGCTGTCAGGAGCCTCTTTGATAAATTAGAATCCAGTTTGGTAAAAGAAAAAAAATTCCTGGAGTCTTTTGTCCATCCTAACACGAGCAGGAATATTTCAAATTTAAAGAAATGACACAGAAAAAAGTGAAAAAATGAGTCCTTTCAAAATTTGTAGCAAGCCCTCTATTTTTTTTAAAAAAAAAGTTTAAAATATTCTTACTTTTTACCAGGTCTTTTATTGTAAGGAAGGAAAACGAAATGCAAGTAACCCTAAAAGTGGTGTAGAAATGGGAGATGAAAACAGAAGGAAACCAATGTGCAGATAAAGGGCAAACAAGCTCTGTCCCACATCAGCTGTGTCTCTGGGGACCCAGCACCAAATCATTGTCCTGAGGTGGGGGCAATGCTGGGAACAGCAGAACAGACCTGGTGGTGTACAAGGTTTAAGTGTTTCCAGGATTCATCTAAAGACCAAACAAGGTTCTGGAAATCAGCTTTGCCAGATGTCCCTGTATAAATCAGGATTTTTTTAATATTTCTCCTGATGTCCTTTTATCCTCCTCAGTATTCCCACACATGTCATCTGGCAACCTTCTCAGGATGCCCAAGAAAACTGGGAGAGACACATTAATGGCAGAGAAGGAGCCCTCAGAAACCTGAATTTGACCTTGAAACAGGGAAAGAAGGAGACAAAGGAAAAAAGCTTTGTGTAAAATAAGCACAGAAATCAATGAACACAGCCCAGATCCTGCATGTTGCTCCAGGAAGGAACCAGAGCTTGGTTAGGTAGAGGGGGGAAAAGCAACAAAAAGGATATTCTTTTATCACTCTTTACTTCCATATAAACTTTTTGCAGCCTAAAATAACCACTCCTGTTGACATGCATTCTGCCACAGCTCATCTGGAAAGGAAAAGGTCCTGGGAGACACCAGAACTGCTATGGGGCAGCTGGACACAACTATCTGATGCTAATTAATTTTTCTTTTATATATATATATTATATAAGATATAATGTATATATTATACATATATAACAAATATATATCTAATATAATCACTAAGCATTATTCCTCAGAATACTTTTTTTTTTTCCTTTTTTTAATACTTGCAACAGGTATCAGAGAAACTTAATTAGTCCTTAGGAAGTCTCCAGGTATAAAGAGATGCACAGAATCATTGCTCTCCCCATTCCCCAGCAGAAATGGGATATTTCTTGAGAACTGAAAGGGCTATAATACAGTTTGCCTCCTTCTTATATAAATACATATATATATATATATATATATAAAATCCTCCTTATATAAAACACCTGCCTCCACTTAACCCTTTTGGGGCTTCCTGCCTCAGCTCATCTTTTCAGTGGGGTCAGTGGATCAACAGGGCTGGAAATTCTTAGGAACTGTTTTCCTCCTGCCTCTTTTCACCAATATTTTACCAGGCAGTATTTCAACACAGGGTCTCCATCCTTATGGTTTTCAAAAAAAGTCTCCAACTGAGAAACCAAAAAAATTCAGGACAAGGCAGAGCTGCTCCTGCCAAACATTTGGGTTTAGATCCCCCCTGTTCATGATGCCCAATGGTTTTCTGGGCTAGGTCAAGAGCTCCCCATAAATCCAGATGAAAACCCCATTTTTACAGAGTTTCTTCTTGCCCTGCTCACAGAATCACAAGCCTTGCACCTTCCTGTGCTGCACACACTGCTCCATATCCAAGCACAGAGGTAAAAAAATTGGCAATATATAAGTTGAGCAATCCCCTGCATGGTGTATTTCCAGTTTAGAGGGAATTCACCCTCATCTTGGGTATATAAAATTTAGAGCAAATTTCTTCATTTATTAAAAAAATGTGCAAAGCCAAAGTGTGTACTGAGAAAAAAAAAATATATTAGGAAGGAAAAATGAGTTTTACAGTGAGAAGCTGACAGCAAATTAGGTCTTTTACTGTTTACATAGAGCTCTGCAATATGAGAGGTACTTTAAAGAGAGATAAAGATGACATTCACCCTAATCAAAACCTAGAAGCTTTACTTCTAAAGAAAAGCCAAGATAAGATTAACTCAGTGGCATTATCTCAGCATCCCTGTGATCTATTTATTTACAGGCTCTACCCTGAAACATATTCAATGTTCTCACTTGTAAATAGCAAAGCTCCTTCCCCCCACCAGCCTGTTTAAATAAGATTTTCAAAGAATTCAACTCTCTAACAATGCTAAAAACCCAAATGCTGTATAATGGCAGTGGAAGGAGGGAGCTGCAAATGTTTGTCTTTTAGTGCCAAAGCTGGCATCAAAAGTACAATGGAAAACAGGGTCTGGTGGGAAGTTCAGCTGCTTGGCTACCCAGCTCTGAATAGAGCAGAAAACTTCTATTAATTCCCTGCTGTTCCAGCCAGGAGAGGTCAATTCCCCTGCCATGCAGGCAGGAGCCTTTTCCAGGGTTATCAGCATTAACCCTCTTCATGCTGCTCAACAAAATCCTCTCCCAGCTCAGGGCCAAAAAGCACAGCCAAGGAGCAGCCCTGCTTGCCAAAATTAAGCTCCAAGCTCTGCAAGATGTAGAGGCAAATTATTTAAAATGTGGGATAACCTGCACGTTTCCTCAGTGCCAGAAAGCAAGGCCAGTATCTGGCAGCCTTTGCCATCCCATTAACTGCAGAAAGTGGGGAAATTTGAGTCCTGGAGGAAGACAAGCAGGGTTCCTACTCTGTGCTGACAGCCTATAACCAGCTGAAAATAAATCATTGCTTTTTCACTGAGGAAAGGGACATCTAAAACACAAAGTGCTCAAAACCAGGAGCATTTAACCCAAAATACATTAAAAAAATTGCCTCAAGCACACCCTATGGGTGCTCATCCTGCATGGAAAGTATTGAGCAGCTGATTAAAAAGCATAAAATGCAACTTTCTGTAAACACTAGCTCATATTTATGGTTCTATTTTACCATATCTCAACAATATTTGCTGTGCCATAGCTAAAAAGCTGAATCAGGCACCTGGCACTCCAGGAACAGTGTCAGGGGAAGTATCTGCTAAAAGTACTCATGGATTAGGTAAAAATATTACTGGTAGGGATTTTTTCAAGGCTGCAGCTCTGCCACTGCTGGTGGGGGGGTTAATATCCATGACAGAAAAGCAGCATCTGACTGCTAAGCAGCTACAGAGAAGATATGAAAAAAAAAAAATCTTGTCTTGACCAAAAAATCAAGATGGAAATCACTTCAGAGCACAGAATCCCAGAATGGTTTGGGTTGGGACCTTAAAAATCATCCAGCTCCAACCCCCTGCATGGGCAGGGACACCTCCCACCAGCCCAGGTTGTTCCAAGCCCCATCCAACCTGGACTTCAACACTTCCAAGGGGCAAAGGTTCACCTTAGCAGCAGAATAAAATAAAAAGGAAGAAATAAATGAAATAAAATGGATGAAATAAAAAATGCCAACCCTCTTCATCCCTCCCCTTGCACTGCCAGCAAACAAATGCCTGTGCAGAAAGAGAACCACCTCTGAACACTGCTTCCTCCCTAGGCTGAAACTCCAAATAACTCCTCACTTGGCTCCCTTTAGTACAATTTAGCATCCCCAATGCATGGATACATGCTCCAAAAGCAGAATTTTTTGCCTCCCCTGAAGTGCCAGCCAGGGGCAAGCAGACTCAGAGCCTCCTGAGGAGGATGTTCCCCCAGAGAAAGGAGAAATAAGTCTGCTGGGCCCATTAAAAAAAAGAGTCTCTTAACTTGAATAGAAAAGGAGAGGAAGAAAGTAACACTCTAAGAGCATTTTTAATGCCTAAAATGTGTCTTTCCAATGGAAAAAAAAAAAAAAAAAAGAATAAAATTTAGAAAGGCTTCAATGGCTGTGGGAAGGAATTTGCATTCAGGAGAGGATCCAAAGTGGTGGTCACAGATCTGCCCTGTGGAGTTTGGGCAAAGCAGCAGAATTTGGGCTGTCTCTGTGCAGCTGCAGCATGCTGTGCAGTGACTGGAAAAGTGTCTTCCCACTTCCCACAGAAAGAAGCAGGAGAGGATTAATGGTGCCAAAGCTCAGAGGATGACAAAGAAACCAACAAAACCCCCCAAAATATAAATCAGTTGCTATTTTCCCCAACAATTCGAGGAACACAAGTATGGTTTTATAGATTTAAGGAACTCTTCCTAATGGAAAAAAAAAAAAAAGAGTGTTTTAATACCAGAGACTTATTTAAACTCCAACAAAAGCTGATTTCCAAGAGGAAAGCTTTAAATACCTAAGAACCACATTTTTATGCCAAGAAGCTGAGCAGCAGGCAGGCTGCCACGTGCCAGCAGAAGGGACTCCCAGATCTGTGCAGAATTTGTCCCATTGTTTGAGCATCTGATTTGCTGTGATAAGCAAAAAGCCAAAGCCCTGCAAACTCCCTCCTGGGTGGTGGCCACAGCCAGGCCCAGGCATCCCCCCAACTCTTATTCTATCAACTTCATATGGCAGGGAAATAAGGGAGGAAAAGTACAATATGCCACAGTTCCTCCCCACAGAGACTCAGCAATATCAGGGGATCACACTGAGTTATTTAAATTTCTGAGACTAAAAATACTGGTTCTTTATTGCTCTGGAATGTAAGGGCTAAAAGCAGTTAACACCATCTGAGGTAAGAAACCTAAGGATATAGGGTAGTTCCTTCCTGTGACCTGAATTTGATTTGCATTATTTTCCAGCAGACCTTTTTCCCCTTGGTAAAACCAACAAGCAAGCAAGCACATGCTGTTAATTCTATTTACATTACAAATTATCAACCAAATCTATATCTGGGGTTTCTTCAAGACCACCAACAAGGTTCCCACTATAGGGACTTTGCATTCAGTAGAGAAACATTGAAAATGGGGGTGAACAAAACCAAAATCTTGCAACTTGAATATTAAATAGGTGTGGGGAAAAAATATGGTTTTCCAAGAGAGGAAAAAAAGATTAATTCTTAACTCCAAAAAGGAATCTCTCTTAGACTTAGTACTTAGGGATGTGGCTCAGTGGAGGTCTTTTAAGTGTTAGGTTAGCAGCTGAACATTCTGATCTTGAAGGTCTTTTCCAGTCAAGGTAATTCTGTCATCTCTTTCAAACTTTTTTTTAAAAAAAAGCATCCTCTAGGGCAGAGATTACAGGCAGCAGTCTGAGAGAATTCAGCACCTGTGGTCCCACCACTCACCCCATCTCCTCCAGCCTGGGAAATGTGAAATTCTGCAGACATTTAAACACAACCAAGATGACAGCAGCAACATCTTCAGTCACAAAAGTCTGATCCCAAAGGAGCTGGAAGACTCCCATGGACTTCCCAAGGTGCTGGACCATCCAGCACATCCAACCCTTTGCCAAGGAGGATTTTTGCCAGAAATATTTTCCCCCCCTAGTTCTGCCCAGCCCAAGCCAAACATCTCAAGCACTGAAGCTTCAACAACCTCCCTTGCAGGATTATTTCAGCCCAACAGATTTTATTCTTAGGAAACTGCTGCTGAAATGTAGCTGAGGTTTCTTGTCTGCATTTCCTTCCTCCTACTTAGAGTCACATCTTCTCTGTATTGCTTTAAATATACCCCTTTCCAGGGCTGGAACCAGATCAAACAGGCAAGCACACCAGCTCACCCCTCAAATTCAATATGTTTTCATTTTCTCTAAATAAAAATAAACCACAGAATTGATTTTGATGTTTCTTCCTCTAAGGTTTCAGCCCAATTTGTTGAAAACTTTTCTAGTATTAACTTTTCCCCAGCTGTATATAATATTACAGGTATGCTTCCACAACAGCTGGAGAGAAAAGCCCCCCAACCTTGCTGATCTTCTGTGTATCAGGTTCCTTTCAGCCAAATATCAGAAATCAGGGTAGGGTGAGGCTTTTTACCAACAAGTATCTGTTTATTGTTAACTAAATCCCCCCTTTTTTTTTTTTTGTGACCATACCCAGCAAAGGCTACAGATGAATACTCCACTCCTGCAACAGAAGTGGTTCCCACTGCCTTGATGGGACACAGTGTAAAAAGGAATTATAATTAAACTGAAAATAAAGAACTGGATACATTGAAGACCAATAGTAACAGGAAAACCTAGAAAAAAAAAATCCTGGAATAATTAAACACACCAAAAACAAGCTGTTTTCTTCTAGAGATGTTTTCTTTCTATTTTATTACCCAAGCCATGAGGTTCCCTGCATCACTGACCTACAGAAAAATGTCTTTGCATCATCTACAGCTTAATGAGGAAAAACCAGAAGGAAAACCAGCAAAACCCAGTGAGAGAAGCAGAGCACGTGTCATGGAACAGAAGGAAAACCAGTCCCAGTCCTAGGAGATTGATGACCCCAAAACCCCTTTGAGCTGCAGTACCAGGACTCAGGGATTCTCTAAAATTCAGGGATTCTCTAAAATTCAGGGATTCTCTAAAATTCAGGGATTCTGCATACTGGAAACCAGCAGGATAGGTGGTACAAGTGACTGACATCACTACACATGACACAAAACTTCTGATCTGAAGTCTAATTAACAAAAATTAAGAGGTGGAGTCTGAGCCTTACGGATGAGTGAGCAGCAGAGGATTTCACAGAGTGAGTGATGGGAGATGGAAGTCAGAGGGACAAAAAAAATATGCTGGAGTTTCCAACAGAAGGAAGAAAAGCTAAACATAGCACCAAGGCTCCTGAGAGCACAGTTCAGTCCATTTGAATAAAAAATGGAGTATTAAAAAAAAAAAAAGGGGGGGGGGGCAGTACGTGTATATAGATATTTCTGTATATATGTATTTTTGGGGGGAAGGAGGAAGGGAAAGCAATACTTGTTATTTGAGCAGGGCATGCCTTTTTTTCTTGGCAATCTCTGCCTTCTCTTTTCAACAGACACATCCTTTGGGGCTGAAATTGTGAGGCAGACACATGTAGAGAGCAATGGGCCTCTGTTTTCTGTATAACGACAGACTACTTATTTTTCAGCACAGACAACCCCTCATATCTGGTATTTAACTTATACATAAACTACTCCCAGCAGAGCTACCCCTCTTAATGGCTCACACAACTTTGGAAAACTTTTTTTTTTTTTTTTCTGCTCTTGGACTAGACTCATCTCTGATGTATTAACTCAAACAGACACTGAACCCAAGTCTATTCAGTTCTGTGGGTTGGTGTTGAGTGATCAGGCTTCTTGGCAGACTTGAACTACTTGGGAAGTCAGGAGTGAATCAAAGACTATTACAGAGATACAGAAAAAAAAAGAAAGAACAATATGAGAGATTCTGACATACCCAATCCTTCCAAAATGTTTGATGTTTTGCTGTTCTCAGGTGATTCGTGTAATAAACGAGACAAATTTGTCATCTCCTTGGACAGAATCAAAAATGTTACAAGGCAAGATTAATAGAGGCTTTTAGAGGAACACCCCAGGTGAATCCCACCCACAGCACTGCTGGTGTCTCCCAAGGTACAGAAATAAAGTGCAGAAGAGTTGTAAGAATTCTCAAGAGTAAGGATAGAAGAGGGTTTCAGGATCCCACACAGCACCTGTGGTCTGAACAGGGTTTGTCTGGGAGCTTGTGTATCAAAAACCATTTTATACTCCATCAGGTCTTGGGTGAGAAACAGGTTAGGTACAGTACTTTTATTCATTTAATCAATGTGTGCATTTGTAAAGGCCCAAAGAAACAGGTGAGGAAAAGACTGACCTTAGCCTAAGAAGCTGGTTTCTGTAGGATTCCTTTAGAATATCCAAGTTTATCAGAGTGAAATGGATGTGGCAGAGTCCCCTTGCCATCTCCCTCCCCAAATTCAGACCCTACACACACACCTCTTGTTCAAGACCTCAAAAGCAACAGAGGCTGCAGAGCCTCCCAAGACTGTGCAGGGCTTTATTCTCTTTACCCTGGGAACTTTCTTCCTCATATCTAAATTAAATCTGTTCTGCTCTAAATTAACCCAAATACCTTTTGTCCTAACATTCCCTGCCATTGGGAATAAGCAGTTCTCTTCCTCCCTGGAACAGCTCAAGTACTAACAGCTCATAATATCTGCCTGGCTTTTTTTTTTTCCTTCTTTTTTCCCCCCCTCTTCCTTCTTGGTGATGCAGCCTCAGTTCATTCATCCTCCTGGGTCATGTTTTCTTAGCTCCATGATGATTCTTGCTGTTCTCACTGGTCTTTCTCCAGCTGATCCATACTTAATCCCAAAACTAGACACAGTATTATCCCTCCCCATGCTGAGCAGAGGGACAGATGACTTCTTGTACCCTGCTGGGTCCATTGCTGCTGACAGAGCCAAACATAACGTTTGCCTCCTCCTCACAGTATGGCCCCTGTTGCCTCTGCTCCATTTCTGGTCCAAAAAAACCCCCCAAATCATTTCAGAAGAGCTGCACCCTAACCACACTCCCATTCTTTAATTTATTCAGGTGATTTCTCCTTTAGAAGTTTAATATGCTGCACTTACCCCATTTCAGCAGATTTCTTGTGCCTCTGTCTCCAGACCACCCTAAACCCTGCCTGCTGGTATCCCCACAGCTCCCCCTATTCCTGTGGCCTCCAGTTTCTCTTCCATTTCCCAGGTTGCTCCCAGGAGCAAAGATTTGGCCCCAAAACTTTCCATTTGGAGGCTTTCCACTTCCCTGCAAACCCTGAGAGCCACCCTTGCCATGCAATTACCCCACTCCTGCTTTTCCACTGCCTTCCCTACAGCTTCATCTGTCAGGAGATGACTTGTGGGGCTGGCACATGAGATGGGACATCACAAGTTTATAGGAACTCAAGATTTATCAACTGGGGTTCTCTAAAGGCTCAATAAGCTGTTGGGAGAGGAAAGGGGATTGGTGTGGCAGGATTTATTCCTGACAAAACCATTTCAGCTTGCTATTTATCTCCTTGTTATCTTCCAGCTGCTTGCAAATAATTTATCTGTTGTTGAGCAGATTGATGTAGAATTACTTAGAACTTTTTTAACAGACTTTATTTGCCCCCCCCTCCTTTTTTTTTTTTCCTTCCCAATTTTCTAAGCCTATCACTACACATTGTCTCTCACTCCTGACACTGACCAGGACTGAAAAACTTCCTCAGAGGTTCAAGAATTGACAGGAGAAACCTGGAAACATCTAATGGGTCCAAGTAGTCACAATTTTTTCTTATCCTGGACTGCTACTGCAGTCCTTACATCTTTACAGTCATCGTGTCTGCTGGGTTTTTCAGGGCACAGTAGAAATCAGCACCCAAAAAAAAAAAAAAAAAAAAAAAAAAAAAAAAAAAAAGAAAAAAGCATTAAAGATTTGTTTCACCTATCAAGAATTTTTCCTGTGCACTGAATCACAAGTTAACATTTCTCTTGGCTTTCTCTTTTTCTGCTCCTCTCATTAGCACTTAGAGCTTTAGCCCTGTTCTGTGCCTTGGCTTTTCTGATTTTGTTGCTCTCCATCCCACAGTTTTGCACCCACCTCTGGCAATCTCATTTGCAGCTTTTAGATACCTCCCTGCTGGCTTTCAGGCTGCTCTCCCCCCTTTTTATCCACACCAACCATCCCCATATGCTAAGAGGATGTCCTCACACCTCTGGAACTTCCTACAGATTCCCTTAAGTACTTTTTCCCCTTAAGATTTGCTTCCTACAGGATCTTAGACTCCTAAACCCCACCAGTTTTTAATATCATCCCTATATCCAGAGGATGTTGAGCTCCACTCAAGACTGGTATTCAAGACCCTTTTTTGAAATTATGATAGCAAATTTAAAAGCACTTTGTCACTTTATATTTGATAGGTACCCATACAGCTAAAAACTGAGCACTACATGATAAATACAAGCACTTCTTGGAAAAAAACACCCAGCATCAAGCTATTTATCACATCTGTGCATGTGAAGCTGGGGCTTTTGTTTGGTTTTTTACATAGCACCTCAGCTGTTAGACTTTAAGAAGTGTTCTGTGCTACTTGGGATGTGTGAACTCAGTTTTTTAGCAGGATATATTAGGAGATAGGTAAAATACTACTTCATTGTGTGGCTGATAGCTAAGTATAGCTTTGGGGTTTTGCCCAAAGCTGCTTTTTTAAGCAGCTGTGTCCTACATCCATTTGAAATGCACAAAGCACCACACAGGACTTCAGTCCTGGGAGACAATGACCACTTCATTTTTTGTTTTTTTGATGCTCAGGTGGCAGCCAGAGCTTGGGGACAATCTCTACCAACTGGGATTAAACCAGTCCCTAACACTGGGTAGGAAATCTCAGCCCAAATGCCATGCAATTTCAAACATGCTGGCAAATGCATTTTATATGATGCAGGCAACAACTTTTGAAATAATCAGGAATTTTCCAAACTAAACTTGCAGGTGACAGTGACTGGGGGAGTTTGTGGCAAGAATAAGGATTAATGTATGTAGAATAGCTGAATATGTAAAGTGTGAAAAAGAGCCACATGTAGGCAAGGTGCCAGACTGCTGCAAAAAGAAAAAATTAAAAAAAAAAAGGGGGGGGGGATTTAATCTTAAAAGAGTCATGTGGAAGAGAAGATCCTTGGCTTTTATTCCAGATCTACTATGGATCCTCTTTTAGGAGCTTCAACATCTATTTTACCTGCTTTCCTCTATATGTATCTAAAAGGAGCAAATATCTAACAGTGAGGCACAATGAAAATTAAGAATTGTTTCTAAACATTACTGAGGTTGCCCCATCTAAACTATTACTCCAAAAACTGGTAACTTCTGAATACTACCAGTAAGAGGCAAAAAAATAAAAAAAAATGGAGTGCTCTATATTTATTTACGATTAGAATACTGAAAAGATTTGCTTTTTCTAAAGCCTGCCAAACTGCAATAAGAACCATATTTTCTGCATGAAATTTAACACCCAGAAGAAACCATAAAGGACCAGAGGGTCTCCTGTCCCTATCCACTTATTACTGCCCAAGCAGATGGAAAGAACACTCCAGTTTGCCTTTTGGGATGTAAACACAGATCAGTGCATTCATCTGCATGCTGGAAAAAAAAAAATTAAAAAAAACGTACAGATCTTATTTAAAAGTTATCACAAAGATGGGAGTGGCAAAAGTACATTATTGCAAAACAAATTCAGCATTTTTTACATGCTTTATACATTTTATGTGCATTTGCCTTTAGATACACTGTGTGTTCCTCAGAACCCAGTGGAAATCTCTCTTTTGGCATAGAAAATTTTATTCAGGGACTCCTGATTCACTACATATCAATAGCTTAAGCTCCCTATTATCAGCAGCCAAGGATGTAATTCAAGCAACAACACCAAAGGAAGACAGGTGTTCCAAACATGCTTTTTATCCCTCTCCTGCTTCCCATCACACAGCTTCACCCACTCCAGCTTCAGCCAAGCCAGAAAAAGGGAGTGCAGATAAAAACTGCTCCATAAATTGTGCTCAGCTCTCTCCCAGGCACTCCTCCCCTTCCACACCCGGATCATTGAGGAAAAGCAGCTGCTCCAAGTTCAGAACAGGGTAAATCCAAACAGATTACACTGAAGTACTGCCTTAAGCAAGATTTAGTGCAGACCACAAGAATCATAAGCCTGATCCCCTGCATGACACACGCCACAATTTCCTCCAGCAATCCCTGCCCAGAGCCCACTGTGGCCACGAGCATCTTGTTGGGGAAGCCAGCCTTGATTTAAAGGCTTCCAAGTGATGGAGAATCATCACTTTTGATGAGCATCATCTGATGGTTTTGCTCTCAACGCGCGGCTCCTTTCAAAAAGAAAAAAAGCTTGGAAAAGAAAAGCAAAATTGGGAGCCTTCCTTTCAAGCTGTAGATGCTGTCGTGAGTACATCTGCACTGCAAACCACCAGCAGTGGTGCTCCAGAAGGTCCCCCATGAGCTAATAATTCTGCTATGCAGAGGAAAGTGCCTTGCCTGAAGCATCAGGATGCTATAGATAGCCTGCACCAGGCACCCAAGGTAAAGCAGAGGTTTTGCACTGAACTACTCCATTCATTTTTGCAGCTAAGTTTGTGTTTAAAATAAACTCTGGACAAAAATATCTCTTTTTGTTTATACGAGCTCGCTTTCCAAATAATTTCAAAGCACTTGTCTCTAAAGATAGAATTTTCCAAGCAGCTCAGTCCTCCAGATGCTGAGGAATCCTTTGGAAACGCAGGACTCCCACTCACATCACTGTGACTATGATCCAAACCTTGGATCCCAACCCTCTGCAGGGACCATATAGATCCCAAGGAAGGGAACTGCATCAGGGGATGCATTTATACCCAAAAGAGCCAATTTCAGGCCCAAACCTCAGCTTTCATTCTCTGGTGCTTCCACTGCAAACTACAAAGTCAGACGAAGTCCGCAGCAAAATCAGAATTACACCAGCACAAGACTGGGGAAGGGAGGACAAAAGCTGTTCAAGGTAGAGAATACCTTGTCACCCTCTTTTTTACACCCTCTATTGACTGCTTTTATAAAGTTTAATTAACAAAATATATATTTTTTTTTTTTTTCAACAGTTCAATCTGAAAGTTGAGATGAAACCAACCGAAATCTTGAAGGGGCTGCAGCACGTTCATGATACCCTACTCTCCTTTGGCTTCCTGCCAACCAGTGAACAGTGCCAACATTTGCAGACTTCCAACAGGAAATTAAATAACTGCCCTGTTGGAAATATAAACCCATTTACAGTGGCCAGGCTTGCATTTTCCAAAACAATGATACAGTTTGTGCACGTCAAACGCCAGGAAAATTTGTAAGGTTGAGCCGAAGGACTATGAAACAAAGCCTTATGAAAAGGTGTTTTACACAGCTCTACAAATTATAACTTTGTCAGGTGTATTTCCTGACCTAAGGCTTGTGTAAGAATAATTATAAGGGTCTTTCCTGAGCATACACCCCTCCAGCACACACACAGACCCAGGGCCCGTGACTGAAAATTAACAGAAGAGCTGCTTATTTCACAGCTTTCTTGAGTCTTTCATTTATTTCTTGAGAAATGCTTTGGGTAGCTTATAAAGTGCCTGCTGGAGACTTGCAAGAGCCTGGGCTTTTTATTTTTCATGTGCTGGGTGACTTTTGGTCACATCTCTGCTACTGTTCTTCTTCAGACACTTCAGTGCATCCTGAAGGCAGAGAGAAACTCTTGTCCCTGAAGTCAGGGGCATCATCCCCACTGAAATCTGGAATATAAAACCACCAGGAGAAGTTATTTTTATACAACTTGGCCTGAGACACTCATCTTGCCCAGGCCCTGCAGATGCAGCACACAAAATTAATATTATTAAGTCTTATTCTTTAGCAAATTCCATTCTCATCCTCATTCCTCTGCATCACCTTTGCTGCTTTCCTCTTGCCAGCTTCTTCAAAGTGCCACAGCATTTGGAGTCAGAAAGGACACAGAGAAAAATACAGAATAATAAGAGGTAGGCAGCACGTTAGCCAGAAGCAGAACCATCCAGCAACCCAGAGCAGCAGCAGAATTCCCACACCTAAGGGGCTAGAAATTCATCCTTCATATTTTGCCAACACCAAGACAGCATTATGTCCTATTATTTCTTTTTAAAGCAAAACCATGGAGGTGCAAATCACCAACAAATAGCTGAGGTGTACTTGGAAGCTTCCCTACATTCACTGTAAATAGTCTGAAGTTGCAAGTGCAGAATAATCCCACCCACCCCCCAATAGTGCTACCTTTATTTTTGCACAGTAGGGCCTTTCATTCAACACCTGAACTTGTATTACACAGGTGGGTAAACATTATTATCCTGCTTCAGAGAGATGGGGAAGGAGACAAATTGGTGCAGAGAAAGGCAATGGCAGAGCTGAAGCATTCCCTGCACAGCACTCAGCTCCCTCTGGAGCAAACCCCACTTGCAAGAGGAAGAATTTGTGGGATCAAGCCCACTAAAAGCAGGTTCCTCCCTGGAACAAAAGTGATCCAGGAAAAATCACTTGAGAAAAAAAAATCCTATTTCCTTAAGAAACACTTCTAGGAGAGACAAAGGAGATTGACAAATCTTTTGTCAATCTAGGAGATTGACAAAAATATACAAATTATTTACAGGTATTGCTAAACCTCACCTATAGCTTTATAAAAACCTAGGTTTTTATAAAACCAAGACTTTGACATGTCCTGATGCCAGCAAAAGACATCTCTACATCACTGTCTTTATTGCTCCTTCCACCATAGAACTTGGGTTGAGGCTCTTTAAAAATGTGATGAGTTACATCACTGCCCTGGCACACACAATTTACATCTTTTAGACTCACATTCTGCACAAGGCATTTGACTTGGGAACAGAAAAATAAGCAAGGAAAAAGCAGAGTATTTGCAAGTGGCAAGAAAAGCAGCAGCAGGGACAGACCTGAGGAGGCTCTGGAGATCCCTGATGTCCCAGGACATCACTGCTCAGGTCTCACTTTTCTTGCAAAAGAAAAACTCAAACTCTGACACATTTAGGCCCTGATGCAGAAAGGCACTCAAACAAATATCCAACATTAAACACAAGACTGGCCCCATTTAAATCAACTGGACATCTCTGTTTAGTTACAATAGATGTTTAAGTGCTCTGCTGGATTGGGGTTTTAAGCAGAGATTATTTAACACTTTTTTCCAGGTATCTTGCCAGCTTCATGTGCCTCCAACTTCAGCTATTTTCCATCTACTGCATCTCCTGTTGTTTCTTCAAAAACACAGATGGCCCCAGTAGGAAAACCTCAGATTCTGCCACCACAGTAATCTAGGAACTGGCAGATATTAAAATAAAAGGCAAATTACAATTTTCCAAGTTTTCCCAAGACAAGAAATAAATCAGCAACATTCACTGTCAATAGAAATTTAAAAAAAAAAAAAAAATCCAAACACAGGCAGTGGTGCAGCTGCTGTGAGGCAAGGGGAGATGATAGGAAAGGGAAAACCAAACCAGTCCTGCAGAGGAGGTAACAGCTTGAGGCCTTTTTCCTCACCACAGCAATTGCCTCTGGAAGAAGCTGAGCAGGAGGAGTTCTCACTTCTTGCTGCAGCTGATAAAGCACCAGAACTTGCCCAGGGATTTGCCTGCTGAGAAGAACCCCAGACATCTGCAGTGATGGATGCTCTGTGGAGCAGCTTCCTAACAGAAGCAGAGCACTTCCAGCCCCACTTGGCACACAGCAGCTTCTCCACCAGCCTCTCCTCACCCTGTCTGATGCCAAGAGTCACTCACAAAGGGACAGGGACACATCTGGGACTCACCAAGATGCATCCCAGAGGGAGCAGAGAGCATCAGAGCAGATGGACTGAGCAGCTCTCCCACCACCAAGAAACTGATGACATGGACAGCAGTGGAATTAGTTAAGTAATCAAAAGAAAAAAAAAAAAATCAGAGCTAAAGAAACTGCTTAGACCTCAAGATAGTCACTAGAACAAAAAAAAAATCCCAAGGACCCAAAAAAAAAAAAAAAAAAAAAAAACAACACACTGGAGAACAGATTAGGAGAGAGGAAAGGAACAGCAAGAAGCATCATGTGCTCTGCTAATTGCACCTCCTAATTAAAAGGGCACAACTCTGGCTCAGGGAATTAATGTGACTGCACATCCCTGTTCTGACACATTTTTAAAAGGGATACATTGCTGTTCTTCAGGATGCTGAGGGATTTACATTCATCTGGCCACAGTATGTTAAAGAACTGAAGACATTACAAAAAAAAAAAAAAGATAATCTCTAGAAAGCCTGTGCTGTTATTCATATATTCAAACATAAGTAAGATATTACTGGGTTGGAAGCTGTCAAGACACTTCCATTGGACACTGGAAAAAAAAAAAAGCTTAAAATCAAAGGCCAGAAATTCTTTGAGGGGTGTTGACATTACTTTTCTAAACTAAATCATTACCAGTATAGTTCCCATTCACATAAAGCTAATTTTATTTGGGATAAAATGCTTCTGAGCTAAACAAAGTTTTCAAAAAGAAAACCAGGGCCATCATTTTAGGTGCTGCAGCTCTGTCATTGCTGACCCCATGATAGGGGCTGGGCACATGAGCATCCCTAATTCTGCTCTCCAGTACATTCCCCTCTGAAAAAATTAAATTGGTACAGATGGATTTTTTTTTTTTTAATAAATCCAGTGACTAAAAAAATCTGGAAAATAAGAAAAAGTGCTGGGAAGTGCCTTGTCATTGGTGTGCCTGTCTTGTGTTAGCCCAGACATGGCTCTGCTTGGAAAGAAATTGATTGCATCTCTTGGTAAATCAGTCCCACTGGGGATAATGTACCAATCATTCCCTGGATTCAAGAACAAACATCTGCTTATAAACACAAAGCAACCCAAGAGCTGGCACTGCTGCTCAACTCCATGAGATGTTGGGTTCTCTGCTGTTCATCATGTGCATGGAAGAACTGATCCACAGCATGGCTCTAGCACCAGGTCACTCTTCATTGATTTCAAACTGCAAACCCTAGAGTGTTAGGGCTGGAAAGGACCTCAAGAGATGGAGTCCAAACCCTCTGAGCAGGCTGACCTAGTGTAGTGTAAAAAATAGCCATTTAAATAGCCTTTAAAAAAATCCATCCATGCCACAGAGCACTTATCAGTGACTGCAGCTCGTGATTTCTAAGAATTATTCTTCCTTCCATCTATACTTTAAGCAGCATGCTTGGAAAATTAAAAAACAAGGAGTCTTGCTGAAGCAAAGGAACTAGAAAACCTCTCAAATCTCTCTTCACTAGAGATAATTCAGTACCAGCATCACATTCTGCATTAATTCTGCATTTACATGAGTGTGAGGAAGAACAGGTTTGGTCAAAGTATCTTCAAAGTTCCAATTAAGCAAAGCATATGCCAAAATCCAAGGGATGTTAATAGAAAACTTCTAAGCAGACATTGGCTGACAGGAGAATCCACTAAAACCCCAACAAAACCCTAAGATTTTGAATTGCCACGAGGAATGATTTGTGGGAGCAGCTCAATAGCTGAGCCCCAAAGTGGGCTCTGCTCCTCGTAAAAAATGTGAGTGAAAATGCAGCTGCACTCTGGATCAGATGATGCTTCCAAATACTCTCAGCATCTCTGAATAAGCCTCCTACCACAGACAACATAAATCACACCAAGCTCAGCCTCCACCAGTTCACCTCCAAACCTCAACAAACACCAGAATTCCAGAGAGGGAAAATTCCTCATTAAAAAACACCCTGGAAAGCAGGGCACTAACACTGCATTTCCAAATCTTGAGTGGTTGTGCTCTCCAGGGGTGACCTTCCTGGCATCTTCAGACACACCAGGATGGAGAGACAAGGGAGTCAGAGACCCCAGGAAAAGCCTGGGACTAAAACTGGCCCAGGACTTGTTGGTGCAAGCCAGAAAAGGGCTGCCAGAACCTCGCCTGCCAGGTGCACCCCTTTTTCCAGCACATTTTCACCTGGGCTTATATCCAAGATAAACCACTCAAGTCCCAAATCCCAAACATCAAAGATGAATTAATGTAAAATATCCAAAATGCTTCCTAGTTTGGCTCCAACTAGTAAATTCTGCACAACTCAAGCAAGGATCAAATCTGGTGCAACAGGAAAAAGACACTTTAAGCTGTCTTCCCTTTCACTTCATCTGAACAATGTTTGATAGATTCAGGCAAAACCAGAAAAAGCCTGATGGTTATAAAATCCTTTCTCTATACACACAGAAATCACTCATTTCTGAACTCTAAATTACAAGCAAACTAATAAAAGCCAAAGAAGCCACAGAGAAGACTATAAACAGAAGCTCTTTCCCAATCAAGGGAGCCAATTTTAATGCACAGCTTTAAACATTTCCTTTTTTTACAGCTTTATATTCCTCAAAAATGTGAACAGTAGGTTCATGCTCAGAGAAGTCTTTGAGGTGCACATGCAACTACTAAATACAGGCTCCAAGAAAAAAAATACTAAGGTGGCAAAGGCTTCCCTGACATACAAATAAATTTCAACTTTAGAAATTAAACCACTTCAAGTCCCACATTCAGTCTAAGAAATATTTCTAGTGGTATCTTGTGTATCTTTTCACTAGGGCTATACATAAATCAATACTATTTATTAGAGAGCAATTGAGATGCCTTTTAACTTTCCAGTATCTGCTTGAAGAAGAAAAAAAAAATAGAGAGGATATTATGGTTAAGGTTGGTCGAGGGCATGAGAACATCTATCCCAGGATGTGATATGGAACATCAAGTGTGACCATTTGCATTTGGCTGTTCATTTCCAACCCAGTGTGGTATGAAAGCCATGCAAAGGAGGTTGGATAATATTTTGTTTGGTGAAACCCAATACCCCCTGAGCAGATATTTTTTTTCTGTATGCAAAGCATTTGCTTTCTCCCTTCCCCCCAAGAGCTATGCAGGAATAGACACTGTTTTCTCACATGGCAAGTGCTTGAAGTGACAGTCATCTTTCATCCCTGAAAGCTGAGACACCTACACATCACAGGATGGACAGCAGGGATCAAAACTATCCCTTCTCCCCTGGCATTTGGTGCAGGAAGCAAAAGCAACACTATATTCTGCTTAAAGGCAAAATCCAAAGTATTCAGATTTCACACATCCTGCAGTGGACATTTCACAGCCATGGGAAAAGGGGCAAGGGCACAACTCCAGCCTCTCACCCTCTGGCAATGAGTTTTCCTTTGCTGCAAAAACCTCCAGAAAAATCCTCATCCCAGGGGTAACACCCCAAAGCTGAACCCCACCAGAATGGATGAGAAAAATACCCAGGAGCTCTACCCCTGTCAGGGAGCCAGGGGGCAAAACCAAACCAAGCCACAGCTCCCATTTCTTTAAAGCCCCACATGTGTTTTAAGTCCCAATCAATCAGAACCACACTTCTGTTCTGCAGGAAAAGATATTCCAGGACACTCACAGCAGTGAAACTGCTTCCTATAAAATGATTCCACTTGTTCACTGCTAGATGAAGCATTCCTGGAAACCAGGTAGCAAAATTATTTTCCATGGAAAAAAAAAAAAAGGATTAGAAATTATTTTATTTAAAAGGATTTTATTTTAAAATTATTTTACTTAAAAGGATTTTGTTTTAAAATTATTTTATTTAAAAGGATTTTATTTTAAAATTATTTTATTTAAAAGGATTTTATTTTAAAATTATTTTACTTAAAAGGATTTTATTTTAAAATTTCTATTTTATTTTTATTTCTATGTCTAGATAAGCACTATCATTAAACACTGGAGCAAGAACTCATTCCTGTTAAAAATACATCTTTTAGGGCAGTATCAAGGGCTGGGCTTGCACTGCACATCAG
This sequence comes from Heliangelus exortis, assembly GCF_036169615.1. Taxonomy (NCBI): domain Eukaryota; kingdom Metazoa; phylum Chordata; class Aves; order Apodiformes; family Trochilidae; genus Heliangelus; species Heliangelus exortis. The sequence goes on from NC_092429.1 coordinate 2,105,139, forward strand.
CACCACCACATTGAAAGAGGCTCAGTTTTACTCAGAAAGCCCCAAGAAAAGCTTAGAGATTCCACTGAGGCCAAAATTAAGGTAAATTTTCTGAACATTCAGCTCAATCACACTTAGCCCTTATTTAAATAAAACTGATGTGCTGAGTAGCTTCAGGTACCTGTGTTACTGAGTAGCCTCCAGTTTAGAAGAAACAACTTAAAAGCCAGGAACACTGTGGGAACACACAGTTGTAGTGCTGGTAACATTATTTTTAACTAAAACATTGATCATTAGGAAAAAAAAAAATAGATTTGTAAGGAGAAGATGCAATAAATGTTATTTCTGACACAGCAGTACTTCCCATTACAAGCCCAGCACTTTATTACAGAATGGTTTAGGTTGCCTTATTCTACAGGCATTTTTTTTCTGTGGGAAATATTTTAGCTGACTGATAATTCCTTGCTAAATTTCCTTTCAAAAAACTGCATTACATATATTCTTCAAAGGCCTCAGGCAGAAAAGCTGTCAGGCTATTGCTCAGATTGAGTCTTTTTAATCAGCATTACAGAATTCCTGAGCCCCAGAGCATCATCACCACTTGTAGGATCTCTAAGACAGCAAAGCAAGCAGTGATCAAACACTGAGATTTCCTTCCTGCACCTCAGTCATCTTCCCTGTAATCCCCAACCATCTCTGGTGTCAGTAATTTACACTGAAAGTACAGTAACAAATAGGATAATACCAAGCCTTGATACCTGATGAAATGAAAGCTAAATTAGCACAATAATCCTCCAAGAACATAAGTGCCTTCCCAAGGAGCCTGACACTGGTTTACACAGGCAAGGGGAGGAAAAAAAAAAGAAAAAAAAAAGGTGTATAAAATTAGCTTCAATGGGATAAGGTAACAAAGGCAAAAGAAAGTTGAGCCTCCCTATCACCACATATCCATCCTCTGTAATATTTCAACTGATTTTACACTTCTTCTGACAGATGTGTACACAGACACCTCTCAGCAAATTACCCTGAATATCTCCACCCCTAATCCCTACCTGCAGTGTCGAGACAGAATTCTGCCCCTCAGGCCTTTTCAGTTATTCCAATTAGTCCATGTGAAGTTACCCCTGATGAGCTTGGGAGATAAAAGCTGGCAGGGGGAATAGTGTAACAGAATATCTGACAATTACAGGGTTTGGGTAGGGGATTTCTGCAGAAATAAACACCTAATGTACCCAAGTGGGCAGAACCCTACAGGCTGCAGCCTCCCCCAGGACAGGGACAGCTGGGACCCCCACATCATGATGACAAAAACTGATGGCAGCTCAGCCATTCCTACTGCATTCAGCCAAAACCTTCTTGAAAAAGGGGACTGACTGCTCCTAGAGCTGCCTGGGGATTTTTAAAGCCCTGGATTTTTAAAGCTGGGTGGGAGTTTCCCAAATATTTCCCACATTCAGGTTTCCCAAAGTCCTTCTTAAAGGTCCCACATCTACAGGAACTGCTTCCACCTCTGGCACTCCCCAGGAGATTTTATTACCCACCCAAGGACCTTCTGGTCAGGAAAAGCAGGGAATTTGCACATGATCTCTCTTTATTGAGCAAATTCTCTGAAAATTACCTTTATCTTCTATCAGCACTGAGAAGAGCTTTTTCCCCTTCCCCCAGTACCAACTTTTTTAATTTTCCTGAGAGATGAAAGAACTTCCCCAGGACTATCAGGACCTTCACAGATCATTAGGTTCTGAAACCTCAGAGACAAGGGTGACCACTGCCAAATCTGGCTCCCCATTAAAACCAGTTGAGGAAAAAAAGAAATGGGGCAGTTAAGCCTCATGCCCAACCTAATCTGTCTCACCCTGAATAACACAACCAACAAAATAAACCAAAAGCAAATCAGTCTGACTTGGACATTCCCTGGAGATTTTTCAGCCTGAAATAAAAAGGGTTGATCACAGAGCTCCTCATATCTGGAGAACATTTGCTGTTATGAAAAGTAGGGAGACCAAAAGATCTCCAGAGGAATCCCTATGGAACATCAAATTTCTGCACATAAAACATGCTCGAGTTTTGTGAACCTTTTACTGCTGCTCAGGGCTCACTAGACAACCAGTCACATGAGTCAGAAATAAAATTTAAAGAAGATTGTATGTTAAAAAGGAATAAATCACAAAACCAGAATGGGAGGACATAAATCTCATCCTACAACCAGACTCCTCTCAAAGGAAAAATGGCAAATCAGATCTCACCTCCCCCTATGTAACAGGAGAAAAAAAATCAGGAGAACATCTTTTGATCCTTGATGAATTAGAATTTTGCTAATGATTAAGATTCTTCTAGAGTGAGAAGATGCCTTTATGGCTCCTTCCCTTGTCTGGGCCTCTTTTTGGAGAATTTATGTAGCAGAAGGGACAAAAAGAAGCAAAAAAAAAAAAAAAAAAAACCTCAAAAAAAACAAAAAAAAAAAAAAAAAAAAAAAAAAACCAAAAAAAAACCAAAAAAAAAACCAAAAAAAAACCAAAAAAAAACCAAAAAAAAACCAAAAAAAAAACCAAAAAAAAACCAAAAAAAAACCAAAAAAAAACCAAAAAAAAAACCAAAAAAAAAAACCAAAAAAAAAACAAAAAAAAAACCAAAAAAAACCAAAAAAAACCAAAAAAAAAACCAAAAAAAAACCCAAAAAAAACCCCAAAAAAAACCCCAAAAAAAACCCCAAAAAAAACCCCAAAAAAAAAACCCAAAAAAAAACCCAAAAAAAAACCCAAAAAAAAACCAAAAAAAAACCAAAAAACCAAAAACACCCAAAAAAAAAAACCAAAAAAAAACCCAAAAAAACCCAAAAAAACCAAAAAAAAAACCAAAAAAAAACCCAAAAAAAACCCAAAAAAAACCCAAAAAAAACCCAAAAAAAACCCAAAAAAACCCCAAAAAAAACCCAAAAAAAACCCAAAAAAAAACCCAAAAAAAACCCAAAAAAAAACCAAAAAAAAACCCAAAAAAAACCCCAAAAAAAAACCAAAAAAAAAAAAACCAAAAAAAAAAACCAAAAAAAAAAACCAAAAAAAAAACCAAAAAAAAAACCAAAAAAAAAACCAAAAAAAAAACCAAAAAAAAAACCACAAACCAAAAAACTTGAATAGTTCTTTTTAGCTGAGCATCCAAAGGCTTTCCTAAAGCTCTTTGCTCTACTAAAAATCTTTATGGACACATAAAACACTACTGTTCTTAGTGGCTTGAAGAACAAGTGGTTTTCAACATGGAACAACGTTTGTAGAAAGGAAAAATAAAGGGAGAGAGAACCACAGAACCCAAACTCCTGGCCTGCCAGTGGAATGGGCTCCAAGTCCAGAGAAAGTCTGGAGCTCTGCAGGGGAAGGTGCTGGGGCTCCAGTAACACATCCTGTTCTCCCACACCAGGTTTCAATTATTCATCTCTTCCTCAACTTCACATTTCCTCACTGAAAAGGACACAATTTTAACCATAAATCTTATGGACAGTGTTAATTAAAAATCTCAACCCTGCACTGAGCTGGACTTCCAAAGTCTGAGGATGTTCACAGCCCATTTATTTATCCCAGCATCGGGTCAGTTATTAACTTGGGGTAAATTAAAACCACAGTGACAAACCAAGAGCTGAAATAAGTGAGGTTTGTTGCATCTCAGTTCCAAAGGTTGCCAGGTTTGGGCTCTGACAGGCTGCCAAAAAAAGTGCATTTAGAGGGCAGAACCAGCACCTTCTCCAACCACAGCTCCAGAACATTTAGAGCTGGAAAAAGCAGGGGCAGCACTGCTAGGTTGCCACAAATATTAAAAAAAAATTGATGAAGAGGCTCAAGCCTCATGAGGACCTTTCCAGCAGCCAGGAGGAAGCCAGCACTGCACCAACCAGAACTCCTGGGATGATTTCTGAAATACTGGAAAATGCCCACACAGGATGCAAAAGGCATCAAATGCCCAGACTGGGCCTGCACAAAGGAAGAACCCACTTGGAATTTCAGATTTACTTCTAAACTACCACATTTGCACCTCTGATGCCCAGTTTCCTTCTCCCTGCCAGCTTGGCAGCTGTGGGTTATCACTGGCTCCTCAGCTTCAGGGGAGCTCTGTGCTTCTACTCTTCATAAAAAATAAAATAATTTTTTAAAAAATTTAACATTACAAAAATAATAAAAAAAAAAAATCACATGGAACACAAATCAGAAGTCAGAAATTGGTTTGATTGTGGTTTTTTTGGCTATTTTGTTTGGTTTTTATTTGGAGAAGAGCTTTAAATGTAGGGAGAGAAAAAAATATTGAAGACTGTAGAATAGCAAGTTTTGCTCAGAAGCAAAGATCCAGCCAGTGCTGTTCTGTAGCCTTTTGAAAGCAATTTCATGACAAAACTGCATCTCCCTGACAATCAACTGACCTCTTGTCATTCTCAGGGCAGCACACAAAGCAGAGCTTTCACTCTGATTTTTTTGGAGCAAAGGAGATGTCCCCCATCTTTCTACAAATTTCCATTAAATTCACAAAGAGGTAATTAAAAAAAAAAAAAACAAAAAAACACAACACACGAGGAATGACTAATGAACATATAAAATAAAATTTAAAACTAAAATGTACAGAATGCTTGTTACTTACCCAGCACATCAAATACTTCAGAGTAAACAAACTAATTAGAGAGATACCTCCTTTTATTTGAAGCCAACTTCATTTTGGAGGGGAGATATTCAACCCTGATTACTGACCTCTTACAGGAAAAACTGGGAGAGGCAAAAACTGCTGTAAACCCAGGGCAGACTCCACAGTGCTGAGATGCACAGGAACTCCAAGTGATACTCACCCTACAACCAAGATGCTACCTCCCCATGAGAGGTAACAGAAGCTTTGTAGGGACACTTCATCAAGACCAGATCTTATTTCTAAGACTGATTTTTATTCTTTCATTTTCTTGCTCTTTGGCCAAGCTTCTGGCTTATCTTGGAGCCAGCTCTGTGTATACAGTAAGTGTCTTTGAGGGCTGATTTACTGAAACTGAGTTCAATGGCAAGAAAACAAAACCTCTCCCCAGGTTCCCACTTCCCAACCATTCAAAGGAAGGGATGATGAGGTGGTGAGACAGGCACTGTGCATTTTTTATTCATTTGAATGTTTCTAAACATCCCTCCCTTTCAGCTTGCAGGGAGGGAAGGTGAGGAATAAACCCACCTGACCTCATGGGGTATCCCAAGTCTGGACTAATCCTTGTTTTTCTTTCCAGAGGTCTGACTATCTCTAGGAGCTCAGAGATGAGCAGTTCCATACTAACAGCAGCTCTGGAAAAGCTGCTCTGTGTTATCCCAACATACCACATCATGTCGTATAACAGAAGCTGGTACCAAGGCTGAGAAAGAATAGAGAAAAGTTTTCACCACAACCAACAGAGTGTCCTAGGAGAACATCAAGACTCCAATGCCCTTACTGGATGTGCTTCAAACATTTCAGCATGTCCAGCAGCCCAGTTTTGTCACCACACTCAGCAATTCATTCTACCATCCTAGTATTTTTTTTTTTTGTTACCCAAGACTCTTTACATATCCATCCCCACCTTTCCACACCTCTGTTTTCTCTTCAGGAAGAGCAATCCTATCAACAGCCCCTCACCTTATGTTCAAAACCAAACCAAAGCTCTCTGGCAAGGCAGTGGAAAAGACATTTTCATTGAAAATAAAAGTGTCAGAACTTTTTATAGTGCTAAAGGAAATGCTTAGATGAGAACAAAAAATACCTGCAGCCTCTGCCTAGCCCAAATTAACCCATGTACTACTGAAAGCATTGCTTTTATTTTTCAAATGATCATAGTTACACAGTTGTAAGGATTTAAAGAAGCAAGGGAAGGTGATTATTAGGCCTTATTAGTACCCATTCTTGCTCCCAGGTCTAAGCACTCAATAGCTTGCCAGCTGGAGCAGTGAAAAAGAGCCCTTTCCCTTAAAAATGCCCCTACCTAGAGACTGAGGTACCAAGACAGGTTCACCTCCAAGTGACATTAGCCCAACAAGGAGAGAGAAAGCACAAGACATTATTTTTAAAAGGCTCCAGGAAAATCATTTCAAGCATCTTCATTTCTCCTGACCAGGCTCCTGAAGCCTTTGGAATCATCTGAATCCTGGGCCCTTCCTGATGAGATTTGGAGAAGCACTCAGTACTCCCAAGCAAATGGGATAAGAGCTAAAGGTGCTCAGGAGTCTGGAAGAAAAGACCACACAGATAAAATTCCTCCTTCTCCAGCATGGATTTGGGGCACTGAAGGACACAGGTCCCCTGAATCAGCAGCCATAACATCTTGTATGGATCACAGTGTGGACCCTCTGAGGAGCACATTCTACTTGCACCATCAGTCCCTGATTTGGCACCTTCAGGAGGGACTGAGCCACCTCCTTCAGAGGAGGAAAGAAGAAGTTTTCTCCCCAGAGGAACCCTCATGCTGTCCATCTGGGAGTGCACATCCTTCCAGAGCTCATCTCAAATCCTAATGGTGAGAAAAATCATTCCCTCCTATACTCCCAGTCTCTGGAGAGAACGTGTGCTGAGGTTATAAAGCTGCTGAAAATGTTCCTTGCTTATCTCTGATCTTCCAGCTTCCCATGGGCTGCTGCTGTGTTCCAACACAGCTTCCCCATTCCAGCTCTTTCCCAGAGCTGCATGGAGCAGATGTTCAGCCTGTGCTGCAAGAGAAGAGCATCTGGGAACAGGAGAGGAGAACAACCCATGGACACCCCTTGAAGGGAAGGAGCAGAAGGTCACAGGAAGCCACCCTCAAGTATCAGTTTCTAGGTATGACCTGACCAGTTTGAAAAAAAAAAAAAAAATTTTAATAAAATGCAGCCTTCCACTGGGGCTCCCACTTCCTCCAGAACTAGTTATGAAACTTCACCATTGCATATGGGGATGGCCAAGTCTCAACATAAACCCACTCCCAAATATCTGCTGCTAAGGGAAAGGATGTCAGACCCCACACAACAGGGCAGCAGCATTATCATAAATTATAAAAACCATGCAACATCTGCACAAAGTTACCACCACTCTTGCTCAAACTCTTCAGTGGGTCTTGCCTCAATAAATTAATTTTTTTTGAGCCTGACACCAAAGCCAGACAGATCTCCTTTCTCCCTTTGACATTCCAAGTACCACGAGTGTCCCCAGCATCACACCAGGAAGGTCTGGGTGGGTTAAGCTCCACTGAGCTGGCAGCTGATTGTCCCCATCCAGCTGACAGGGACACACTGCCCAACACCACTGATGCACAATATTTCCTGCAAAGACAATTTTTTTTGCTGTTCTTCAGCCTCCTGTGAAGGTGCCCCAACACAACCAGAGCCACCCTGCAGCTCCCTGAAGGGATTTTGTTAAAAAAAATCAAGCACAATTATTCCATGGAATTTGATAGAAGTAACAAAGCAGACCTCACCTGGGCTTTCTTCTGCTTTAGAGCTTATTTCATGCCTTTGGCATCAACTCCTGCTAATGACTTGTTGAAATCCATTAGAAAAAGCCAAATTGTAGCCAGCAGTGCTGGGACCTGGTACTGACCCCACAATTCATTTCCACCTCTCAGTTCCTCCTCACCAGGAGGGACGTGGCTTTCTGCTCCTGCTGGGTGACCATCCTGCAATATTTCCCAGGAATTATCCTTCTAATCTGTGTCCATCCCAGCAATATCTATTTTACTTTGTATTCCCAAGAGGACCCAAAAGAAATCTGCCATTCAGTAATGGTAATATTTAGAGATTTACTGATTAATATGTTGAAATTATTCCATTTTTTCACCTTAACAAACTTCATTTTCCTGTGCATGCTGTCATTTCAGCCCAATTAAAAAACACTAAAGATCATCAAGCCTCTCATATGCCACACTCCTAGCAAGAGGGAGCAGTGATTCCACTTGTAAACAGAAAAAATTGTAACTACTTCTGCAGGACCTGATAAAACTACATTTTTACACCAACTAAAAACCTTCAGGAACTTGAGAGCTCTCTTCATTGATGTAAAACTGCAATCACCAAACCTACAGAAGCATCTTCAGCCAACACCAGTATTTTGTTACAATCTCCAAAGAAGCAGAGATTTGCTTTTATCTTTTTTTACTGTTGTTTCATTTAAAAATAAGCAGATTCAGTGACTTGCAATATCTCCAGAATGAAAAGAAACCAAGACAGGCAAAAGCCCTACAAAAACTACTTAACAGTTCAGCTGCTGGGCCAGCCCAAATCAACCCAAAATTTCTTTAAGTTCTGCTTTAGGGAGTTGATCTCCCAGTGCTGCACCAACCCTACCACCAAAAAATTGTTTGTTAATGTATAACCAGAGACAGATTTCATATCAAACTTCCCTCTGCTTTCAGGTGCAAAAGAATATTATAAGACAACAGCCTCGGTCTGCTGATTTTTCAAAGAAAATGCCTACAGGGTGCAAGATGGTGTAACCAAATAATAAAATTATTTCATTTGTAATCATTTAAGTCTTTCAGGGTATCAGAGTCCCTGTCTACACGTGAGCTGGGTTATCACTGTCACTTCTACCTACACAAGGCAGGGTGGGAGACTTCAGAGCTTCACCAAGGGCATCCCTGACATCTCTTCTTGTGGCTTCACCAGTGAAGCACCAGCACCTCTCACCTGGGCACCTACAGCAAGAAGAGAAATCCCCCTGCAGCAGCACACGGAGCTTTGCAGCCAAAAAAAAAAAAATTAAAAAAACAATTTCAAAACCATGGGCAACTGTGTGAACACAAAATTTGTAACCAAGAATAACTGAGGGGTTTTTCCACAGTTTGGAGGAAAAACGTTTTACACTTATTTTGTATTAGTTAACTTCCTAGATATTTCTGGCTTGAAAGACAACCACTATGTGGGAAGCAGCTGCATTGAGTTAAGAGACTTTTTTTTTTTTTTAAGAGTTTTCAACTCTGAGGTGCTCTTTTGAGTCTCAGAAGACTGCTGCATTTCTACACGTGTTTCCAAAGAGTGGGATCTAGTGTCACACCTCAGGGAAGCTTCCCCCCCCCTCTCTTTGCCTAGATTTAGGTATTTGTACTTAAAATCCATACACAAGTTTTAAAACACCCCTGCCCAGACTGCCTTGCAATGCTTGAGCTCCTGTGTGTGCAGACAAGCACCAGAGGAGACTTTAATTACAGAAACAAAGAAATGATGCCCTGAAGATCATTTGCTGCTACTTCAAGCAACTTTTGTCAAGAACTGCAAGGCAAACAGGGGCAGCTCTCTCATCCTCTTACAGGCTTATGGCAACAAAAGCATTTTGTTTGTTTGGGAAGTCCTCAGTGCATAGGGGCTGAAACTGCAGCCTGTTGACCTATGGATCAAACAATTAAGCACTGGGGTATTACAGGGACTAATCAAGAGCTGAGGAACTTCAGCTCACAAGAGGCAACTTCCAAGGAAACCAGCAGTACCCCCTCTGATCCAAAACATCACCTGGAGCCCTGTAGTTTTACTGTATGCTTTTCAACTGCTTTTATACAAGTCAGGCTTCTTCCATTCTGACTCCTCACAAAGTTGCTGAACAATAAAGCTAAAGTGGTCAGATTTATTATTTTTATATCCACAGTCAGATACTGCAAAGAAGGCAAAAAAAAAAAAAAGCATCCAAGTTAGTTCCTGTTACTGACATTCACATTAACTTTGTGGTTTTATTCAGAACACTTGGGCCAGCCCATGAGCACCCTCGGGAAGAGCAGGCATTAAAGACAGAATGAATGTACAAAGGAAAATGTGCTTTTTGTTTTGTTTTGCTCTCTACAAGGAAAGGTCATTGAAGGAAAAAAAAAAAAAAAAAAAAAAAAGGAAGCAGCAGGAGACAGGAGAAAAAGTGAAAAGGAAAACAAAAAAGGGAGCTTTTGGAAGGCAACACAGCAAAATAGTTTTGGTCATTTGACAATATCTAAACTGAAGGGATGAGTTGGTATTAATTCCCCCCCCCCAAAAAAAAAAAAAAAACAGATGTGACAATAGCTGTGCAGGTTCCTGGCCCCCAAGCAGATACACATCTGTCCTACTGAGCTGCACCACTCACATGAGGCCATTCCTGCACATCTGTATACATTTACTGGATCAGAGTGTCAAACTGGGAAGTCTCTGGAGTGGGAAACTGGTCTTCACAGATGTTTGGACCCAGGGCAGCACAGGGAGGCTCTCCTGGACCTCAGAGAACTCACAGCCCAATCTACTCTTCAATATTTTCATTGTGTCAGACCATCAGATCTGGGGCTGCCAACCCCTTGTTTCAAGTTAGGCTGCAGATGGACTTGGATCACAGTCCTTGATTTTTCTGGAGAAAAAAAACCCAGCCTTTTGCTTGCTTAGTGGTCCATGTTGGCTTTTTGACAAATAGAAGAAGAGTTCTGCATGGATCCTTGGGTTTCTATTGGAGCAAAATCTCTTCACCCTGCCACTACAGTTACCTTGAAGAAACTGTTGAACATTTTACAACAGGTTTTGTTTGTTCAGTGTTAGATGCTCAGGTTTCCTTCTTCTACAAAGCCTAAATCTTTAGCTAAAGTTTGAGGGAAAGCAGGGTATGTGGTTGTAACATATGTGATAGATGTCTATAAATAAATAAATCACTTGATAACACTCCTGAGTCAACATTGGAAGCTTTTGCCAAAGATACTACTTTAAATACAGGAAACATTTCACTGTGGAGAGTAATTGTACATAATGACTTTATCAACAGCCACACATAGTGGAATTCATATAATGAAAGATCCTTCCCAGCACAATACACAGCAACTAAAAAATAGCTAGTTCTGGACCCAACATGATCCATTGCTTTATACTCATGGGCTTTCCTCCCTTCCCCCCTCCAGGCTCTTAGAAATCTACAGAATTTCATATTATAACCCTAAAGTTTCAGAACTAGCTGAGAAAAACAGGAAAAGAAATGGCTTTTTTTTTTTTTAATCCCATTTTAAAAAATACAGCTATTCGTTAAGCACACCCAGCATTCCCTGGAGACAGAAAAACACAACATTTGAAACTTTTCCCACCGAGATGTCATGGAGAATTCCTACCCTAAGCTAGAACATCATCCAGCCATTGAAACTGCTCCGGGAGGCTCCTGCATCCAACTGAGCCACACTGAGGGATCTGGAAGTCATTCCAACAGATCCATTACCCAACACACATCCCAGGTAATGGCATCATTACAGACACACTTCAGGCACAGGAACACGACAAGGAGAGTTACCTGTTGGCTACAACCTAATTTTAAAGACAGTTGTGCTACAGCATCTCTGCTTTGGCTTAGAGGTTTCCTTTTAACCGCAGCTTTTTTCAGCTCTGAACTGCAAAGTAGTTCAACTCAACAGCTTTGTTTCTTTACTCTTCACTTCTCCCCCTTCTTTAAATACTGCCCGGCTGTATTATCAAGCAGGACTTTTCCGAAGTGGCTGGTGATTTAAGTACCCACCATAAAATACCCTCAAGAAGACCGAGTTCATGAATCTCCACCTTTTACTGAAATTCTCATGCAGGCGTCCAAAAGCACTGCTGGCTTTTTACTGACTTGGCCTCAGCAATCCCTTCTCCTTGCCTAATTCCATCCCGGTCCCTTTATACATGTGCAACACTTTAAACGTAAATCATGTGCAAAAGGCTGAAATCAAAACCCTAATAAAACAGAGGGGTCGCAAAATAAGTATTACTCGTTAAAGCTAAATCAAAGAGGCTTTCTGTAAGGTTATTGTTTTTTTAAAAAAAAAAAAAATAAAAATACGCGTATCAAGATTAACAAAACCTTCTCGGAAGGCTGCAAAGGCAAAACATCCCCCAAAGCTGGGAGCTAAAGGACAAATCATCATTGACAACATCACCCCGGGAACCATAAATCACGTATCAAAAGCGGGATTGCCTGGGAATGGTTACACTTAGCTAATAACTCGGCCAAACACTTGGAAAGGCTTTTTACGAAGCAATTAAACACAGATCGAGTATAAAACTCGGAGTTCGTTAAGATGAAGGGTTCGGGGAGGGGGGGTGGGGGGGGTGTTGGAGCCTCCGGGCTCTCGGAGGGGCCACGCAGCCCCCTCGGGGCCCAGCACCGCCATCCCCACAGCCGGGACCGGGCACCCTCTGGGCCGGTTCCGCCACCCCGGACCTCCGGCCAGCGGGCTTGGTGCCGGTCCCGACATTACCGAACCCCTCCCAATCCTCGGTATCACTCCCGGACAAAACCCGTGAGGCAGCTCGGATCCCGCACAACCCTACCTTGCGTGGAGTCTCCCAGCTCCGCCCGGCTGCCCGCCCGCAGCAACAGGAGCAGCGGGAGCAGCAGGAACCTCCCGTCCCCGCCGCACGGCTGCTGCATTCCTGAACCGCCGCCGCGCTACTCCCACATCCACCGCGCAGCCCCGGCGTCCCGGGGACGGCCCGCGCACCACCCGCGGGGCCGCCTCGCTGCTGCTTCTCCTCCTCCTTCTTCTCCCTCCTCCTCCTCCTCCTCTCTTCTCTCCTCCCGCCTCGCCGACCCGTCCCACGCCGCGCCCTCGGGGCTGCGCTCTGCTGGCGGGCGGGGAAGGGAGCGCGGCGGCCGCCGCCTCGGCCCCCTCGGTTGTCACTTTCCGCCCGCTCGGCTCTCACCGCGGCCCCGGCCCCGCAGCGCCCTCTGCTGCCCGCCCCAACCCCGCCTCGCCGCGGCCCTCACCCACAACGGCGCCATTTTCCGTACCCCCACCTTCCCCGCTCACCTGCCTGCGGGGCAGTGCCCCCGGCACTGCGGGGCCTCCTTCACCGAACACCCCCTGACCTTTTCCACCCGCTTCCCTTTCCCTCACCGTCCGGCCACGCGGTGCCCTCGTCCACCCCGTGCCCTCGTCCACCCCGTGCCCTCGTCCACCCCGTGCCCTCGTCCACCCCGTGCCCTCGTCCACCCCGTGCCCTCGTCCACCCCGTGCCCTCGTCCACCCCGTGCCCTCGTCCACCCCGTGCCCTCGTCCACCCCGTGCCCTCGTCCACCCCGTGCCCTCGTCCACCCCGTGCCCTCGTCCACCCCGTGCCCTCGTCCACCCCGTGCCCTCGTCCACCCCGTGCCCTCGTCCACCCCGTGCCCTCGTCCACCCCGTGCCCTCGTCCACCCCGTGCCCTCGTCCACCCCGTGCCCTCGTCCACCCCGTGCCCTCGTCCACCCCGTGCCCTCGTCCACCCCGTGCCCTCGTCCACCCCGTGCCCTCGTCCACCCCGTGCCCTCGTCCACCCCGTGCCCTCGTCCACCCCGTGCCCTCGTCCACCCCGTGCCCTCGTCCACCCCGTGCCCTTTTCCCTAACACCCACCCACTGCCCTTTCCCTCACCACTCACCCACTTCCCTCTTCCACCCTCTCCCCTTTCCCTCACCGTGCCCCCGCTTCCCCGGGATTTGGGAAGGCACCAGCCTTGGGGTTGCCATCCCTTCCCCACGTGGCTTTTCCTCCAGGGTTCTTGCACCCGAAGGGAACCCCCCACTCCAGTTTTGCTGCTTGGTGCCGCCATTCGTGGACTCGCCACAGTGGGAAAGAACCTTCAAGAGGTTCACCCATCAGTCCTACACCACCTTGACCAGTAAATCATTCCCTGGAGCACACCTACAAGAGTTGGTTAGGGTTTTTTTTTAACCCCCCAGGGATGGTGACCAGCACCTCCCCAGGCAGCCCCATCCTGCACTTCACTGCTCTCAGTGAAGGAGTTTTTCTTAGTACCTAATCTGAACCTCCCCTGCGCACAACGTGAACCCAATTCCTCTTGTTCTGACCTAGGGAGGCCAACAGCCTCATCACCACAACCTCCTCACCACAACCTCCTCTCAAGGTATTTGCTGAGGGCAATAATGTCTCCCCTCAACCTCCTCTTCTCCAGCCTGAACAGCCCTAGCTCCTCCTTCAGGCTCTACTCAGAAGATTTAATCATCTCACATCTCCAACCTGACCTCTCCTCCAGACCTCTAAGCTTCTCAGGTCTCTTCCCCATCTTCCCTCCTCTCACTTAGGAAGGCCAGAGCACCTTTCTCAGCAAACTTTGCTGAGGAACATCCCCAGCCACAAAGTTAAGGACAGCAGCAGAAAGGTGGTGAAATCACCACCTTTGGGTGTCTTGATGCTCAAGAACAGGGCAACCCACACCTGCCCCCCACACCAAAGCCTCCCCAGGGGCCTACAGCAATGGAGAGGAAGATGATGGAGGTACCCAACCCATGCCAACCACCTTCTGGTCCCTCACACCCCAGGCACAGTCCCTCCTCAGTTCTACATTAACTTAAAGTTTATCCCACTGAGCTCCCTGAGCAGTGTTCTACTTTTTAGACCATTTCTGTTGAAACAGAACAAAGAAACAGAGCCAGCAGTGTGCAGCTGTGGGTTACTAGTCAAGAGCTTCCAATCTGTAACATTTACAGTTTCCTGGATCTCTCCTCTTTCCTGCAACTCAGGACTTCAGAAGTCCACTTTGCATCTTAGGAACTGGTTTTTAGCCCCCTCTGCCTTAAGGAAATAACACAGAATCATTTGGGTTGGAAAGGACCTCTGAAATCATGAAGTCCAACCCTTGATCCTCCGTGGTTCCCAGCCCATGGCACTCAGTGCCACATCCAATCACTTCTTAAAAACCTCCAGGGATGGAGAATCCATCCCCTCCCTGGGCAGCCCATTCCAATACCTCATCACCCTCTCTGTAAAGAATTTTTTCCTAGTATCTAACCCAATCAACATTTAACATATTGATTTCTCCTAGTTTCACTTTTTTATCTAAAAAAACCCAAAAAGCACCAACCTACCTGAAAAGGAGTCAGGTGTATCTACTGCCCAAGATCACTACGAAGGCTCCATCAGCCCATGACATGGTGCCCACAACCAGCCCCCAAACCTGCTTTTTCCTCTCCCTGCTGACAAAATGAAGCTGAGCTTTGTGGGGCAGGAGGGCTGAATTTTCCCCCAACACATTACACCCCAGCTCTATCTGCAGGCAAGCAGATTTGCCAGGGGGTAGCAGGGTTCTGCAGAAGCTGAAGGACACTGCCAAAGCTGCCTGATAGCTACTTCCCACTCAGGAGAATTAATCACATTCTTAGGATGCTTAGGTTAAGTTTAAGACTTCAAACATCAGCAACTGCTTAATAAAAAGTTCATAAGTGGAGTGGAAACAAGGACAAGATTAAAGGAATTTCCTCCTCACTTCCTGCTAGATCAGATCCCACCCCTCTCAGGCTTGCTTTCTGCCACATGAATCTTGTATTTCTTGTCAGACACTCAGAGTTTCAAGAGAAGGAACAAGCCCAGATAAGCATCTGGCTGCCTGTTAGGGAAGGAGATTGAGGCCTGGAACCACCTTCTCATAGACACAAGCATGCACACATTCCTCCTCAAACCAAGGACAACGATAAGAGATTATTTCCTAGGGAAAACTGACCAGCAAACAAACATGGATTAAACAGAAGAGATAAGCCAAGATTGATACTGCCAGAGCTGGGATAGGATCCAGGGGTGACACATGGATGCTGGCACATGGGTGCTTCTGTTTGCAGCACAATAGGTTTGAGTTTCTGCAGCATTAGATGAAGCAGCTCCTTGTTTGAGGTACAGGACTTTTTGCCACCGTGCTCTGGTGTGCCTTAGGATGCAGTTTCACAGCTGGCTGAAGGCAGCCATGCTCCCACCTTTCCCAATCCCTCATCCCTGATATATTTTTGGTGCCAGCTCTAGCACTTGCACAGCCACCCAGGACCTGGATGAGCCCAAACCAACCCCAAAGCCAAATCCCCCAGAGCAGCCACAGAAATTCAAACCAAGGACTGCAAGGACACCCACCAATGGCTTCCCCTACATCACTTCCCACTCCTGCACATTGCTTCTGACTCAGAGAACCAGAAATTAAGATGGTTCAAGAGAAAAAACTGATAGTTACCTTCAGAGTACAGGCCTTGAACCACCTCTTTTTTTGTTCTTCAGTCTTCGGGTGAGAGGGAACTCACCAGAACCTGTTCCACTGTCCCTGAGCAAGAGGAACAAGGCAGCCCTAAGGTCCAACCAAGACTCCAGATCAGCAGGTAGGTTTATGGTGGTGAGGCAGGTCTGGGATCAAGCAGAGAAGTCAACCCAGAGGTCAGGCTTCAGCCCAGCAGAATCCATAACCAGGCCCAAGAACATTGGAGTCACAGAACCTCAGTCCTCCAACAGAGCCCAGGGAGAAATAAAGAGATAATGAGCCCAGGGCTGAGCTTAAATAGAGCCCCTGGAAAAGGGTGAGAGGCCCCAGGTGAAGCTTGTCAGTCATTAAGAGCTGTGATTGCCCTCAGGTTTTAACACTTATCATCTAGAGCCAGGAAAATGAGAGGTAACCCAGCAGGGAGAAGGTCAGGCCAGCCAGCTGGGAGAGGATTTCTGCAGCCCCAAACCTGCCTGCCCTGCCCCTCAAAGGTGACATTGGAAATGACTTCCCAGCTGATCCCACTGCAAGCTGAGTGCAATCAAATTAATCTCTTTTGTTCCCTGCATGTTCATCAGGGCAAGTCCAGCCACCTGGCTCTGGGGCAAATTGCCTCTCTGATGAGAGAGGAGCAATCCTGACCCCACAACTTCTGGGGTGCTCAATCCAGCAAAGCCGAGGGAGCCCCTTGTTCAGGGGTGGGGTAGGAGCAGTGGAACCATTGCTTCTGGCAGCCATCTGCCCTTTGAGTTGTTTAGTTGGAACATAAATTTGTTTCCTTAATGTCTCTGTTGGTTGTGTAGTGAAGCAAAGTGTCCCTGAGGTCCAGATCCCTCTGGGCTGGGTGCAGGGACAACCCACGGAAGGTGCCTGAGGGGCCAAAAAAAGCCTCTGGCAGATGGAGAAACCAAACGTGGATTTCCCCAAGTCTTCAGTTAGCTTCCAAGTGTTGGATAGAGGCAGTGTGAAGGGATAAATCCTCTCTAATTAAAAACCAAACCACTTATTTTTAGCTGCAGATCTACCAAAGCCCATGCAATTAGCAAATATAAATCACATTCTGGCTTGAAGACTCTTCAGCACAGCACAGAAATGAAAGTTAAAATATATCTTCTGGGACAACGTGGTACATCTGCTCTCAATCTGCAGTGTTTTTAAATCAATACAAATCTTCTCCCTCCTTGAACATGCTGCAGTCTGTCATACCACAGTGGAAGAAACTCAAAATATATGAAACAAAGGAACCAGAGTGGACGCAGCCCTGAGCACCAGAAAATGAATAGCACAGAGGATTTTTAATGATCTGATGGCAAAAAGTAGGCAGGGGAAGGATAAGCACTGGCTTGGGAGGACAAATCACAGAGAGTTTCTCCTGCAGGATGCTTCAGAGATGTAACCCCCAGATAAAGCTTCAAGGTGACTCCAAGGAGAAGAATTGGCTGTTTGATGCATGTCTACATTTTTTAAAACAAGGAAAGGCTTGTAGTCAATATCTCTGTGGAATGAGTTCCTGCAGGGAAAATGTATTACACACAAAACTTTTTTTATTCCTTTTTTTTTTTTTTTTTTAATGAAAAGATAGCAAAGAAGCTGACTGTCTGGGAATGATTTGTAAGTACAATAAACCTCACAAGAGGATGATAAGCAAAATATTGTAAGAGAATAGTGTCAGAAGTACAGCAAAATAAAAGAGAAACATTACACATTTGTAGTTCCTGACAATGTGTGTTCTTAAGTATCATGTCACATTATAAAGGGATCCTTGTTTTCCTTTCCATCTTTCACTAATACTCCTATTAATCTATCCCAGATTTTTTCTGTTTCAGCCATTTGAGGCCAAATCAATCATCCTTTGCCCATTTGAAATTGAACTTGAATTATTCCAATGTGTTAAGGCTTCCAGAGTGGAACCTGGAGATAAGGCCCATGGATTCCTACAAACTCTGCCCTGTGGAAAGACCACGTGTAAATCCCATTTCACTCCTGGTTTTTAAATGCTGGGATGGAATGAGGAGAACAACAACTACTGCTGCTTTTTGAAGACCAGAGACCCACAAACATCTTTTCTTACCCTCTCAGTTCTTTAGAATATTCTGACTTCCATATGTGAAGATGCTGCCTCACTTGATAAATGCTTCGTTTTCTAGCTGAGTTTTCAGGAGCTTCTTTAAAATGAGTAGAAGCTATTAATGTAGATCTTCTGAATTCTCTGAAAAAAATCAACCAAAAACAACTTGTGCCTTGCTAAGCAATTTTTTTCCAGCAAGTTAGGCTTTTTGTAAAAGTCCATTGCAGAGAGTTTAAGAAATACAAATATTGGCCAGCAGGCATGTGAAAAATTTTACTTTATATGGTCCTGTATCAAAAACTTTGCTTTTTGTTCATAATTTCCTGAGAAAATAAACCTGGTGATCCTGACAGAGCACTCTTAAGCAATTAAGACTGTTTTCAGGATTTGTGTTTCCAGGAGTGAGACCAAAGGAGATCCCAGATGGCACTTGACTCATTGCTTTACTTCAGAGTTAAACCCAGCACTGGTCCTTGTCAGGAGGTTTCTGGACATTTCTTTCCCTGCCCAAGCTCCAGGTTTGTCCCCTCATTTTTTTGTACATTGTTTTGTATTTTGGAGGCAGTGGGTTAGGTCTAGGAGTATTGTGCCAGCTTTGCAGTCAGCTCAGTCTCCTTCTCAGGCTGAATTTTTGGTTTTTCTGTGCCTGAAAAGGAAAGCAAAGGACTGGCTAAAGAAAAAAGCAGCATCAGGGGGCAGAGGACAGATTGTAGCCCTTGAGAATGAGGGAGGGAGTACCAGGAGGTGCAGTGCAACCTTGTGCAGATAATCTACTTCAGTTTGTGATCTGGGAGCATTTTGAAAATTGGCAGGAGGCTGTGGAAAAGATAAAAGGAAACCCCTTGAAACAGACCACAATCCTCTCCCTTTCATATGTGTATTACACTGGAATTTTATATATACATGGCAGAAGGACTCTGTTCTTTGTATCCTTGAATTCCATAGCTCAGGACCACGTAGTGTTACCCTTCTGGAAAAATGAGGGTGATGGAATGGGACAGGAGCACCAGCAACTACTAACATGCAAATACTGGCATGCTTATTCTGCATTAGTTTTGTTGTTATTACTTTATTTTTCTGACTGTGTGCTGGCACCCCAGCAGGTTCATTAAGCTTAATTTCCATTGTGCTGGATACTTTCAAAGCATTAATTTAACAACCAGGATGGTAGAGAGCAGGAACAGGAGAAGTGTGTCAGAGTGTGGCTTCCAAATAGTCACAGGGGCTGATTATTTCCATTTCAGATGCTGAACTTTGTAGTTATCCTTTGGGAGGAAAGAATTGTAATTGTTTTACATCTGACTTTCTCATTAGTCCCAGAAGTGACTCTTGGAAAGAAGGCAATGGATTTAGAGCTTAGTTTGGGCACGACCAGGTTGTATTTTTGCAAAATATCTCAGGTAATTTCAGGTGAAACTCTTCCTTCACTTCAAAGGGGCCCCGATTCCTCTTGTGGAGCTTGTTTTGCATTTTCTAAAAGGAATCAATTAACCCAGTCCTCAAAAATCTGACTCAGAGAAGAGATGATTAGGGCAATGGTTTGGAAAACAACTGAGATCACACCCAACAACTGACTTCCCACCACTTGCAGGTAGCCCCAGACCAAGTTGTAGGAAGTAGTCCTGCCAGCCATCAGCATGACCCAGGGTGATTTCACCACCTTCCTGAACAATCTCATCATTGTTGCCAGGCATATAAAGCAGTAAAATACTTTGGTCATTAGAGGAAGAAGGCTGTGACAATTTTTGCAGGAGAAAAATAGCTCCCAGAATGTGTGGTTTGACAGGTTACTGAGGAGGGCTGTACATAGGCCTTTACAATTTATTTACTTGCA